>NT_176529.1:28099-100724 GCF_000188095.3 Bombus impatiens | reverse complement strand
ATTTTTACCTTAAATTCCTTTTTTTTACTTTGTTATTTTACGTGACAACAACACCGTTCGGTCTGTTCGAAGCGACCAACATGATGTTTGGGCTTCGAAACGCCGCGCAAACGTAACAGAGATTCGTAGACGAAATCGTACGAAGCCTTGATTTCGTCTACGCATATATAGACGATTTCCTCGTAGTTTCCGAGAATGATGAACAGCACCGCGAACACTTACGGGTTCTGTTTAAACGTGTGGCGGATCGGTATCAACAGGACGCTGACAGGACGAGGCATCAACGCGGCGCAACACCTCCCGGGCGATCCGCGGGCCCCAACCGCCAACACTAGAGGGCTACGACGACAACGAGTCTATCTGTCTAACTCGCTAGCGGTCGAATATACGAGCGATTGATATATATACCGCACCTAGCGAGACTCCCTCTACGTCTAAGGCAGAGACTACCGGGCACAGCGTTACTGACGAGTCCACCGGTAGTCCCGGGACGAAACGCACACTCTCTCTCTTTCTTTTCATACGCTACAAACGCCTCAACGACTATGGGGTCGTTATTAATATCGCGAAGTGCGAATTCGGCGTCTGCGAAATTCAATTCCTTGGTTGTACTGTATAACCGCTGAGAGGATAAAGCCGCGTTGGTCGAACGCGTTGACGCTATCGTTAAAGTACCGCTACCCGCGGCCGTTAAAGATCTTCGAAGATACCTCGGTATGATTAACTTTTACAGACATTTCATACCGAGCGCCGTGCACACCCTTCGACCATTCAACGACTTATTGAAAGGCACAACGAAGTGCAACGCGTCTATTAAGTGGTTCGAGCATGCCGAAAAATGCTTTTGCGAGTCGAAACGCGCCTTAGCCGACGCGACAATGTTAGCGCATCCGATTCTCGGGGCGCCCGTTAGCCTCGCGGTCGACGCATCCGACTACGCTATAGGTGCGGTACTTCAACAGTGCGTCAACGATTCTTGGCAACCACTAGGCTTTATGACGAAAGTGCTATCCCCCGCGCAACGAAACCCCTAATTTACGCGTTTAACCAGAACCTCGATAAGTGTTCGCCAAGACAGATTCGACATCTGGACTACGTCGGACAGTTTACGATGGATATCCGACATATAAAAGGAGTAGAGAACAGCGTAACCGATAATCTATCCCGCATCGAAGCGATCGGGAAATCAGCGATCAGAAACCACTATACGTTAGCTGCAGCGCAAGAGAAGGATAACGAGCTGCGCGAAATTATCAACTCTGGCTCGAGCGCGCTGCATTTGAAAAAGGTACGATTTCCCGATCAAGGTGTCGAGATATATTGCGATATTACAGCCGAGACTGTGCGATCGTGCGTACCGGAATCGTTATGCCGCAACGTATTCCAATCGCTACATGGTTTTCCCATCCGGAGGTTCGTGCTACGCAAAAATTGGTGACGACGCGCTTTGTCTGGTTGTCCGTAAATAAAAATTGCCGAACGTGGACGCGACAATGCATACCGTGTCAGCGCAATGAAGTCACCAGGCACGTATCCTCACCCGTCGGAACGTTAGCAGGCCGGTTCGAACGTATACACTTAGACATTATCGTAATGCAATATTCGTAAGAGTATCGATATTGTCTAACCTGTATCGATCGTTTCTCGCGTTGCGCCGAAGCAATCCCTATCACCGACATGGAAGCGTCAACCGTTGCTTCGGCCTTTCTTTCAACATGGATATCTCGTTTCGGCGTCCGTTTGAAGATAATGACCGATCAAGGGCAACAATTTGAATCGCGCTTATTCGAGGAATTGTGCCGGTTGCTCGGCGTCAAACATTTGCGTACAACCATCCAGCGTCTAAGGGGCTAGTAGAACGCCTACACAGACAACTAAAGGTGGCGATTAAATGCCACGACACGAGCAACTGGGTCGGAATTCTGCCGATCGATCTTATTAGGTATGAGAACCGCGATAAAGGAGGACCTAAACGCAACGGCGGCCGAAATGATTTACGGCACCGGCATACGTTTGCCGGCGGAATTCTTTTTGCCAACTAGTCAACGGGCCAACTCGGAATACGCGATCCGGCTGAGGGAACGGATGGAGAAGGTTAAGCTACATCCGGTTACGCCATATGGCGAAAAGAAAATTTTCGTTTTCATAGAATTAGAGACGTCGCCATACGTGTTCTTACACCATGACGCGATTAGAGGATCATTATAGCCGCCGTACGATGGGCCGTATAAAGTTATATAGAGAGGCGATAAAACGTATACAGTAAAAATAAACAATCGCGACGTAACGGTTTCCGTAGATCGGTTGAAGCCCGCGTTTATCATTCCCGAAGACCTTGAGCAAAGAATTGCCGAAACTCGTAACGTGCTAATTCCGGTAGGTCAAACGAATACTCGCGACGAAAGCGGGGTAAACGCCAATAACCAAGCGATGAACGAAGAAAACACCCGGAATAGATACGTTACGCGGTCTGGGCGAAAAGTTCGATTTCCCGATTGGCTTCAGGCAGGTTTCGGATAGGCTTAGAAGCCGTCGAATGCGTACATTGTATTGTATCATTTATATTGTTTTTTATTTATGTAACGTTATCACTGATAAAGGGGTACTGTGGCGGCACTCGCCACGGAATTTCCTAACGGCTTCGCGATAAAAGCGCTATGCTATAGTAGAATGCTACGACGCAATTAAATTGACTCTTAGAAGTAAATATGAAACAATAATGAGTTGATAATAGAATTGTTAAACTTCGTAAAACTGTTTTATTTGACAACTTCTACATTTTCAGATTTACTAATTTCTAAATTATAAGTCATTTTCTAAATTATAAGCTAAGAATTTTCTTGCAAGCTGATAGGAGAAGACTCTTCTTCGATTTCGAGTTATATGCAGAAATATCGCTCGGCGTTAGTTTTCAAGCTGGATTGGGTCAGTAGTAATATTAATCCGGCCAACATTATTTATATTCACGATCATATAAACAGATCTCGAGACTCATATCGAAAGCATAGAAGAAACAGTCAGAAAAATGGATCATAAAAGATCTACATAGAAGACAAGAGACTTGGTCTGCGTATACGTGATGTGTTATGAATGTCTCAGATACAGACAGAGATACTTTGCTCATCTCTGTCTGTCTCGCAGAATAAGAACTTTATTGATCTCTATGTTGATCTTACACGACCCAATTTTCGAACGATTTTCCCTAGCAAGTGTCGAGACCTGTTTATGCGATCGTTTTTATATTAATACCTTTGCCAGTGACATCAACATATTCTAATTAATATCGATAATATCGATAAGATGCACAAAGCGTTGGGTTAATATTATTATTAACCAAACCCAGCCTGAAAATTGGAGGCCAAGCAACAGGATAATTTGGGATATAACCGATAACTAAGGCCGATCGCCGGTTATATGTATAGGAAGCAATTATTCAAAATATTGAGCTTTACACGTGACTTTTTTAATGAATGCTTACCAAAAATAGTAAACATATAACATAGCATATATAGTAAATAGTAAAATATATTATTATCATTGTTGCTGTTGTTATATAATACACGATAAAACTCTTTTATGAACCGCTATACACCTAATTGTAGTCGTCCATACCGTAACTATTGTAAGTTTGTGTATATTCAACCTCTTTATTAACACTGGCTGTTACATCCGTTACTTATATACCTATCTCTACGAGGACCCGTCAAATTGACGGGTAAACGAAAATATACATTTTCCTTAAAAATTCGATTTATTCAAATTAAGTCTGAATTGAACATTATTAAGCTTCACGTTTAAATAAATTATTAATAGGTAAAAAGTCTTTTTTTCAAAATTATCACGGAAATGATAACAATAATATTAACGGTATAGGGTAATCATATTTATTGAGCACATTTTTTGCAAATATACTGAATTTTGTTTGTGCGTTTTTGACATACGATCTTTTTGCAATATATACGACTGCAATATATAATTATTGCTTCTATTTTTTTTTTTTTTGCAGGAGCCCCCCTGGCAACTTTTTCGCACACTGACGTTGAAGGTGACAGAAATGAAGCGTCTGATCCTTGGGAAATGTTCTCCTTGTTTTCTCCAGCTAATCCCTTGGCTAAACAAAATATAAACTCCTTTCTGCATATTTTCGATCCGGTGCACTCTTTATATAATATCCATGCGGTTATCGCTGTCAAATCTAGAATATTGAAAAAAACTTGAAGAGGCCATCGGAAATTCTCTGTTTTCACACTATATTTGCGTGCCTTCTGGTCAACGACGTCCACACCAAACTTTGTTTTAACTTTGTCCTTTTTTTCCTTTGCTGGTTTTGGCAGTTAACTTTTGTTCGACCGGATGGTCCCAACCAAGGTTGTTTTTTCTCGTTGTAAATATGGTTCGGCTAATTTTAATATTACAAACTCGTTCAAGGATTTTGAGATTTTGGATTTTTCAAACCATTCAAAATATATTTTGTTTGGACGTAAACTGCTAACCAAAACTTAACGCCAAATTTATGAGGCTTACTTGGCATATATTGCGTAAACAAGCGTCGGGCTTTCGTTGGAAATAATTGTTCATTTACTGAGATATTCTCATATGGCTTATAACAAGCTTGGCTATTACTTATAAATCTGTTGCATAGTTCGGATATCAGCGCAAATTTATCTGTTTGTAATCTTTCGGATCATTGGTCTCTTTTGTCAAAGCGTATAAATCTCAGAATTTTTGTAAATTTATCTCTGCACATTATGTTTGCGAAGAAAGCGGGTGCCCATTTTTTCGACCATAGATAAGAAGCGTTCAATGATCTCGCTTCATATGCGCCCCGGGCATATAGAATTGCTAGAAAACGACGTAACTCAGCAACTGTGATTGTCCAGTCTTTTTTCAAAACTCGATGTGCCTCGGTTTCAGTGCAATCTTTTATGTGCTCCATTATGTGTCTGTCAATTATCAATTCGAAAGCACTAGTTACACAACCCGACATAATATTTCTCTTAGCGTAGCTAGTAGGCCCTGTAATATCCTTGAATATTATACGAACGGGCGTCCTACCCCTAGATCCGCTTGCTTTCAGTTTTATACACTGTGTCCCGTCAAATGCAATTTCAATTTCACCCATTACCATACGTTTTGGGATGTGCTTGGAATGCTCGTTCTCTCATCCTCGGAGTCAAAACTAGAAAGAATGCGCATCCTTTTTTTGTTACGACACGCTTTCAAGAAGGTTTCCTCTTCACTATCCGAGATCCTTCTATCTCTCCACTTTCAATGTATTCAAAATTTTCACTGTCAGCTACGCTTTGGCCTAATTCATACTTTTCTTTCTTTTCGGAGGTACCCTCAGAACATCTTCATTGAATTTTGTTCAATATCTTATTAGATCTCCTGGATTTACTCATGATTGCTAGAAAAAGGAGACTGACCAACACAAAAAAATACTGAGCCCAACTTCAATTACCCTATTGTAAATACTTATAATAAGCGGAGACTGTCTACAGTAACTGAAGCTTTTGCACACTGTCTTTGAAAAACGTTCTTACACTGTCACTGCAGAAATAATACTGAACATCGTCTCTTGCTTTAGGAGTTTCTTTGGCGATAGGCATAAGCGATTTCGTTGAAGACGAAAACACTCAGGCCATACAATCCGCTTCAGTTTACATTATCGAGGCGTGATTGAGGTAACGAATTGGAAGCATCTTAGTAAAGATTTTTCTTCTATTCTTATATTATTTATCAAATGTCCAATTGAACAAATTGTAAAGTACAAATCAAACAATAAAAAAAAAGAAAATTCTTATATTTATTATTGTAGGAATGATTTTACGAACAAAGCAAACATATAAGGATTGTTTATGTGGGATGGTGTGACGTCAGCGAAGGACGTGGCTGATTGTTTATAAACGTTGTCAAGATATGTTAATGTTGTCAAGGAGTGTTGTGAGCGTTACCAAAATCTGTTAAGGGAAAAATGAGCGTGGTAAATGCTGTCAGAGTTGAATTTATCGTGGTCGAGAGAAGTTCGTCGTGTTGTTGTGACGTAGAATTAGTGAGAAACGAATACGCGAAACGCGATATTATATTCGATTTTGTGTGAGTGCTACGATATTGTATTTATCATACTGTTCTCTATTAACTAATAATATAACATTCCTACAAATTGGGGGCTCGTCCAGTTTTAAATCGTGCCAATCTAAATTTCGGGAAGTGTGATAAAAGATCGTTAGCTGTTGTGAATAATATTGTGTGTACTTGAAGAAATTATTGTGAAGTCAAAGATGGCAAATTACGAGGTGGAACAATTTTCAAGCGAGGAAAATTTAACAATGGAAGAATTGAGGAATAAGCTTGCTCAGATGAACCTACCGATATCTGGGGCAAGGTCAGTGCTGGTGGCCAGGCTAAATAGAGCATTTAGTGCAGGTCAATCAAATCTTAAAGAACAAGCGAGTAGTGAAAGGTCCGCGGAGAAGCGAGGTACATGTACTAAACCAAAAACTAAGCATGATCGAGATGTAGACGAAAATCTCGGGAGGCTTAGGACGAAGGAATTGAGAGAACGTCTAGCTAGTATGGGGCTAGAGACAAAAGGAAGAAAAGCAGAATTACGTGAGTCTTACGGGCGGTCTTAGAAGAAGATGCGTCGTCGGAGGAAGAAACCGACTACGAGAGTGAAACGGAAGACGATGAAAAGGGTGAAAGTGAACGCAGGAGCGTGCGAGATGGACATCAGAATTGCGAATGCTGTAGAAAGACACGTAGGCGAACAACATTGAGTTTTCAAGATGTCCAAGACGCCTTAGAAGTTTTTACGGACGAAAACAACGAAAATATCAATCAATGGTTCAGGACATTTGAAGAAACGGCAAGCATGTGTATGTGGACAGAGGAACAAAAAGTAATCTGTACAAAAAAGTTGATGAGAGGATCAGCTGAAATATTTGTAAATTATGAGTGCCATATATGAGAAAATTTTATTGTATATCTTCTTCTTATTTTTTCATAAGAAATTACCTCATACCCGCTTGTATATGTGTGGAATGGTGTGACGCTAGGGAATAACGTGGCTGATTGTTTATAAACGTTGTCAAGATATGTTAATGTTGTCAAGGAGTGTTGTGAGCGTTACCAAGGTTTGTTAAGGGAAAAATGAGCGTGGTAAATGCTGTCAGAGTTGAATTTATCGTGGTCGAGAGAAGTTCGTCGTGTTGTTGTGACGTAGAATTAGTGAGAAACGAATACGCGAAACGCGATATTATATTCGATTTTGTGTGAGTGCTACGATATTGTATTTATCATACTGTTCTCTATTAACTAATAATATAACATTCCTACAAATTGGGGGCTCGTCCAGTTTTAAATCGTGCCAATCTAAATTTCGGGAAGTGTGATAAAAGATCGTTAGCTGTTGTGAATAATATTGTGTGTACTTGAAGAAATTATTGTGAAGTCAAAGATGGCAAATTACGAGGTGGAACAATTTTCAAGCGAGGAAAATTTAACAATGGGAGAATTGAGGAATAAGCTTGCTCAGATGAATATACCGATATCTGGGGCAAGGTCAGTGCTGATGGCCAGGCTAAATAGAGCACTTGGTGCAGGTCAATCAAATCTTAAAGAACAAGCGAGTAGTGAAAGGTCCGCGGAGAAGCGAGGTACATGTACTAAACCAAAAACTAAGCATGATCGAGATGTAGACGAAAATCTCGGGAGGCTTAGGACGAAGGAATTGAGAGAACGTCTAGCTAGTATGGGGCTAGAGACAAAAGGAAGAAAAGCAGAATTACGTGAGTCTTACGGGCGGTCTTAGAAGAAGATGCGTCGTCGGAGGAAGAAACCGACTACGAGAGTGAAACGGAAGACGATGAAAAGGGTGAAAGTGAACGCAGGAGCGTGCGAGATGGACATCAGAATTGCGAATGCTGTAGAAAGACACGTAGGCGAACAACATTGAGTTTTCAAGATGTCCAAGACGCCTTAGAAGTTTTTACGGACGAAAACAACGAAAATATCAATCAATGGTTCAGGACATTTGAAGAAACGGCAAGCATGTGTATGTGGACAGAGGAACAAAAAGTAATCTGTACAAAAAAGTTGATGAGAGGATCAGCTGAAATATTTGTAAATTATGAGTGCCATGCTAGAACTTGGTGTGAATTAAAAAGAAGTCTAATAAAAGAATTTTCGAAAAAATTTAATACATGGTAAGTACACCATAGACTTCAAGAGACGAAAAAACGAGATGACGAAGGATGTACGGCTTACATGTATCGTATGCTTGGGGTAGCTAGTCACATGAATATGAAAGAAGCAGCAAAAATGCGGTACATCGTAGAAGGAATAAGAGACAAAGAAGTCAATAAGGCAATACTATATGGGGCAAAATCAATGAAAGAACTTAAGGAAAATCTAATCACCTATGAGGAACAAAAATCTCGTATAGCAGAGTCATCTGTGGGACTGGTCAGAGCTGAGGACAACAGGAAATACAGGCAATCTGGAAATGTGGTGAAGTATAGAAGATGTCATAATTGCGGCGATAAAGAACATGTAAGTGCTGATTGTCCAAACAAATCGAGAGGTCCTAAATGTTTTAAATGTAGAGAATTCGGACACATTTCAACAAACTGTGCGAATATACTTAAGGTTAAGACGCGTTGTGATGGGTGGCGAAATGAAAATAAAGGAGGGGTCAAGCAAATTAAGATTATGGACAAAATTTAGTGAGAATGAGTATGTATTTGCGTTTAGGAGCACCTCAACTTGAGAACAGAATAATTAAATTCGATAGTATAGGAGCCGTGAACGTACATACCATGGGACAATTTAAAACGGAAATAGTGATTGACGGTTTCAAGGCAACTCTAGACTTTGATATAGTTCCTGATAACTATTTAGGACATGATGTACTATTAGGAATTGAGTTAACTGAGCAATTGGAAATAAGAGTGGAACATAAACAAGTTAAGTTTATACAAATTAAAAAGGAACAACGTGTGAACCATTGTGCTGTCGAAGTTAGTGAATGGAATGAAGTATTAAATATAGACGTATGTAGTGAAGAAAACGATCGAGATAAGGTCGAATTGGACCATATTGGAGAGAAACAACAGGAAATCGAGATTCTCCGGAAAGAACGAGATTTAGAACGTGAACGAATTACGAAAGCCGCAAATCAAGCAGATCAGACAGAACAATCGCTTATTTCAGTAGTAAAAGAATATGAGCAGTATCGCGAGAAAATGCAAAAAACCGTTACTGACGCGGAGGTTGCATTTTCAAAATTACTCGAAGAGAAAAATGCACTAGCTTTACAATTGGAGGAAGAGAAGAGGAAGTTTGAAGATCTCCAGTTTCGTTTCGAGGAAAAATCGGGTAACAAGGATGATATTCAGAAAGAAAGAAGTGAGCAATGTGTGATAAATACTGTAAATGAAAATAAGATCAAAGATCTCGAAATGCTTTTGCTGGAAGAAAGAGAACGTGTCGGTCAGCTAGAACGTGTTAGCATAAAATCATTCGAAACAGAAGAAGAAATGACACGTCTTCGCAATGAAGTCTTGTTGAGGTTATTCGGTGTGTAAACAGAGAAAACACGTGGATAAATTGTATGGCAGAAAATATATTTAAATAGAAGTGTAATACGTAAGAATACAATTTGAGCTGGTCCAGATCCGCACGCTAGTTGTGTTACCCAATAACTGAAAAACCCCGAAGCCAACGTCGCCTGTCTACCGTTTATGGCCTGACTTCGTCGCAGTCTTTTGTCTACGGGCTGTCAATGGCGTCAGTGCTTGAGAAAACTAAAACGACCAGATGTAGAGTTTTCTTAGAAGTGGTAACCACTTCAACAAGTTTCAAATGCTACTGCTCAAGAAACGCAGCAAATCGAAGACTTACAGAGTCGCAATAAAACTTTGGAGGAAAGTAGAAATAATCTTGAGGATAAGGTGCAAGAGAAAAGAATAATTATAGAGCAATGTATAAATCAAAAAACTGAATTGCAATCAAAATTGAAAGAAAATCAACAAGAAAGCGCGGTTCATAAAGAATCACAGAAAAGTTTGCGGACAGAAATAGAACGTGCGACAAAAGATTTGGAGAAAAGAATACGTTGATAGAAGATATGAAAAAGCAATCTGAACACAGTACAAATACTTTGAAAGAGCAGTTGCAAAAAGCTGCAGAAACGATAGAAAATATTAAAAATTTGTTTATAAAATCGAGCATAGACCAGGTACGGCGATGCGTCATGTGGACGCGCTTAGTCGGAATACAGTAGAAGAGTTATTAGTACAGGAAGGCCGAAAAGCGGTTTGAGTGATCGAGTTTGCAAAGCTCAAGAAGAAGACGACGATCTTGAAGACAACGAAGGATAATCGTTATCCATTGAGGTTAATAGTTGCAGAATAGTAAAGAAATCAGGAGCGCATGTGTAATTAGCAATATAGCAATGAAGAAAACATGGAGCGTGGGAGAAAGAATATTCAAACAGGACTACAATAGGAGAATGAAGATGTTTGGAGCACTGGTAGAGAGCGTGGCGCTGTTTGGAGCAGAGCATGAAATTAATGTATAGGGCTGGAACATTGAAGAAAGACTGGACAGAGTTCAAAGGAGATATGTAAAATGGATATTAGACTTAGATATGACAACACCAAATTGTATACTGATGGCAGAATGCAAAATAATAGAAATAAAAGAAAAAGGATTAAAAAGAACAGCAAGGTACGAAGAGAAAGCCCTAGAATCAAAAAAGGAATTAGTAAAGGAGTGTATAAAGGAGAGAGAGAGAGAATGGGGGAATGGTCAGGAAGGGAAAAGAGCAAGAAAGAGAAAGAAGGGACTAGAAGAGGTGAGAAAAGGAGGAGCGCAGATAGAAACAGGAGAGCAGCAAGAAAGGATAACAACAGACCAAATTATAGAAGAAACAGAGAAACAGAAGAGAGGGGGGAAAGGATAAGGGAATCCAAGTATAATATACACTACAGAAACATAGCCATAGAAAGAAAAATTACCAAAGTACTTAGAAGGGAGGATGAAGTGGAAGGACAGAAGAATACTGGCAAACATGTAATAGAAGAATATGAAATAACGGGAGGACCAAAGGACATAGGAAAAGCGCTAAACGAGACTGGAGAAGGTTTTGCAGAACTGAAAGCAATAATAGAGAAGAGAAGGGCAATCGACAAGAAGGAGGCACAGCAAGAAGGCTAAAGACCAAAGTTGCAATAGTTTTTAGTCATTAGTTGCTAATTTATAGTTCCTAATTTTTAGTTGTTAGAGGTAGAATAAGTAAGGTAGTGCAATAGAATAGAGTGGAAAAGAGGGGAGGTAGACATATAAGAAGAGAAATAGACATAAGAGATGTAAAACCGAAAGTTCGTCTAAAGCTGAAAGGCACGGACTAAGCAATAATAAATAAATAAATAATTTACGATGCAAAATGGTTAAAATTAATGCTATGGTTTTTTGGCGTATATCATTTCGAAGTTTGAAATCCGGGTTCCGTAAACCTTAGTCTTAAACATAAACAGTTTTCAATTTATTAACTTATCTATAGAACATCAATTTGAAAACCGACTTCTTTAAAACTAAAAGCGTTTACCTTTGCACTTCGTAACAGCGATTGAGAATTATGCGTTTGAATAACAGAATAATCGCTATATGAAAGCATCGCAATATGAAAAAATTCCATTGCTATAGAAGGAATGAAGTGTGAAAGGGATTCCATATCTGCCTAACTACATATGTACTTGTGTATCACTGATTAGTGGTGTATCAACGTATATGACTGGTTTTAAAAACATTCCTATCTTCCTAAGTAAGTAGGTAGTAGCAATTTTAGTAGTAAGAATGTCATTTTCGCAGCTCCCTTAGATATCATAATCTTAAAGAATGATGTACTTACATAGAGTAGGCCTTATTATGCTTATGTCAAAGCTGCATGTATGAAAGAAACACCAACACGAAGATTTTCACAGGTAGATTTCACCGCCGATAAAGAGTTTATAACCAAACGCAATAGTACTATAAGTTAGCTAAAGATATTACAGTTTTTGAGATATACAATTTTGAGATATAAAATGCTATGATACTGTTGCAACAATACGAAGTTGCTGTGTACAACTTCAGTCGTACTGAAGATGTCTCTGGAAGCGAAATAGATCGATTGTTCGATCGAGCGGTCGTTTCGCTAACGATTGTGAATATTTAAAAAGAGAATCGGTCCCCGAGCTTCAAGGAGCCCGTCTCGTTCTATACAAAAATGTATATTTTTAAAAGCGTATAGATCGTGTTGTTGATTTCATTACTGTGCCATATTAAAATCTGTAAATAAATAATGTATAAAAACCACTGCATTGAATGGCCCCCACGCAACAATATGCATATTTGTAAATAACATGGAAAATTTAAATCGGTCTTATATGAAGTAAACATAAGAAGAAAGATTCTCCAGTAGAAAATAGTAAACAAATACATAAAACATTACTGGAATATATACCTATTTGGCCGATAGAAGTTCGAGGAGAATTTATTTATGTTCTATAAAAAAATATAAAACTTATGAATATTTTGATTTTTCTAGTCTGCCGCCGGCAAATATTCAACTAATGCAACCGAACATATACTCTAATAACTATTTCTGTTACAAACAAAAACATTATTCCAAAATTTCTATTCGTATCACATATTTTCAAAAAGTTTACATATATGTATCTTTTTATCTGTCACATTATTCTCTTCTTCAACTATTTCATAAGAAGTTAGGAAATCAACAAAAGTGATGTTATAATTTTCTCGTATGATTCTCATATGTATTCATATAATATTTATTAAATATATAAATGTATATAAAAACGTGTTATATGAAGCACTATGTCCAAATAAATTTTTATATTTTTATAAAATTTGATCACATTTACTCGGTATACATACATATACATGTGTTGTTACGAACAAAAGTTCATGTTATAATTTATAAATCTGTTTAATTCTCGGTTTATAAGAAACGAATGTTTACGTATAATTTTGCTAAACTAAACTCTCGCACTTTACGAGTTAACGAATCTTCAAGCAATTTAATTACGTAAACGGTATATAAGAGATCGTGTTTGTGTTTCCAGGAATTAGTGGATCGAGTTACGTATCGCACCGATAAATTCCAGTCTGCTTTCAGAATTTCAATCTATTGTGTGCACTTGACAAATGGAAATAGTATTTCTACGGAATTGTTAGCCATTAAAAAAATGAGAATCGTAAAGCTTAATAAACCAACGTTGGTATATTTTTCTTTTCTTTTTCCCCGTAAAAGTTTTATAACTTGTTTCATTCGATAAATTGGCTTATTGACGTAGGTTCATTTAACACGTAGACGGACACGTTATCCCATTTAAAAAAAGTCAATATCAATTGTGTTACCGTAGTGTTATAATTAAACATTGTGGAATTTATAAAGATTTAGTGCGTAATCGGAGAAGATCAATCGAGTGTCTTTTCTATAATCACTTGGGTTGATCAGATACATGAAGTTCCTTGATTATCGTATTGTGATGATTTTCCAGACTGATTCTTGTAATGACTACATAGTTGCCTTATTTTTTCGGAAACCGATTTCATTATGTAGGTCTTTGCGAATATACCATGGAGCACTGACTACTGTTTTAAGAATTATAGATTGAAGGCTTTATGATTGATTTGTATAGCAACAGTGTGTTTTCGTGTGTGGAATGCTTAATCCAATTTGAAATGCTTACTAGTAAACCAGTGCATACTTTCCTTTTTAATCTGAATTTGTCCTATCTTTTCGCGAATGTGATTTTTCCAGGTAAATTTGGAGTTCAGATATGGACCTAAATGACTATTTTAGTTTGTAGCGTGGTACGTAGTATGGTTGAGCATAATGGGAAGTATACTGGCTTTCTTTAACGTGAAAGTAATATGATTGCATTTGTTCAGGATTAATATTATTCTCCGTTGGTTTAGCCAAAGTTCAAAGTTTCGATGTGTTTGTGAAGTAAATGAGAAGCTGCCGCGGGATTATCGTGAGTGGTTATTATGACTGTGTCGTTTGCAAATGCGAATAGTGCACTATCTGGACCACTAGAGTTATCGACTGGTATAGAGAGGTATACAGAATGAGCCTAAGACGCTACCCTGGGGAACGACAGGTCTGATTTTGTGAATGTCAGAGATACTGCCTTGTATTTTTACCAAAAATGTTCTGGTCTTGAGATAAGACTTTATTACATGATAAAAGGCGATAAGAAGGTTTAGTTTTATTTTATATAGCAGGCCTCCATGTCATACTTTATCAAACGCTTCTTCGATGTCGAGAAATGTAGCGGTGATATATTGTTTCTGTTCTGTAGCTTTAGTAATCTTGTTTCTATTACCTACCTTGTTTGATCGTAGAATGATTTCTCTAGAAGTCAAATTGGTGCGTAAAAAGACCTTTTTATGAAATGATATCCAGTATTCTAGATAATATTATCCTCTCAAGCACTTTTGACGTTATTGAAAGTAATGAGATAGGTCAGTAGGATACAGCCAACTCAACATTCTTTTTATGTTGCATATATAGCATAGGGCAACGTAGGGTGGGTAGGGATGTATTTAATTCCAAGTATAGCATTAAATTTGATTATATTATAAGCATCCTGATTGCTTTCGAAGAAAGTTCTTTAATAATTTTATCGTTAATTAAGTCCAAGCGGAGATGTTTCTAATTTTAATGTCTGCGATCTATTTAATGTCTTATGAATCTTCTGGGGTTGTTTCCGCGAGTAGGGTCGTAATTGTGCTATTTGCGCGAGTGTATTTGATTCTTCGGTTTGAGATATTTTATGTAGATATTCGGCGAAGGTAGTGGCTTCTTCTCGTGAACGTTTTGCCCAAAAGCCGCTAGTTTTCCTTACAGATGGTAGTAGTAAGATAGGTAGATGTTTTCAGCCTGTGGTAGCTTTCCAAAAGGAGTATTTGATTGTGTTGGCACATGAAATACAGGACGTTGATGAAATGATGGAAATAATTCGTTAGAAACATTACATAGATAAAGCTTGTGAAACGGATAAATGTAGGAATGTTATATTATTAGTTTGTAGGTAACAGTATGACTTATACAGCATCGTTTGCACTCACACGAAATCGAATATAATACCCCGTTTCGCGTATTCGTTACTCACTACTTCTATGACATAACAACACAACGATCTTCACACGACAACGATAAATTCAACTCTGACTCTCTCAACTGTCGTTATAATGTTTTCCATGCTCACTTTTTCTTTAACATACCTTGGTAACGCTCACAACACTCCTTGACAACGTTAACATTTCTTGACAATGCTAATGAACAATTACCCCTCACGCCACGTCCTTCCCTGATGGCACACTATCCCACATAAATAATATCGAAAACTTATAGTGACTCACGAAGAACACTTGAACGATAAATATAAAGGGAGTTTGGTAACTGGTGGTACAAGCGGAAAGGGGGTGATTCTACGCGAAAAAAGAAGTCGAAAATTTAGAATAAAAAATTAAAAAAAAAAATTTTTTTTAATTTTTTTTAATTTAAAAAAATTTTTTTTTAATTTTTCCATCGGGACAACGATCTACAGTGAGATCCGTTATAACGAGATGTGATAAAGTGCACGCGTACCGAGCGAAAATTCAAAGTCAATTTTCTCGAAAACAAAGTGTTTCTTCGCGTAGAATCACCCCCTTTCCGCTTGTACCACCAGTTACCAACCATCCTGTATATTACGTAATATCGATGGTTTATGACACAAATGTTGTATATCCAGTTTTTGAAAAATTTCAGTTTTTTCTATGCAGCAAAAAGTTCTTGACGGCTTCTTTATGATGTATAGAAATTATACTTATGTATGTCTACTTCATAAATGTATCAAAAATAATATTTCAGTTTACTGCATTTAATGTATATCTATAGAAATATTTTTGAGAACCGCCTACCTTTGACATTTTATGTTCCTATGTGACATTTAATGCACAATTTGCAATTAATTTTATAATAACATTGATAAAGATAAATAAATGCAAGAAGTATTTATTTAATTGGTATCATTAAATTTTTAGAATTGCTTGTATCGCGAAAACATTACATTGGACACACAATATTTGTACAGCAAGCCACTGTTATTATGTACGTACGTAATAAAAAATATTTTGAAACTTCGATAGCGTTGCAATAGTATTGCAAAGGGTATTATACCATTTAAACAATCAATTATTCGTTATACTAATAAGTCACAGTATTTATTGACATTAATTGTACATTTAACCACTATTCATTTTTGTAAGTTTGTATTTCTTTATTCATACTGTAAAAATACTAATTTTTGAAAGCTAAAAATATACGATTTTGTTTGCTTAGGACGGAATAAAACTGAACGGCGTCCGCTTTTTTAAATATATACGGATATATATCTCTGTTTTATTTTCATTGTTTCGAGTTTTCAATACAATAAATTTAAACAATAGTCTCCCTTTAACATTCTAAAGCGTAAATCAATATTTGTTACCAGGCTAACGTACGTGGTAGTTATAGAAGCGTAGTTGTGATTTATGGAGCCAGTATGTATTTTGTAAATTTCTGATAAAATTGAAACGATTGATTTGATCATGATTGTAAGTATCGATGTTTTAAATAAATGCATCACAATGTAAGATAACTAGGTATGAAATTTGCCACTTAAAAAAAAGCAATTTGAAAGGATTATTGTAACGATAAATGCCCCACGTTCATTAATTATGCCATATAATTTTCATGAAAACAAGTTAATATTTAATTCCCTTTCAAGGCAGGTGCAGGTAATTTCAAGAATCAAGATAAATCACACAAAATTAACTCACTCATGCATCTTGAAAAAAGGTCTATTATGTCATACATGTAGTACGAGAAAAATTGCGCATCACTTCATCTTATCTGAAACAAATGTTTTGTTACTAGATCATACTTTAATATTAATTTTTCTTCATAGCAATATAATATAGAAATTAAGAACTCAATGTGAGAATATATATACGTGTAAGAAATAAAGTGTAAGAAACTAGAAATAAAAATGTAACAACCTCCTTGTAATAGTACAAATAAATTTCATTCATACATTTATTTATATTAATTCTTTTTCTATAAAATAGAACTGAAGAAATTTTAATAAAATACAATTACTAAGTCGCCAATAACATATCACAATAGCTGATACGGCTATTAACAACCGATTAAACATAAAATATCATTTAATCAATTTGTTTGATATTCAACAGCCAATTTCATATTAATTTCGAGATCTAACATATTTTTCTTACGCTACTGATTTTACGTAATTTGTACGTATTTATAGTCTTTTCAGATTGCAGATTGTTTTTATTATAGTTATACATGATTCGTTTTATATATTTATTTAATCCATGTAGTGACGTGAGTTGTTCATTATTAAATATAGATGTCGCTGTATCATTAACTATTTCCTTCGTCAAAAATATTCGTATTGTTTATGTAAACATGCGTAGAATTCTCAAGGCAGAAGAAATAAACATGTAGGTTAGTAGTTTATAATTTCGATATCAATGAATCTAAAAATATAAAGCTTGCAGGAAAACAAAATAGCTTCACAAGGCTTGACAAATTCACTACAAATTCATTCATATCTTGCATATTGGCTTTTAACCCCTTCGCTTCGGCAGTCCAGCCCACCTAAGTGCTTTCCCTGTATGGAGGCGCGCGCCGCAAATGCGCACAGTGGCGTGCTTACTGTATAAATGTTTTCCTAAGTCTTAAATAACAACTGTGCTGAATAAAACAATAATAAAACAATTTTTGTCTCACTGTCAATGGATTTAATAGATTTTTTAGCATGAAACACTATACGATCGTTTGGATATATGAAATATATTGCGTGAAATGTTTTGATGTTGTTTCAACAATGAGTAACTTTTAAGAAGCGATTAATCGAATATATCAATAAAATCAACAGAAAATGTGCTGCCTGTAATGAAAAAATATATTATTGATTACAGATGGCACTGGTGTGTGCCTGATATATGGTGTGCCGATCGTCGCGTGGTCGCCGCCTATAAGCGGCACCCGCTCCCACAGGGTTAAAAATCAACGTAATCAGGTCATAGCATTTTACTACATGTAATAGTGGCCCACGAAGGTATCCACACTCTAGGCGTAGAAAGTTTGTATAAATATATCATCGTGTGTTATACGAAATTTTTTGAAATTTCATTAAGACCGTTATGCGGTAAGATTATCGTGATTATATTGATAAAATCTGAAACGAATTTGAAAAACCGTACACACTACCGTAACAACAAAAGGTATTAGTACATATCTTGATATCCTAATGATGCGTCTTTTTATCAGGTTTTATTTACATATATACTATTGTGCATGAGTATTTGGATACTTTCAAACAATTGCAAATATACAGAGTGGTTGGTAACTGGTGGTACAAGCGGAAAGGGGCTGATTCTACGCGAAAAAAGAAGTCGAAAATATAGAATAAGAATTTTTTTTTTATTTTTTTTTTAATTTTTCCTTCGAGACAACGATCTACAGTGAGATCCGTTATAACGTACCGCACGCGTACCGAGCGAAAATTCAAAGTCGATTTTCTCGAAAACAAAGCCTCAAACGAAAAATTTTTATTCTATATTTTTGACTTCTTTTTTCGCGTAGAATCACACCCTTTTCGCTTGTACCGCCAGTTACCAACCACCCTGTATAAATAAGATACACTTCAAATACAAATTCTTTAATTCTTTAATATAATTTTCGCCTCCGATTCTATCTTAAGCAACTATACATAGTTAGTGGATACCGAAAAAAAACAATAATTGATATTTAGTACAAATAAAAGAGCCACAATTGAAAGTAGATGAAAATTGCATCTACAAATGTTTGAGTTAAGCGACTTTAAATGTCAAATGTAACCTGTTAATTGTTAAGATTTTAGACTGATTAAAATGTGTTCTCGATCGCATTCTTAAAGTTTCTATTGATTTTATGTAGTACCAGCTATTTGTTAGATTGTCAAAGTATTACGTTTGCCGCACCGTGGAGTGACGAATATCCATCATATGAGCATTACCATTTTGAGTCCCATACAACCTGGTAGTGTGGCTAGTGGATATGCATAAAGCTATTTTCCCCTCCTCGTGTAAAAAAAGCTATTTATATTCCTTGTTTCAACTTCCGTTTGGCAGAACATTGGATCCCAGTTATGGCAAAAAGTCTTCTATTATAGCGTTAAAAGTATAAAAATATCAATGCTTTGATTGTATTGCATCAAGTTTTTAAATATTGATGTACGGTAGTATGTGTATATAATGTGTATGTGTATCTTCGTTTCCATATTATCAAATTTTTATACTCATATGAAAGTACTACAAAATGATGCGAAATTTGGTGCACATGGACTTGATTAATAGATGTGCAAGTGTTAAAATGAAAACAGTAGTGTGCAAATACGTTTTGTAATCATTGCTGTAATTACAAGATATTTGTTGCAAGCATAGTGAAAAAATACTATAAAACATGCATAGTGATCTAAATATATCATTAGTGCCAAAGACGAATTCATTAAATATTGTGATTTATTAGCATATTGAATAATGCAAAGGTTTTCGAATTATAGCGATTTGGGTAATAATTTGAGGTTCGCCTGACTAATCGGGAAGTATAAATGTTATGCTGTAATTTCTCCATAAAATTCACTTTCGCATAAATGATTACAGCAGAGTGTTTCAAGTGAGAAAATTACCTGCGTTAAAATCATATTCTAATTTCATAAAAAGAAGAGTATGTAATGCATTCATGAATGTCTAAAAGTAAGAAATGATGAAAATTTATTCCCAGTATATTCTTGAAATGTCTGTTTATATAACAAATTTACGTAACAATATATAAAGCTGAGTCATAAATAATTCATCGTACCTACATACTAATGCAAGTAAAAAATGACTTATGAACATATGTTTTACATACCTCAGTTTTCGAATTGTGAATGATTAAAGAAAATGTTCAAAGTTCTCGCTCTATTTCCTCATTATAGTAAGAACGGATTCAGTAAATTTAACCGCGAAAGTATGGAACCCGCATTTATGAATCACTTTGTATAATGCATGTATCTAAAAGAAATCCTAAATCGATTGCAAATTATACTTATAGAACATGATAAGCATCGGTCCATCCAATAAACAAAATGTTTATTATAACAATGTAATTTCACAACATGCAAACTGTGTTGAGTAAGCATAATTTCTTTGTTTCGTATTCCCGAGTATGAACTCGAGTTATCATTCTCTCTTGTTCATTATCAGCAATACTTTTCTTGGTCTTTAATCTTCAAAGCTTCTCAGAGTATGCACAAGTATATCAGTTAATCAGTGCAGTCAGTTAATCGAAATATTCATTATAAAAATTTAGCTATAATCGATCGAGAAGTGTAACATTACTTATAGCGTTTCGGCTATCGTTATTTTCCACATGGTTATTACATCGTTATTTTTATCATAACGGTTGAAGTGGATACAAGCTACCGTAATGTAAATATTCATATTTCAAGATATAATTGTTAAATGTAATTTGTGATTTAGGTTAATGTAACATTGAATAATTTGTCCTTAGTTCATGAATGAAACAAATATTTTCTATTAGCTTCTATTATTTCTTAAGTGAGTGAAAATAAGATCAAGATTTCCTCCTCTATTTTAATTTCTCTACATAAATACGATATGTGTTATATATGAAAATATAGTAAATCAGAAATATGGTTAGCAAAAATTAGGAAATAGTAATGTGTCAATATTTCCTTCTTTTTTCCTTATTTCCTTCAGTTTAATATTATTTGCTATGCTTGCTCTGTGTAAATAATATCTTAATAACAGGTACTTATATAAACGAAAAAGAGTTTTATATGTATTTTACAATATTTATACATATGTTGTTTTAGTTTCTAATTTTCATATAAAATTTATCTACACCATTTTATAAAAATAAAAATGTCTTTTTTAATATTAATAAAAAATTTAAACATTAAGAATGTTTATTACAGTTTCTTTCGTAATCTTGCGATGGATACAGCTTGGATTAAGTTTGAATAAAAGAGAAATGTACCTATGCGCTAAAACAAGGGAGGAATAAAGAAGGAGAAGAATCGCCCGTTCAATCTTATCTGTCAGAAACACGAATTCAGGCTTATTAATCTATGTCTCAGATATTTTAAGCTCTACACGTGCTGTGAAATATAAAGGTGCTTGAGTTAGAAACTTGCGTTAGAATATAATAAAACAAATGTTTAATACATAGTTTGTTGCAACATTCCATTCATAGGAAATTACATTTTATTAGTCATTCAATAAATCAAGTGATCAAAAGCAATAAAATATATTATATAACAAAAGAATCGGAAAATCAAAGTACATATTTAATTTTTTTCTTCAAAATTAATTAGTTAAATAAGATGAAAAGTAATTCTGTTTCTTTAAGAAGGTTTTGCATTAAATAGTTTCAAAATCTCAAAAATTGTCTTTTCTTCCTTTTTCTTCTTTTATTTTTTTATCATGAAATTATTATAATTGTAAAGCGAGGATGATTATTCTAAAAACGATTCAAACGCTGCAGCAATCCAATTTGTCTCATTTTTCTTAATATACGTATATACAGTGGAATAGTTTCAGGATGTATATATATATATTTTTTATTATTATTTAATTTGTACCTTACAATTTGTAAGCTTTTAATTTGTCCAGCTGGTAAAATTTTCTAGTTTAATTGCTAAATAACATGTGGATAGCTACCCCCAGCGGGATACCATCTTTTTTATTTTACAATTATATGTGTAAATAATATCTTAAATTATTGTAACAATAAATTAGTATTAAAAATAATGACTTTAATATTGATAATGAGAATCGTGAAATCAGCAATCTCCTACTACGTAACAAACACGATAAATTTAGATCAAATGTTGTATACCATTACAAGTTATCAAATCCAAATTAATGTTTTTTACGATAAAACAGACACACAGATAGTACCTTACATCTTTCCCTGTCTTTTATGCGATAAGCTGAATGAAACAAAAGTTAAAGTACCTACCAAACTAATAGTTTTCCGACATACATAAGTAGGCTAATAATTATTTACAGAGGACGTCGAGTCGCATCGATTAATCATTAACGTATTATCACTTTTTGGACAGAAGACGTGAATGTCCGCTTGTGTTTACCAAACGTTAATGTCCGCGGTTGTGAATCGTCGTCTTTTTGTTATGAAGTGTCAACAAGAAATATGAATCATCGTCTTTTGTTTATGAGACGTGAATTCACCCTTCTTGTTCATAAAGTTTTCAGTTGTATCGAGCACGTTAAGGGTGATAAACGTCTATTATAAATTGTTTTAGTTATCATATATAACAATAATATCCCTAAAAATACTCGTTACATACTTATGAAGTAGCTTCCGGTGCAGTTTCAGAATCGAGGCTACACGTATGCAGAATCATGCGAATCCACAATGTACTATTTACTTCCTGATATTGTGCGGAAGCGTGTGGCTCAAAACGTGTTAAAGTTACACGATTTTCAAAAAATTCAAAAAAGCAAAGTCGACCTTCACACGACATTTACGCGTGCAC
The DNA here is from genome assembly GCF_000188095.3 of Bombus impatiens. Taxonomy (NCBI): domain Eukaryota; kingdom Metazoa; phylum Arthropoda; class Insecta; order Hymenoptera; family Apidae; genus Bombus; species Bombus impatiens. The sequence goes on along the minus strand of NT_176529.1, from coordinate 78,048 downwards.
CCACAGAAAAACTAATAACATCAAAATATGCTTGCCTTGAAACCATTCAACTTTTCTTTATAGTTTTCGATATCGTTTTTCGATATAGTTAATGGTATAGAAAATATTTCGATTTAAACTCGTAGGTGTCTCATATGGAGTTTCTTCACGAGAAATTCATTGCTTTCTTTCTGACTTATCGCATAATACAATGTGCTCACTTTTTATGTTTACTGGCAATTTTCTTCGAAATCTCCATATGCGTCTCTTGTGTCTCATGTTCTGTCTTTAATGTTCATTCGGCGAATGCAATTCAGTTAGTTACAAGTTGATTGAAATCCATTTGTCACGTTTAGTAGACATTTTTCCAATTCTATGTTCGAGGACAAATCGTGATACCGGACTACATGTACCTACATTCATGAGGGCACTTATAAAAACTTACAAAAATTGGAAGACTGATTAAGAAATGATCAAAATTATTATAATTATTAAATTATTATTATACTACTATATTATTAAATGTACTATAGTATTAAATATATATTAAATGTACTATAGTGTGTTATATTATATCATTATACTATATCAATATACAATGTATTATATTATATTAACATTTTTGTGAGAAATACAAATAAATCATTTTCAAATAATTTGACATTTAATTTAATTATACTTTTATTTGGCCGTAATAACTTTTTAAACTTGAAATTCGTGAATTTTTATAATGTAATCACACTCGCAGCCAAAATTGTCTCTGCTTTAAACATTTCGTCAGAGAGACATCTATATCGTGGTATGTTTATCATTGTAGTAAATAAAAAGCAGATGTCTGACGGAAGCAGATGCTGCTAGTATACACAATCTCATATTTAATAAAAACCTCCTATGTAACGTTATTGACTTTTCGCGATACGCCGGAGGATGGGATGATAGAGTTCTCAACAAATGGTCTACACGTTCAGACTGTATGTAATTCAACAATTTCGTTCCGGAAAAATTTCCTTTAAATTTTTTAAAATGCTCTTAACAAATGAAAGGTCGAACAGATGCTACTGTTAAAACAGCTTATGGTTTACGCAACGTTTGACAACAATTTGCTTTTTGAATTAGCGAGTGGTCGACAGCTCCTTACGGAATTCAGCTTTTGAACGGGAATGTTTAATAACAAAATGAGGTCGCTAGAATTGCGCTCGTAACAAATTTCTGAGGTGATAAATTACTATGAATAACGATAAATTATCGTAGGTCATGTTAAAATGTATCTCGACCAAATTTCGATCAATAAAAATCTGTTATAATTCGACTATATAATATTTTCTGATTGACTTTTCTGCTTCCTTTGTCTCTATTGATATTTTGATATTGAACAACAGTACACTCCCTCTCTCCATAAATGTAAGTCGGTCAATAGCAGTAATATTAAGTTTATGAATCTATCGGACGCTGTCACTGTCAGTTTCGGAAATTAATATTCTCGTCGAGTTTGCCTTTATACATTACCAAGGCTAGTACGTTTCTAGACTCTGTCCCTTTACTGCCAACATGTATATATGTACATATTATTAGAATCGGTATGCTTTCCAAGCTTATTACATGTTACGGTCACTCTTGGGAATATATAGAATTTATTACGCGACATCAATTAAGTATTAACTACAGTGTAATTCTTTCTTACAAAATCTTTCTTACAAAATTCAGTAAAATAAGAATAAAGCGGTTGTCTCCATTATTACTTCCAAATTGATAGATTTCTGCAATTTGAAGATGACTCACTTCGAAGTTATTTCGCAAACAAACCCATCATCTATCAAAAAATTTCGATTTCATACAAACGTGCACTCGATACTTTGCATTTCACACGTACTTTTACATTTACACGCAACTCGCGTCCGTTACGCGTTATTTATTTTTTCTCAAATTATAGTTATCATTATTTTTATATATTTATATATATTATCTATTAGTGCACATATTCTGTTTTCGCTGTAATAAGGCACATTTCAACGTAGTCATCCCTCGTATCGCCATAAGATGTTATAGGCAACCACACTGCCTTGCGATATCGACATAAATCCAGAAGATTTACGTCCCTCGCTGATCGCTCGACATCCCTTTGGTACTGTCTTTCCGCGAACGTGTGAACACTAAAAAAGGGTTGCACGTAACTCCAGTAAATTCTACATCTGGTCGAATTAAAAACTATATTCATGAATGGAAAAAATTGACACAATATCCGACGATTTCAGTGTAATTAAGCGGTTACGAAATACCTTTTCATTCTCAAGTTTTTCGAACTTACAGACAGCCAAATAGACATTGTTCAAACAAAGAATTTAATATACGTATAGATATTATTAGTCAATTAGCAAGTCAAGGTGCTATTTTTGAACGTACTTTTTCCCAATTTATTTCGGATATATTTTTAACACCTAAATTTACGGGAGGTTACCGACTAATTTTAAACTCAAAAAAGTTAAACGAGTTCATTAATATCAAATTAGAGATCCAGCGAGTAGCACCAAAATTCTCATCAACAGTGCTGAGTATTTTATGAGTGCAGTTGGCCTTAAACACGTCTATTAATATTAATTCCCATAACAAAGTTGAACTAAATCCTTCAGATTTGATTTTAATAACATGTAACAAGTTCAATCGTCTATCGTTTGGATTAAGCATGGCATCTTTCGTTTTTACGAAAATACTGAAATATTTCTGGTCGTACTTAAGAAATAAAGGTATTCGTTCGAGCAATGTAAAAGATTTGTTGAGTTGACGTGTAATAGTTCAAAGCGACTAGGTTTGACCATAAATTTAGAGAAAAGTGTATATACGCAAAAATTAGTAAAGATATTTTTAAATATTAAGACCTACAAGATTCGGGACTTTGCGAAATTTATTGGATACTTGGTATCGTGTTGACCCGCTGAAAAATACAGTCATGTGCACAAAAAAAGGTTGGAACGAGAAAAATATTTAACTCTAGAGTTGATCGATAATGAGTATGATAGAAATATGAAATTGTCAGATTTGAATTCGGACTTACAATGCTGGTTTCGAAATATTTCTTGTGCACATAGATCCTCGAAATTTACAGAATTTTCACTCAAAATTGATTCCGATTTCTCCTTATCTGAATAGGCTGCAGCGTATCGATATGAGAGACCTCATGCTTTTTGGACGCAAGAGGAGCGTGAATTGTCAACAAGTGATCTCGAGTTAAAGGCAGCCTGTCTTGGGTCACAATGTTTTATTAATGACTTGAGAAACTGCGATACTTTACTACGACTTGGTAATACAGTAGCCATCATTACATTACTACGTTAATAGAATGGCGAGAGTTCATTTTCAGAATGTCAATAATCTATCGTTTAATCTAATCCTGGTATGAAGAGAGAGATATTTGCATTTACGCTTCGTATATAAGGTCCGGAGAAAATACAGAAGTTGATAGAGAATCTCGTAGACTAGATAAAGTTTTAACAAATATCGGAAATTATCTTGATAAGTCCGAGATCGATCTATTTACTAATCGTACAAACACAACATGTAAGCGCTATCTATGTCTCGTGGTTTAAAGGTCCGAATAGATGTGCGATAGACGCACTCGCATTAAATTGAAGTAACCTTTTTACGCGTTTTCTCCATTTCTAATGATTTTAAGGGCGACGGGAATTATAGTAATCCCCGGCTGGCATGAAAGAGCCGTTAATTCTTGCGTCAAGCAGTAAAATAATCTTGTCAAGTAGAAATCTCTATTCATCATGGCGGAAACTTTCTCTGGTTTGCACGATGTTATTTTGAAGGCTTCGGTCTAAGGAGTGCTTCCAAAAAACATTAGAAATTATATCTTCTTTGAGTGATTCTTCAATCAAGCAGTACGACGAAGCCTTAAGCTTTGACTACGAATCAGTCGCAAGGCGTGCATTTTTTAGGAAAGTATATTCAAATAATCAAATTGAAAAAATACAGAATTCCACTACATTTAAACAATATTATTTACTTGTTTGCATTCTGCGTTCAATTGTTAGTGTATATGCGTAAAATTTAACACTAACATTAAGCTTTTTTCACGATATGTTTAATAATCTAGTAAAGCATGGTACAATTTGAAACATTCGTAACGTGTCTCACTTCTTCTGTTATGTTTTCTACACACTACACATTTGCGTCGTGTTTTACATATGCAGACGTAAACTGTCTTTGCGTCAAACGAAAAGATTCATTATCAGCACTCATGTATAATTTGCATTCGTGTATTCTACTTGAGCTGTATTTTTGTAAAACTTGTTTTATTAAATATAAATGAAATTTCTAATAAAATATATGTATTATGTGCCATTTTAAACTTTTTCTGCTAGAATTCAGACTGTAACAAATCTGATCAACTTTGTCAACTACACCCATTGTGTTATTGTAATCAATTATACATTGTAGTTTGATTATTTTTTCTTCTGTTAGATAATGTATCTTGTTTGTATCAATCATATTGGAGCAATGATAGGTGGAAATCATCCACACTTTCCTTTTGTCCATCCATTTCAACGCTAATATATTTTTTGTTGAACGAAATACACATTCTTCTTTGTGTACGTTTTTATTCAATTCCGGTATACCCAATCTGTTTCTTCTTATCGTTCCATATGCGTTGGTTAAGTTTTTATGTAGCTCGAGGAACAAATTGAGACTGCTGTACCAATTGTCGGTCATGAGTGTGTGACCTTTTCCAAGATAAGCTTCAAAAAGTGTCATTACTATTTGTCTAGACTTTTCTATCGATTTTGCTGGTATATCTTCAGAAATTATCATGTTTGCCCCGGAATATACAATTAAATCTTGAATATAGCCTGTCACGCTATCACACAAGACGAAGGATGTAATCCCAAACCTGCTCTTTTTACGGTATATATTGTTTGAAAAATAAGAAACTTTCATCTATACATAATTTTCCATATGGATAAAATGCAGTTTTAAAGGATGTTCTTAATTGTTCAGGAATATAGCGTAGTTTCATAATTGGATCGTGATTTTTAATGTTGTTATCACAAAAATGCAGATTGTTTCGTAATAATGTATATCGAACCCTTGACATTATTTCTCCAAACGATACTGTTCTTATCAGTTCATCCTTACACCAATATTCTGATATAGATATCATATGTATTCGTGCCACGAGCATGGTAATGGCCAAAAAATTATACATTTCGGGTACAGTAGTTGCATTAGAATGTACATCGCCTCTTGTACTATTTTCAGAATAATTGTTAGTTTGCTCAACAATGAATTCTACGAGTTCTTCCAAAAAGAAAATTTGAAAAATATCGGGAATAGATGATTGCTCTTTTCACTTGCTTTCATTCCACTATTCTCGTCATCAAATTCGTGAATTATAGGTTGGAAATCTCCTTGTGTCCTGGAAAATTTATTTTTACATTCTTTTGCTTTGGTGCAGCTTTCGTGCAATACTCTGCATTATTCCTTCTGATTCTGATGAAGAGGTTAAAAGATATTTTTTAATCATGCGCTTGTAAAAAGGAAGAGGCATTTCAAAATCATTTGTTTCTTCAGAATCAGAATCACCTGTTGTATCATGATTGCATGCACTTTTTCTGACCATTTTCTTATCGCAATTTGTTATTTTATAAGATAAAACAAAAAATAACTGCGAAATATAAATAAGCATATTTGAATAACATATGTAATAACGGAATATGTAATTGCTGAATTAGCATTTACTTACGTCTGACTGAAACGAGATCTGTCGGAATTGTGATCGATCAAATTTTCCGCCTATAGGTGCTTCTCGTGTCAGTGGACCGAACTTGGTTAACATTTTCACTGCCACGCCGAAATCACATGTTTCGTTCAGGACGCCACGGGAGTATTTTTATTATTCAAAGCATATAATGGCAAAATAATAATAAATTGATGATGTAAGACAACGTTCTTCCCCAATGAACCGTTTATCTTATTGGTGGTCAGTGGTGATCACCGTGGCGCCTTGGCAAGTGACCACCGTGGCGCCTTGGTAACAGTTGATAGCGACATATTACAACAAGGCTTCGTTTATTTCAACAAACAATTCGCATTCGTTATTTCGTTGTAAGTAAAACGTCCAGAATATATTGTTGAAACGTGTAGAAGATAGTAAACAGTATTTGCTCATTCTATATATAATAACAAGGTACGTGCACATTTTTAACTTCAATTAAATGATTATAAAGTAGCATTTACGATTATTTTCTAAGGTATGTTTATAATAATATTCGTAGATTATTCCTCAAAGATATGGATGCAAACACAGTGCACCGTTAGATGCAAGATTTGTTCTCATTTTTTTTTTTTATTGATATTCTAATAAAAATGTTTAATTGTTCAATAGGACACTTCTTATTTCAAAGTATCTTCATCGGTTATATCTTTATCGGTTATATTCAAAATGCCCTAATTGTCAATTTTCATACAATTTCATATATGACCAACGTGACAGTCAAAGTGTTAAGCGCCTACAGACGCCTACAGCGTCACAAGCGCAAGTTTTCTAAACGCCTTAGGCGTCAACAGTAGTCAAAGGATTAATGGTGGAACTTTTGCCAGGAAAATCTGTAGATCAGTTTGGAAGTTCCAACTCGGACGTTCTTGAATGTCTGTATTTAAAATTTGTGAGAGGTGCTAAATACGACTCACTCAATAGTCTTTGGTCGATAATCTCTCTTTTATTAGAAGCAGAAGCAGAATACGATGAAAAAGTAAGAAGATTTTTCAAAGGTGTTGCGAAGATAAGACTATGGAATCCAAATCAGGCATATAACCAGGTATAAAGTCCAAAAATAGTCCTTAATTTTCTAGCTCTTTTAGCTAATTCAAATGATCCTTTATCTTTAGAAATATTATCCTTGAAAACAATTACTCTACTTGCCTTGATCACTGATCACCGTATTCAGATTTTATCACTTATTCAGATATTTTATATTGCTTTATAAAGCTCGAGAATTGATAGAAAATCCGATTCCTCGGAAATAAGAACATCTAATAAGGTAAAGACTTATGCATTAAATAGAAAACAATCTTTACTATAGCTCCATATAAGAAAGAAATAAATGTTCGCGCTATTTTAATTTGAGATAGTTATTTATTTCGAGCGCAACAACTTAGAAATTCAAGAGAGAACCATTTCGTTCAAATCAAACGCTCCTTGTAGAGTACATGGTAATATCGACATAAAGGGATTTTTTCCCCAAGATAGTCGATATACTTTGACTTTTACTACTAAGAACAAAGATATTAATATTGATGTTATTCGTAGGGCAGCGGAGTGGATGGAAGATTCAAAGACATTCGTCCAATTTTATGACCTAGCAATCATATATGATGCAGGCAAAATTTGCAAATGTTTGTAAATGCGATTTGGAAACTTACTTTATATAACATAGGATGATAAGTTAGAACGCTTGTAATGGCGCGTGGTAATATAAGATGACATCTGCAAAAGCCACTGTACTGGCGTATCGTACCTAAGCGGTTAAGGTCTTTTTGTGTAATTACTACATTTCGTTTTAATGTTATAGATTAAGCATAACAAATAAATCGCAATTTTTCTTCTCTTGCAATATTTGAGTTTATGCTCGTTTTTCCGAATTTCTGATTGTCTTTAGATGCTTTAAACGTCCACCAATTGATCTTGAGGGAGAGGCGCGAAATATAATTAGATAATTAAACGAACCTAAGTGGAATTCAACTATAATTGTATGTTGCGCCTCTTCCGAGAGGATCAATTGGTAATACCCCTGTTCCCTCTCGCCAGAGTTGACACATTTAAACGAATTAAAGGAACGACACGCCACTTATCTCAAAACCTTCGAGAGGCAAGAAATTTATAGGTTTCGTTATGCCATCCGACGAACGTTCTGTCGTTCGGTATTAACAGAATAAGAACGTAATCCACGGATACCGTGCTTTTCCGCAAATCCGTTTCCAGGCTTCTTCGTTTTTAGTTCGTTGCTTTTGTAGGCCGCTGCTTCTATATCCCATATATAGGGTTATCCACTTAACACTAAACCCATCGCCACTTCGTGTATACTTATCCCTACCGAGTGCGGTCAAAATGACCGGTGATTAAAGAAGTAATAGTTTTTATTTTATTTAACTTAGATAATGGTTAATTTATAACTAAATGTATATAAAATGATGAACTTTCATAAAATTTCATCCAAATTTACTTTTGTTTAATTTCAATTATAGACATAAATAGAATTACACTTTTATTTATATAGAGATATATCTTATTCAACTTTGCTGCATTTTTTACAAATTATCTTATTAGAAAACGCACATTTGCCGCATAAATATTTCCCGCATCTTAAACAAATCTTCATAATTTTGTAACCTTATACCTTCAAAGCGTAAGGCCGACGTGCCTAATGTACAATCGATATCCCTACGGTTCTTTGGCCGAATATTCGGAAGAATGAATACGCGGCAACCGTCGCGGACATCTAATAAACGCGTGCGTAGTGGGGATATCGAAGGGCAACAAAGAAAAGAATCCGCTTGGTTTCCAACAAAATATTCATTTTGCCCCGAGCTACGAAGTGCGAAAGGTTTGACGTCATAGCGAAGCAAACACAATTCGAGATACGTGATTATTAATTGTTGTTGATAGTTAATCGTTGATCGTAAATTGTTGATTGTTGATTGTTAATAGTTTAATAAACCTTTTTTGTTGAACATCAAGAGTATTTCTTGTTGGCACCTTCACCAACAACCACCTCATAAATATTTATTACAGAATAATACCATGTACGGAATACAAAATTATTGTCAAATTTGATATGCTTTACTTTTCCTTTTATAACAACTTTACACAAAATGCTCTGAGATGCTTTCTGTCTGAGTTTTAGAGATAACAAGTTTAGATGTCGACTGATTGACTAACAAACTGAGATGTATTCTAGTCGAAAGGACAATAGCAAGTAAGAATATGGTCTGTGACGGTGATGTTTACACGAAAATATTGATGAGTATTGACCGTTCTCCACCGACGGTTATTCGAGGGTGGAATTGGGAAAGCTTCTCCCGTGTTTTATCGCAATAAGTAATAACCCTAAGAAACATTTCGACTTTTAAAATATTTGTAACAATGGACTGTAAAAAATGCTAAATTTTATGGCGGTTGCTTAGGATTATTATGGGCCTGAGTTGATATGTCTTGACAGCTGGTGACCATCTTGATCGAGGGATGGATTATGTTTTATAACAAGATTACAGCTGCTATTATTTGTTATTATTGATTTTGTTTGTCATCTGCCCTTGAGATAGCCTTTTCTTTGTACTGATTGTATTTATTTTAAAAATAACTAATATATTTTGTTGAGCGGTCAAAATGACTGCTCACGGTAGGCAAGGCAGAATACAAATCTTTCTCAGAAAATAAAAGAGCAAACTAAAAGTAAATACAGAAAAATATATATTATATGCATGTTTTAGGAAAAGTGAGAAATTATGAAGCGATATGATAAAGTTTAAATATGGTTAAATTTGTGTAGAAGTTCGAGAGCGGTCAGTTTGACCGCCGCTGGTAGGTTTGGTGTTAACTCGGAACTGTGCTCGCACTAACATTGGGAATGGCAACAATGCAACATATATGCTTGCTATTGCGGTCAAATGTCGCGAACCATATGTGAACCATTGATAGAAGTATAATTAGGCGAGAACATAGAGCTATAGCGGCACTAGGTCGCAAAGAGCAATTCTCTTTTCAACGACTTCTTCGGTACACAGTATACCATCGCTGGAAGACTGTTCATGAAAGACCGACGAAACATATACAATGTCGTGATAAAGCGTAAGTGTCGACAGGCCTAATGGGCCATCGATATCCCTTTAGTCCTTCCATCAAATACTCGGAAGAAGGCGTACGTGATCACGATCGCAGACGGTAACGTGCGTAGTGGGGATATCGAAAGATGACAAAGGGAAGAAAGTGGATTAACAGATGAGTTGTCAGCAAGCAGTCGTCAGTAGGATTCGCGAGTTAATAAACAAACTGTTGAATAAAACACCGAGTATTCATTTAGCACCTTTTACGTTTTATACCTTAGAACGGTTTGGTTGTCGCCGAAACACTTTAAATTTTACACCACAATCGAGGATCGCTGAGACAGCGAACCTCGTGTTTTCATCCGACGATTTCGTGCCCCTGCGTGTTCCTGAAGCTTCGAAGCAAGCAAACGCGGCCGATTCTGATCTCACATGTAGCTCATATTTACTTATAATTCTCAATGAGAATTGATTGTAAATAGTGTACCAAATTTAAAAAAAAAGCACAACCGTAGCTCAAATTTTTTTTTTAATAACTGGTATTTAAAATCGCATTTAATTACCAAAGTTATCAGCAAATTATAATCAAATTCTTACACACATCGAGACCCTTTTTTTATTCCATTCGGTAATTTTCACTTTTATTTTATTGAATACTTTCTTCCACGTCGTACTTTGATAATTTTCTAACGGTCACTTTCTAGAAATTGTAGTTGTTGTCAGCTAGTATCTGATTTTGGGTCGTTCTGCTGTGAATACGTCGAATGTACCATAAGAATAAGGAACAAAGAAAGCAATTAAAAAACAACAAGGTACCTAACAAAATTTATATTTAGAGAGACCAGTTCAATAAACTCATTTAATTCCACCAACGGTCAAAGAAGAAATTGGTAGGTACGCAGAAAAATACAAGGGAAGAACGGCAACACATCCAAACCAGCTGGCTGCTGAAGCGAGCAAAACTCTCATAAAAAGAAGACTAAAAAGAAAACACTCCACTGACCTCACTAAAGAAATAAAATAGTCAAACTCGAAGATGGTATCCCGCTGAGGGTAACCACCCACATGTTATTTAGCAATTGAGTTAGAAAAATTTACCAAATGCCTAGCTGGACAAAATGTAAAGTACAAATTAAATAATAAAAAAAAAAGAAAATAAAATTTAACCCTTGTACTGCAGTGTTTGGGTTCGTTCGTACTACTCGGTAAACAGCGGATGTTATTTGTGCTAGAACGATAAGAAGCCGAACGTATTTCCAAACTAAACGACGGATTTAACATGAGTAATCACTATTCAGCTCATAGATGGCTCGAAACATTTGCTTCTAGCAGTAAGCGTACATGTTACACTGTTGCCATTCTTAAGCCGGGTACACATTTGGTACTTAATCTTGTTACGGAATCAGTCTCTTGTAATACTTTGAATAATTCTGTAACACTTTGAACCGTCACTCGGCTGGATTTGCATAATAAATTCTATTACCATATACAAAGTTCAATTTCTTCACCTTATTCGTGGAACGTTCGAACTGCGACGCGAGGCGATTGTTACGTAAAGTTGGTACTTGGGTTGTAGTAAGAAGGCTGAGTCGTAACCCAACTACTAATTTTCCTTTATAAAACTTTATGATAAACACTTACAAAATAACACCGAACCGGAGAAAAGAGGTTGTATGAGTACAGCAACTAGAGGAAGAACAAGAACTGCCCGAGCTGGGTGAAGTCTCGGTTTATATACGTTTTGGTTTTAGAATGTTGAGGGACTAGGTGTAGGTTATGATGTGGAAAAGGTGGGGGGTCCATATCCCATCTCTGATGTGGACTAAGGTGCGTCACAGCCTTGGTGTATGCTATGATGATAAGGTGGTGATATGTCCAAAAGTGTCCGAAGGTCGGCGGTCGATGTCTTATCACTGATGTAGGTTGAGATGTGATTGATGTCACAAGATCACCAGCGATCTATCGGTTTCGTGATTTTTTGTGTCTCCGACGTAACACTCTCTTTAGTACGTAGTAGTTCCTGGTAACGCAGTTCTATACAGAGACGATTTACTTAAGCCGGGAACACATTTGTCACAACAGCTTGTCTTGTTACCGCAATCTGTTACCTAACAAATGTGATCGGTGTCTTGTTACTGTATACTGTGACTCGTTAACTTAATTCTGTTGTTCCGACGATATTTTGAAAAAGTCGCGTACCGAGATCCGTTATCTTTATCAAAAAACAGCGTACAGATTTTCTGGTCACTCGGACATTTTTGCACCCCTATACTCGATCAGGTAGCCTCGCCTTTCAAACTATCCCCGATAATAACAGGTAATCAAAAAGTTTGCACGTCGACCGCCAACAATAGCTATCGAACAACAACAAATTTCTACGTAACTGGAAAAATGCAAAAAAATGATCGTGAACGGATTCGATTGGACAGATCAAAATTCTCTCCAAACTATCATATTGACATAAATAATTAATGTTGTAATGACGAAGAAATTTTCTATCGTAAAATACTGTTCATACGTTTGTTTGCTAATGTTTGACAGAAACCCAAAATTTAACGATTTTATTTAAATGTTCTACAAATCTTGTAACAAATTTTTTTGTTCAATACTAATAACATTTTAACATAAATAGGATAATAACGTTTTATAGGGGATACCATGACAGGGCGATTAATGTATTAAAAAGTGTATAGATCCATTTGAAAAAATAAAGTTGATTTTTTTTCTTTCCCCGAACAATTTTTACACTTTCATTAAGAAACGGCATGTTGCTTTACAGTGATTTCGACGAACAACATGTATTTTCAAATTTTCTACTTTCATCGTCTTTGCTTGCCTTAATTGCGAATATCGTGTCATAAATCTCACCCCTCGAAGATGGTATTCTGCTGGGGATAACCATCCATATGTTATTTAGCAGTTAAGTTAGAAAAATTTACCAAATGTTCAGCTGGACAAATTGTAAAGTACAAATTAAATAATAAAAAAAAATCGGACCAGTTCACGAAGAGCAAGAGATAGATAAAGATAAAAATCTATCTCGGTTTGTTACTTGTCATTCGAATAAAATTTGCATCTTTTTAAGTTTGGATGTTTGGTGATTACACATTAATAGGTACACACTGTTTTTCAGACAGTTGAAAAATAGTTAAAACACGGAGAAATGTTCTGGAATGATTGAAAAACATAAATAAAATCATTAAATTTTCGGTTTATGTCAAATATTAACAAGTAGACATATGTATACTTTTTCATCGGTATAATGTTAAGTCTTTAATATTAATCGTGTACTTGTTGCTTATTCGTGATGCAATATGGTCTCGTGTGGATGATGCCATGATTATCCTAGCCAGACGTTCAATCTCGAATCAAGAGTAAAAAGGTACCTGATTACTTTCTTTGGAGCAGGTCACTTTTCCGACATTCAGCTGAATAGGCGAACCAAGTAGCGAGTCACGATATGCAGCAGCAGAACACCGTCTTACTATGACCTATTGACTAGATAACAGGTCGCGATAAAAGAACAAGGTATAGTAACAAATGTGTACTCGAATTTATAAATAAATTAATTCGGCGCCGAACTGCGTTACCAGTAAAAGAAGTAACGATGTCAGTAACAAGATTAAGTAACAAATGTGTATAACAAATTAATATATCTATAAATATTCTCAGTATCCATCATTTACATTATGAGTTTACAGTTTTTGGGAACTTTTATACTTGCATTTAAAATGCCATTGAAAATTGGCTCAAGTTTACAAAGTTTCTACAATGCATTTATATTTTTATCTACAGTTACAATTTCGTGTCATTTGTTAGTATTTAATGCAAAAATATACAGACATTCGTTACTCGTTAACGCAACTTATCATCGAACGTGGTTAAATAATCTTTTTACGGATACAAAACATCAGTTACAAAATTAAAATTATACTTTACAAAATTTACAATGAATTTTCTACCGTGGTACCGGTGGTACTGGTACCGTGGTACCGTGGATGATAAGGATGACAAACGAGGTATCTTCGCCGCCAATACCGATCGCGATGTAACAGGCAAACGAGCGAAAGAGACAATGACACATCGCTCTTCACGATGACTATTGCTAGAAAAATGCTTAGATAGTATGCAACCGATAATTTCGGGATCTCGACACATGTTATATTTCCGGAGGTCCGCCAAACCCCGCTTGCTTTATATCGACAGGAACCGAAATTCGAGAGTCCCGTGATTTTCGGTAACCGCATATTCCTGGTAGTGGTATAATTAGACGAGAACATAGAGCGGTTTGGTTGTCGCTAAAAAGGTTTTTTGGCGTCACAATAAAGAGAAGATGAGCACTGTTCTTTATACGATATTCTATCGGACGATTTCATAATCCTGCATCCTCATGCAGCTTCGAAGCAAGCAAGGGCGTCCGCTTCTGTGCACTCCCTCGTGTAGCTCAATATTTTTGTTATTAACCCTTAGAGTGTTGAATACTCGTGGCCTATGCGGTCCGTACATACGGTGCGCGGCTAGCGGTGATCATCGCTGTGGACGAAGTACTTTTTCGCTAGACTGAACTCTGTTGATTGACTATTCAAAGCTCAAATCGTAATAAGTTATAGTAATTCTTTTGCACGAGATTAAATGATTCAAGAGAAATGATTATTTTTTAGTATTAATTATTTATTATAAACATGGAAATTTACAATAAACTAGAATTTGGGTAATAAACTAGAAAACAATAAACTAGAAAACTAAATTTAGTAAATATAACACAAGTTAATAATTCAGTTGTGTGTGAAAAATTTCAAAACAATTATCGATACATAATCCGACATCGCATTTTCTGCATTCGCGTATCGCGTGTCGCTCCGTCTCTTATTTTTCACACAAACAACACATTTCTTCTTGATAATTGTGTTGTGCCGGCACGATTAGGGCATTTTGATGGAAAATGCCTATCAATTAAACGAAATGGTAAATCCTCGGACTTTCTCTTTCCTCTTCCTAACATGCTTCTATGTTGGAAATACTTTCGTAAAATGTCTCTTATCAACGCTAAATGAAATTCACTAAATTTTTCTTTCGAAGCAGTAGATTTTTGATATAAAATATATGCATGATATATAAGGAATGCATTTATATTTATCTCACACAAACGTAATAGTATTACTTCTGCGTAGGTGTTCGGAAAAATTGACAAACGCATATATGTGTCCTTAGTCCACACCGATAGCTTTCGCCAGACGCATATATGCGTTCATAGCACTTTAAGGGTTAATTGATTATTGGAGTGCTATTGGAGTGCTTACATCAAATGTAATTACCATATAGTTATTCGCATTCTTATAAGCATCGTCTCTTTTTTCTATTTTGTTCAGTAATTTTCACTTTGAACGTATTAAACATTTCCTTCGACGTGGCAATTTCAAATTTGTTAACGTTTGCTTTTTACGAATTGACCGCTACTGTCTGATTCCGGATCGCTTTGTCGTGAATGAGTTAAATATAAAAATAACGAGCAAGGAAAGTAATTGAGAAGCAGCAAGACACCCCGCAGAGTTCATATTTAGAAAGGCCAGTTTAAAATTATAGAAATTTATTTATTACTCGTACTGCAATGTTTGGGTCCGTTCGAACCCGAATACGTTACGACCAAACCTCGCTAGTCTGCAAGCAATTAATTTATGCGATAGTCTAGTTGTTTATGTTAGAGCGACGAGCAGCCGAACGTATCTCTGAACTAAGCGATGCATTTAGCATCAGTGTTCGATATAATCTCACAATGTTTGACCTAGACACCATTTCCTGTGTAATTGATCGAACCGTCCACATTTCGAGGCTATAGCCACGTTTTATATCATTTTGTTCGCAAGAATCTTAACAACAAAGAAAATTATAAAATAGAGTATAAAGGAAAGTTATCCAGACTGATAAATTCTGTGATATATTTCAAAATCATCGAAATCGGAGAGGAGGCAACTTCACCCAAATTTGTCATAACTAAATAAAAAATATGAAACTTTATATCTCTTATTTCGGCGACTTATTAATAATTGCGTCATCGCCGAAACAGATCACTCATCATCGGCAACTGCTCCGAGCAATCCGGTTCCATGGAGTAGTGATAGTATATGGTTATCAGGGATATGATCCCGCGATATAAACAATTTCCGCTGTTATCTATGATGGGTATCGACGATGAAAATTATTAATAAATCGCGGAAACAAGAAAAATAACGTGTTTTATTCTGTATTTCGAAGTTATAAGGTCATTTTAGTTGGATCGTTGCGATTCTTACGACCAAAATGATACCCAGCATGGCTGTACTCCCCAGAGGCGGACGATTCAGTCAACTGCGCGGAAGGCAATGTCTGTATTCGCTCGAACATAACATTTCAAGATTACGATGAATACTGATACTAAATACTGATACTAAATACTGATACTAAATGCATCGTTTAGAGGTACGTTTGGCTTATTATCGCTCCAACATAAATAAAAACAACTTCTGTCGATTGCCGATATAATGGTACTCGGTCGCAGCGTACTGGGGTTCAAAAGGACCCAAACATGCATCGGTTAAATTAATTTCCATTCTTTTTAACAGGTCTGTGTAAATATGAATTCTGTAAGTTGTCTTGCTGTACCTCGCTTGTTTTCCTTGTTTTTCATTCTTACATTTGATGTATTCACGGCACAGCGATTCGAAATCACATTCATAATCAGATAATAGCTGTCAATTTGTAGAAAGTCACTGTTAACAAATTTGAAGATACAACGTAAAAGAAAATCTTCAATACGTTAAAAAGCAAAAATATCGAACGAAATAGAAAAGGAATTGTGACGTTCGTAAAAATACGAATAATTACATTGGAATTACATTTTACGTACACGCATCGAGCTACATGAGGCAGTGCATAGAAGCGGCAGCTTTCGCTTGCTGTAAAGTTTCACGAAACCGCAGGAATATGAAATCGGCTGGCAGAAAGGCGATGCTCGTTTTTCTTTATCGTATAGAGAACAGTGATCGCCTGCTGTTTATTGTGACGTAAAATTTAAAATGCTTTAGCGTTCGGTAACAACGAAATTGTTCTGTATTCTCTCAAACGCGATATATGATTGTAGTAGCACACGTAGATGTTATATTGTTGCCATTCTCAATGTTCTCACGGCCGTGTGTTTCAATGTTAAATGTATGATACTGTATATACAGGGTGGTTGGTAATTGGTGGTACAAACGGAAAGAGGGTGATTCTACGCGAAAAAACTGGTGGTACGAGCGGAAGGGGGGGGGTGATTCTACGCGAAAAAAGAAGTCCAAAATATACAATACAAATTTTTCGTTTGAGGCTTTGTTTTCGAGAAAATCGATTCTGAATTGTCGCTCGGTACGCGTGCGGTACGTTATAACGGATCTCTCTGTAGATCGTTGTCTCGATGGAAAAATTAAAAAAAAAATTTTAAAAATTAAAAAAAAATTTTTATTCTATATTTTCGACTAAATGTTTTTAAAAATCTACAGTGAGATCCGTTATAACGAGATGTGATAAAGTGCACGCGTACCGAGCGAAAATTCAAAGTCGATTTTCTCGAAAACAAAGCCTCAAACGAAAAATTTTTATTCTGTATTTTGGACTTCTTTTTTCGCGTAGAATCACCCCCCCCCTTCCGCTCGTACCACCAGTTACCAACCACCCTGTATATTTGCCAAGAACTTGTACAACTAGACGGAATTTCAGAGCTTTTTGACAAGAGGCCGTAGTGAGTGTCGCTATAGTTCGTGATAAAAATGTAAAATGTAAATGTAAAAACGTAAAATGTTGTATCCGGAGTTGTAAATTCGAAATAGTGGAAATATGCTTCATACTTTTAAACCGCTATTTTTCGTTTATCATCCGATTTTCAACAATACGATGGTATTGCAGGAACTGCAAGAAGGAAACTGGGAATATTTTAAATTTATAATTATTATTAATTGTTAAAGTATTCGGAATTAATTAATTATATTTATTTAATTTAATTGATTAAATCTATTGATTATATAAATACTTAACTTGACTATTCTATTATTTTATAAAGTATGTTACATTTAATTTTTTTAAATAATGCCTAACTACATTAATTAAATAATTAACCACTTGATTATCGAAATAACTGGTCAATTTTATGAATGTAAAATTAAAAATCGAAATGTTATATGTACAATCAATACGGAATTTACTTGTCAAAATTACGAAAAAGCTGATATGAAAATTGTGTATAATACCAGCAATATGGATTAGAATGCACTATCATTAAGTGCTTAGATACTGGCATTTTTGTTATAATGTTGAACAACATGACCAATCTCAAAAGTAAATGTAAAATTTGGATCCAAATAATCAAAGATTTATTAATGTGAATAAACTCTATGAATCACAAGGAGATCTGCTCTGTAAAGGATTGCACCCCTTTGTTGGCTGACATTAGAATCCAGCATTTTATCGAAAAGAGAAGAAGCATCCATTGAAACTGTTATTGAAATCTCAAGAACTCCAAAAAGCATTTTCAGATCTAGACGATGTGTCAAGCGATAAAAATGCAGTATCTGAAGTAATGGAAAAATTTGTTTGTCAATTATACGGTATCCGATCAATTCGAATTGATAAATTAACGCAGCAGCATTAAGAACTACGGCCGCTCGCTTATTAGTTCTCTATCCACTTCTGTCAAGCTTTTATTCGCCGTTTCATGATTGCTATATTACATATTTATTTCTAAATGCTTAAACAATATGTAAACCAAATTTCAGCATCCGAAGTTTTCACTCTGTAGCGGCACATGAGTCGTAGGATGATTCGAATCGAGAATGACTCATGTTATTGTTTTGCCTCGGGGTTGCCACCGTTACGATGTACGAGATTTAAAAGTAAAGAAACTCCGGACAAAACAATATCGCCGCTACGTGCATCCGTCAATCGGCGTCGAATTTAAACTCTCCAGTACTCCTCCGACCAACGAACACGCTCTCTAGGATAATCACTATCTATAGTATCCTTATATTGAGTAGCATTGAGCGAGCGACGTATTATACTAACTCGATATTCTGTACTTAGAACGATTTTAAATATATCTGACTATCACAAGTATTCACTTGGTTCGTCATTTAAAATAACACGCTTAATATCTACCTTTCAGCCACCGCTTTATCTCTCACCTAGCACGAAGATTTTTCTGTTTCGCTGTTTGGCCCGGCAAACCTTTTCCGGTGCGGCGCTGCAGAAATGTCTTTTCGCGAATGGCAATACCAGAGAAGTACGACAATGCTCACGTTCGTAGGTTGAGTTGTACTATGGTACAAGAGCTGCACCAAGCGGCTCCGTGTTGCAAAAGGAAAGGAAATTTACCCTGTTTTGTACCACACTAGCATAGACAAGAACCTAGTTCCACCCTAGCATAGACAGGAACCTAGTTTCACCGTAGCGCAGACAGGCGGGAAGTTCTAAGGCCCTTTATCATGTAAGTGTCATTCTCAATGTTACCGATGCAGAATGAGATTAATATGAAATTACAGAGTATGGGACAAAACATTATATAACCGTAAACAAAGTATGGGTCATCGCACGCTCTTATATACAGGTTTGCAAATATATAGTGGGGGTAAGGGCTTAGTGACCGAACGATGTTGGTCAATTTGTCCGTAGTGATACGCTTCAATTGAGAAGTTAGGATTTCTTGTATAGCGCCATCGTGTTAAAATAACCAAAACCACTTGTCTCTGCTTCTTTCTCTTCTTACTCGACTCAGGACGCGATAACGCTAATAGAAGACCAACTTTTTTTTTACTTATATGATTATTACGATTATATTATTATTATTATTTTTTATATAACTGATGTCTGATAAATGTTAAATGATATAAAAAATGTTTTCATTATTAAGAAGCTTTGTGAACTCTAAAATTATACTACTATTTTGCTTTTCCAATAAAAAATTTAATAACACTGAAATGTTTTAATCATGAATAATATTTTGGATATGATGTTATTTACATAAATTATAGGTAGTGTTAATAGTTACTCAATTTTTTAAGGGATCAGAAGAAACTTAAAAGAGTTTTCAACATACGCGTTAAATATAAATTATTCGATTGTAATTTTGTTCAACAGTTTTGTTGAAAATAATAATATACGTTTGTAGCGGCACACGAGTCATAGAATCGAGAGTGACTCATGTTGTTGTTTTGCCTAGGAGTCTCAACGCCGTTTCGATGTACGAGATTTAAAAGTAAACAAACTCCGGACAAAACAATATCGCCGCTACGTGTAACCGTCTACCGGAATTGAATTCAAACTTTCTGGTATCCCTGGTTTCTGGAGCGAGTGACGATTACGACGTAATATACTAACTCTGTATTCTGTACTTAGAACGATTTTTAAATATATCTGACTACCACAAGTATTCTCTCGTCTCGTCATTAAATAAATCAACACGTTAGATGTCCACCACACATTAAATGATGATACATAATTGATATTCGTTTAAACAATATTTTTCTGTATAAAATGTGATACTGTATATATGTTTACCTTAAATAAACGGTGAAATATTATGAAAGGTAGTTTAGTTTATTCATTGAGTAAGCTCAATGGTTTAGTTCATATTCTTTATCTTCAATGCTTTCAGCGAAGAATGCCATTATATGCAAAATCTTAACTTCTCGATCGCAGCTTTCTACAGTGATCGATTCGCAAAGCACAACTCTCGAAATTACAAGCCGTACACCTCCTCCACTGAACGCAGACCTATTTACACGGTGTCTGAGAGGAGGAGCCTACTCCCGAATATGGCGGATGGCGAGGTTGGTCTTCCTTCGAAAAGAAGGTCGACCGATAGACTCGTCATCCGCGTATCAGCCGATGAGCCTATTAAACGAGGTGGGCAAACACTTTGAAAGACTTATTGCCGCCCGTCTGGAGGTCCACATGTCGGAGCGGGTGTCCAATTGACACGAAAGGCAGTACGGCTCCTGGCGGGGCCGCTTAGACCCTGGGATGTGATAGTGAAGGTCACTGAATTCTTCCAGAATTCTCCCTGTTTTATGCGTGTCATCCGGACCTATCTGAGGCACAGGTGGGTCGGGTACACCGGCAAGGATGGAAAAGGGCGGCGACCCGTCGAGCACGGTGTTCCACAGGGATCAATTCTGATCAGTTCTGTCTTGGGATCAATTTTGTGAATCGTCGGCTACGACGCGGTGTTTCGCAGTCCCCGTCCCCGGACACAGGCACGATGTATTATGCCGACGACACGTTGGTCCTGGTGTCTGAGCGACGTTGGTGGCACGAGACACTGCGTCTCGGCGAGCTCGCCGTCGCTTGCGCGGTACGTATCATACGCAGGCTGGGCCTCAGTGTGTCCCCAGCCAAGTCTGAGGCTATTTAGTTTTACGATTAGTGGCGTATAGTGGTTCCTCTGCCCAGCCTGTGCTTAGATATAAACGAGGAGCATATCGAGGTGGAGCTCCAGGTGAAATATCCGATGGCGAGTCGTCGTCTGCTTTCGCTGAAGAGGCTGCATAGGACGAATGCCATTAGGAGATCATAAGGGTATACTGGACGATATCCTATGCGTCGGCGTCTGTCCTGGCGGAATCTCCTCCGTTCGAGCTCCAGGCCTTGGCGTTCCGGCGCGTATACGAAAACCTGAGCGGCCTGGGTCCGGGCGAGGACTACTACCCGAAAATAGACCTGAGGAACGACTCCTTTAGATTGCGAGAAGATGCAGGAGCGCTCCGGCAGCAATTCGAAAGAGGTCCCGGGATGTTCCTGTTAACCCACCGTGGGGTTTCAGCCGGTAAGAGTCTGTCACTACCCCCCACTTCCCAGAAGTGAGGCGGGGTGTCCATGAGGATTTCCCCATGTAAGAAAAAAAAAGAAATGATTTTTTTGAAGATATTTTTTACCGGTGAGCTAATAAATCAAATAACAACTGAAAAAACAATTATGCTGTACAAATGATAGGGTGAGGACACTGTTATCACATTCAATTTGGCATAATGTCACCAAGGAAAAATTTTCGCCAAACCAAGGGAGGATCTTGGTGAATGCTTTGTAAATTATCATACAAAAAGATAAAGAAATTAATATTACAAAATCATATTTTCAAAGATGTAAATATAGATAAATTATTAGAATATGTTTGTCTAAGTTAATTTGTGCATAAAATCGTTTTACCAGTACCAGTAAGACACGCGTCACATATGCGCTAAATCATCTCGAGTTGCTACTTCGGTCGACTGAAAAAGTCCTTGAGCACAAAGGATTAGTATATCTAAATACAGTATCTCCGACTTGATTGCGGCAAATTATCAACTTCTGTGGTGCGTCAGAGAAATCTCTGTTCTTCGGATTGCGTTTATGCAATTACATGCATGCAAATATCGAATGTTACTGTAATTAAGTGACAAAAAATTTAAAATATGTAAATGGTCAGTTCGTAACAACCGTAATATATCCGTGTTTTTATACAAGCCAGATTCTACGTCATTAACTTTGGCTGAAAAAGCAGATTTAAATGTACTTAAAAGTACAGCTATCTAAACTATTAATCCTAATTAGTATTCACTCATAACGATGTTTATTAAGTATCTTACTTTCATTATTATTATTATTTGTTACTTTCAATAAAATATTTAACTCGTTCTAAACCAACGCGTGTTAAAAATCCTGCGTTTCGTACAAATAAGCGTGCAATCTCGGAGAAAGGGCGCGAAATTGATTGAACGATCAAACGAACTTACCTGTAAGTGAAATTCGATCGCAATTGTATGTAGAACTTGGTTCGAAGAGATTACAGCCCTTCCAAACAACGGTATCCCTCTACCATATAAATTAATCTACTGCAATTGTAAGATATAGTTCAGAAAAAATGATTAGCAACGGCAATGCTGTATCCGTGGCAGTGCTATGAAAGGGTTTCCCGTTTTGTTTCGCTCTAAAGCGCTGTGATTTTTAGTAGGCGAAGGAATATTACATGTGTAATTTCTTCGAACGAGACTTTTGATATAATTGCGAAAGATAAGAATTAAGTTACATATGCATGAAATATGCAATATGTTTGTACATATTTTGTAACATAAATGCGCAAAACATATGCAATATAGAATTTATGTACAGTACGAAACACGTTTTCAGGATCTCTTAATGACAAAAGTTTATCCAGGTTTCGCATTTTCGTCTACATTAATAACGACCTTGACAAGTATGCATATACAGTACATCTCATATACGAGCTGATTCTGTTTCGAATTTTCGTATAATCAAACGATTAGAAACATAGTACACAGAAAAAATTATGACTTATTACACAATATATGCATTATATATGTCGGAGATGAAAGGAAAACCGGAGCCTTCCCTTTGCAATTTTGAGAAAGTCTTCTAATGCTTTAGCCTAGATTTTGTCATAACTGTAATTAAGCAATTGTCATTTGTAATTGTTTGATATTTGTGATAGCGAAAGTGGGTTCGAGGTGACAACTGGTCGCCGAACGTAGCCACGGTCACGGGATAAACGTTTTGCCTGACGAAGGTGTGAATCGGTTGTATTGTTCTCCCTAGAAATCACATAGAATTGTACTTTGGAGATGTCGATATAATGGGACACACGTTGTATTAGGAATCAAACTCCAGACAGAAACTGCCTAGCAACGGCGTTTGGATCTTTCTCGATGCTTCCAAAGAGTATACAACAAACTCTTGGCAGAAACTGCCTAGCAACGGCGATTGAAACCTTCTCGATGCCTCCAGCGAGCATATAACAAACAAATGCAGTCGTATAGCGAAAAAGATTTTCATCAGATATTCATTCGTGTGATCGCCTTGGAAAGTGATACATCGAGCAATTTACCGAGTGTCTTAGCAATCGTATTTTTTTGTGTTTAAAATTATTCTACGCATAGTAAAGAGTTATCCCGTTGACCGTGGATTCGTTTGAACCCCGGAACATTATTAATAGCGTTAATTAAATTCATTATTCGTAAAACCTATCAATCGTTAATCTCATTATTCGTTAAATTTATTATTCGTAAGACATATTATTCGTTCCTCTTATTATTCGTTAAACTTACTATTCTTTAATCTAATCATTAGTTAAACTTATCGTTTGTTAATCTTATCATTCATTAAACTCATTATTCATAATATTTTGTAAAATCTTATCTATATTCGCGTAAATATAATCTCTGTTTCGTAAAATAATGACTAATTCAAACGAAGAATACGATTAAGATGACTAATTCATACGAAGAATAAGTTACGCGCCTTAAATTCTAATGATAACCCGACATATAAATATTGCTTACTCATCTTTGTCCTGCCAATCTTCCTGTGCTGCCAAATTTCATATTTTTTTCAAAGCTGATAATTCAGCTGAGGTACTTTCTTCTTGTGCTTCATACCATCTCAGGGCTTTTTCCGACGCCGTAAAAGCTTCAGAATGCGTTGGAATGTCATTCCTATCTTCTTTGTCTTTATTGTTCGCTTCGATAGAAATCTCTTTAATGTTTTCAATAATTGATAGAACTGCATTGACATCATTATTAACGTTACCAGCGATATTTGGGACATTTCGTCGATATCTTCAATGTTTGATAACTGACTCTAATCGTTTTTCAAAGTAAAACTTGATATGTCATTCCGCGTATTGGCAACAAGATATATACATTCTTTAATATTTAACTGTATATATGCCATTAAAACATTGTTTTCAGATTTATAACATATCGGAATGAACTTACGTAATAAGTGTTTTTTATAGCATCGTTTAAAGCACTCAATGATGTAACATTGGGTGGTAAAGGTTTTTATAAATTCATGTTTTCCGCGTTTTCTCTAGCCTGCCTTAGCTATACTTAATTGTCGTTCTCTTACTGCTGGTACAAATATTGTTGAAAACCATTTCATAAAGATGTTCGTATCCATCCAAGAATTTCTCTGAGATAAATACATAACGAGTGTAGCATTTCAATTCACATGTTTCAAGCACCGAGGTTTGTTATTCTTTCCAATTACCAATACAGGAAGTTCGTAACTTCCGGAGGCATTCGCACATACAACAGTCGTAATTGTATCTTTATTGACCTTATGATCCGGTGCTGAGTGTCCATATTGACAAAGTAAAATCTTTCGCAGAAATAATTTCCATAATAATCCTATTTCATTATAGACATTTTCCGACATATAATTTTCTCGTTTTAATAATTCTGTAAATCATTTTTTTCAAATTTCAGCCACAAATTTATTTGGCGATAATTTTTCGCCCAATTTATTCGATCCACCAACACCGTTACGTGTTTTAAAATTCGCTGATCAGCCCGATGATACTTTAAAGTTAGAATCGCCATTCAATCTTGTATTACACTGTAAAACCTGCTCGCTTAATGTAGGGCCGGATATAGGCTTTCCATTGTCACGCTTTTAACAAAACCATTCATACACTGCCATATCAAGAATTTTATTATTAGCAGTTTTCATACGTTTTTGTGTACATATTGAACTCACACATGAACTCTCGCTATGATTCACAATTTCGCACTTTCTTTTTTTTTGTATCACAAACAGTTGATTTCCCAATAGCGCAAGATATTGGTATTTCAGTTACGGTTTCATCATTATCTGATTGATTAATTATTCCGCGTTTTATTCGGATAGATAAGGCTATATATTACGATTTGAAGATATATTGACACATAGCATCATAGTCGACTAATCGAAATGTTAATATATTCAAATTAGTAATATTTAAATTCACATTTGTCATGCATAAACCGCAGTTCGA
This sequence comes from Bombus impatiens, assembly GCF_000188095.3. Lineage (NCBI taxonomy): Eukaryota > Metazoa > Arthropoda > Insecta > Hymenoptera > Apidae > Bombus > Bombus impatiens. Next base: position 52,436 of record NT_176529.1, on the reverse strand, counting down.
ATAATCGAGTTTTTACGATATTTCAAGCTACATCTGTGCTATAAGGACAAGTTACGTAACAATACTGTATAACACGTTGTGAAAATAAATGAAAAAATGTTATACTTATGTACATTCTTTTTCAAGCATATTAAATCTTTGTTAAGTGCAACATTTATTATCAATATTTGCTCAAGTTTAAAGATTGAATACACAGTATTATCATCCAGGATGCACCCAGACAGTTAAAATATAAGCAGTGATAAGCATAAAAGGTGATTCGGTGTGAAAACAAGTTAAAAGTATCGGTAGTAAAGTAGTAAAATAAATTAACATCTTTTTATGCGACGTGACGCTTCTTGTTATTCCCATCTCTGCGTATACTTTTAATTCATGCTTTTACGAATTCCACGTATGAAATATTGTTTGTATTTATAGAAGCGTCTTCGAGAATATCTTTATTGGATTTTGCACGTCCAGAATTGATTTTTAGAAGACACGTAACAAATTACGCCCCTAAGAATATACGTAATAATTATGTATTATCCCTAAGATGTTACGATAAGCCCAATTGTTAGATTGCGAATTAGTAAAAAGTGCAAAGAAGTCTGTGTCTCGCGTATAACTTCGGTTATACATCCCAAAATAATGTGCCAATTTTGAATTAATCCGCTTAATTTTCGCACGATCGATTTATCAACTTATGAATATCTCAACTTATCCTCCGAACTTATACGCTTTTTGAAAGATCTAGATTTTGATGTTGAAGTGAAAAAAATTGTTCATTTAGACGCTTGGTTGAAATACAGCAGTGATCATTTTGTTTAACCGAAAAATGCAGAATTCTATAAAATGCAATAAAATGTAAAAGTGGAACTTAACTTTCTATCAATTTTAGAAATTTTAGAAAATGCTTCTCTAAAACCAATTAGCTCTAAAATGGATTTCTTCGCCAAAAAATTGCCAACGATAAACTATTAAATATTCAGAGGTTCAACAGTCGTCGTTTTGCAGTTTATCACCTGTGTTATGTGTGGATGCCCATGAAAGATGGAAAAACGATTACAGAATTGTACCATTTTCGCAACGACCGGACAGAGAGCGTTCAGACAGCGTTCAAACTCGACCGCGCGAGAACGTATGAAAACTTATGTAACGTATGTAATTTATGGAAAAATCACATTATTTCGGCAACTTAAAACAGCACTTAAAAATCTCTGCTTTTATTCGTAATTTGGGATTACATGAAGAAAACACAGAAACGATTGGTAAAATCTATTTTCTTGTTCGACAAAATTTAGAGGCTGAGAATAAACATAAAATCTTATTGGTTTTCTTCTTCACTTATCGTTATTGTTACAAAATCACATTTCCGTGAATAACAAGTTATATCTTTGCCGTTGTCTTCCACTTTCACTACTTTTTCAATTAGAGTATTTTTTAAAAACATACCCGTGGTAAAATTCATACTCTACACCAAATATGTCGAAATAGTTTCTGTGCAAAGTCTTCTGTCCTCTTCTTCCGTTCTGAATAACAGAGGTGTCATAGCTCGAGAGAAGATTCTTCGCAAAATATGTAATTACATTGATTAATTAGCCAGCAATTAGATCAAAATGCACAAGCAATGTCCTTAGTGACGTAATAAGTGATTATATAAACACAACATGGAGGAATGCTAAGCAGCGAACTTGAATCATAGACAAATTATAGATGCATTATATATATACGTGTGTTTTACATATTTAATGCTTTGTGTTACTACTCGTAATTCAGTATCCAAGCGATTATCCCCAAGGAAGCATCTACTGCTTTACTTTACACCGCATTTAGTGTTATCGCGCGTGATCACATCATCGTTTACGCGTGTGTAGTCTTGTATTCTGTAAATTGTCGTATTTCCGCTAATATTTGATTTTTCATCAGTTTCAATCGTCTTCAACTTGAGGCGAAATTATTGCGACCATGTACCCTATAACATAAATGAAAAGTTAATCTATATGTTACTATCTCAAGTAACTTTTTATTCTTCTTCTTTTGCTGCTAGCTGATTCGGACGTATTGCGATTCTAATCTTTCCGATCTTTCTATATCGTTGCACGTCTTTTCCCACATTCTTGCACATCTTCCTCTACATTGCTGCACATTTTCTCCCACATTGAATATGTGGCTATTCTCTAGAATGCTATATCATATGTCCACATATAGAGAAGCATTGCTACGAGGGTCATATTAATTTCTATTTTGTAAACTGGTCTAACTAAATGAATTTTGTTAGATGTCTTGTTATATCTCAATTGCTCTCCTTGTTCTTAGATTCGACATATTCACAACAGAGCGATCCAGAATCAGATAATAGCGATCAATTTGTAGAAAGTGTTTGTTAATAAATTTTACAATACGACATAGAAGAAAACGTTCAATACGTTAAGAATGAAAATTATCGAACGGAATAGAAAAAGGGGCTTCCATGTTTGTAAGAGCGTGAACAATTTCACTGCAATTCGGTAATCATTCTGGCAGTTGAATGTATTCTGAATAAAGAATTGCATTTCTAATAAAATTTCAAGCGAGCATAATCCAAGATATGAGTTATTAAAAAGAAACAAAAGAGAAAACCGAGCTCTATGTGAGACCAGAGCCGGATTCGGTTGTTTACTTCGAAGCTTGAGGAACGCGCAAGGACATGAAATCATTGGGTGAAAATACGAGCTCGCTTTCTCAGCAATCGTCTTTCGTCTAACGCGACGTCAAATTCAAAGTTCATCGGTAGCCAAACTGTTCCACGTTTTCGTCTAATTATCAATAATCATAGACGGCGAGCGACGTTAAAAACTGTAGTAGCAAGCGTTTATATTGGAATATTCCCATTTTCGTGAGCGCAGGTTCCGAGGAATTGAGCCTTAACGGTTTGTAACTGTCCAATATAGAGCATACTTTGTCAAAGACTTTTTCTTTATTCATATACAATTTATTTTCTATATATCTATATATATTTCATTGATTATTCCGTGTGTTTGTCCAATGCTTACATGCTCATTCTTCAATTCAAATTGATGATCTGTTATTATTACTATTAATTATCTGTTATTCTATCTTCTATGATAGATTTCAGACGATTGTAGATTACTTTTTTCATAATTTTTGCTATTACTGAAAGAAGCGAGTTTGATCTGTAAGACGCTGTCTGCAGATCTTTACCCTGCTTGGATATTAGCACTGCATTCTATGATCACTTTTGTTTATAATTCTTTTAGGATTTTCCCATTAATAAGGTGAAAACCAGGTTTTCACCTTATTATCTCTTTATATTCGAGATAATACCTCTAACTACTCTTATGATTGTACGTGGCACAGAATAACTATTATCGGCTGTGACATTGTCTGTCATTGTCTGTCATCGTTTGATTGCCTCTCTGAATCGTATTTATTATTTTGATATGAGAAGAATATTCCGTATGAATGATTTACAAGTGTTTTGACACGACTCTGGTACACCTTGGCCAGATCCTATCCGGTTTTTTTGGTTGCTAGAGTCGGTTTCATGTCTTTCCACAATGTATAATTGATTTCCACGTAAAAAAAATGGATATAAATAAAAGTGAGTCTAGCAAGTTTTTTTTACTGTTGCGTGTTTTTACTGACGCGTGTCCGTATATAGTCGCCTGAATCTGTTCACAGTTGCAAACACTTACTATTAAGTGGCTGGCGTACGTCCAATTTTCTGAGTGGTAATCTTATGCGTATTTATATGCGCATGGGTATTCTGAACTGAACAGTTTTTGTTTTTGACGAAAGAAAATTAGAGATCTTTAGTGATGAAGTCTTATCCTCCGTTTAACGTAAACTTGCGATGTAGGATGATAGACGCGTCCGAGCGATTTTCAGTCTTTCAATGACATTGTCAGACGAATAAGCAAACTTTTTATATATTTTCTATACTTTTTATAATACCTTATACACGATACCTAGAAAATACAGAGAAGACATGTTTGATAGTGATAGTAATGATAACGAATATTACTTTGAACCTGACAAGATAGAAGACGACGACGGTGCTTCAGAAAGTGGAAACGAATTGCGTTTAGCAAGGAATCGGTTCAGACGTTTCAATATTTCTAGTGATAGTGACAGTGATGATGAACTAAATATCGATGAAAATAATATAATCGTCTAATGTCTCTGTGTGCTAATGTCTCTCGTCTGCTCCCGTCCACAAAGGGCTAAATATTTCGAAAATTCCATATCATTCGTATCTTTCGTAGCATTTTCACGTCTTCTGTAATTTTATTCAATACTTTTTTATTTGCCAGTGTTTTGAATTTCTACCAAATTGCTTTTAATCTTTGCATACGATTCTTTTCTTTTTTTTCCCCGTCAAATCATCACCTGTTCGGTTCTTCTACATTTACCGCTCTACCCTGTATGATCACCACTCGGTTTTAGTTTTCGAAATATACATCTGCGAAAATATATCTCATAATATACTGTATTTTACTTCTGACAGAAGGTATTACACAATACACACACACAGAGTTCTAGTATTATTTACACCGGTATTGTTGTATGTATATTATAACAAATTATTAGATTTCTTGGTTTGTCTGTGCCATAGGCTATCTAACCAACCATTTATGCAAAGGCGAAACAGAAAATTTCAATCTAGATCTTGGATCATCCTTTTAGTAAATCAGTGTTGATTAGGGTAGACGAACCCTTAACGCTTCGACTTTTAATTGTGAATATCGACCGACAACCGCAACTTATTCTCATCGTACTTCGACGGACAAATTTTTAAGTGTCAGATTTTAAATGCTACAATGACGTGTAAATAATAATATTAAAGTGATTCAAAACAATCTTTATTCATCTCAGAAGTAATATAATTTTGATTACGATATTTATATGAATTATAATTAAGTAATGTGTGGATTTTTTTAAAACATTCATTGGGATGCAAACTGGGCTTGCGTTCACAGGTCTCACAGTAGAAAACTGTTTGTTTTTTTACCGCATTACTTCCTTTTGGTGAACAAACAAGACATTTTTTCTTTTCCCCTTTCGGCAACTGATTTATTATATGGAGTTTGCCATCAGAACGTTGTTCTTTATCTGTTCCGGAAGGCCTGCCATACGCATCGTTATTCCGAAAGTTACTTAGGAGTTGACTCACTAATAATTTGACAAACTTATAGTGTGACAAAGCGTTTTCTCCTTTCCTGAGAAATCTTGTAAAGTATATAAGCATTTATTACGCTTGTTTCTAGTCTTCAAAGGAGCAATTTCCGTCACCATTTCAACGATTTTCTCAGAAAACAATATCTTGATGCATATTGATCGGCTTTGTCTACAGTGCTTGAGAGGCACACTCGGAATAGATAGCCGAACATCGGTGGTGCTTGAGAGACACACTTGGAGTAGATCGCCGCACATCGGTGGTGCTTGAGAGGTACACTTGGAGCGTTAAGGGTTGAACTTGTGACCGCCGTAAAGCAACCGCATACGCCAGAATCGAACAAAGAAATTTAACAACTTGTCATAATTACCGAATATGTTGATAACGCCAGCGTGAAATAAGTTTAGGTAATAAATAATAAGACAATATTAAACTCTATATTATATTATCGTTATTAAACAATGTTAGAGCTGTATGGTGTGTACTGTAGAATACCTCAGACTAATAACGTACATGTTATAAACAGCAAAATACCACATGTAGAGTATCGAATATATTTTTGCAAATACCTCGGAAACCAAAGCCGGCAGTTAAAGATAGCATTTATATGTATGAGGAAAGTTGTTCGCAACATTGACTTTGATTATATGTCAAGGTCGTAAAAATAAGTGAAGTTTATAACTTTATAAATAACTACATGTATAATACATATATTTAATGTAGACAAAACACGATTACAGTTACATTAGCTTCAGATAAATATGTTTATTAAAAACTGTTTGTTACTTGATGTTATCTCGTGAATAAGATTGCAAACTAAGGTATCATATAAAATAATATGGCAAAACTTGATATTACAGATAGATGAAAAAGAAATCGCAAGAATAGAAGTAAAATGGATGTGGGAAGCATTGCTTTGGGGGGGATGACATCAGGACTGACCCAATCGATGTGCTGGATGCTTCTAACTATGTTTTTATATATCAAGTATGCGGTTGACGATTACGCTGCGAAGAATGTCCCTTCCGGAGCACTAATGTCGTCTTACGATTTCATAATTGTAGGCGGTGGTTCTGCAGGTACGTTTTCGATTATAAATCTAATAAAAAATGTAACGAAGATAAGCGTATCTGCGCGTTATTTACGAACGAGAATGAGCGCGTTGTTGCTCGTATGATCAATTAAGACAAAAATTTGACAATTCCTTTCTTTCGACAAATCTATCGATGAAACGTATATTAGGTTTGTGGCAAATTCTGCGTCGTAATTTCAACAAATTTCATCTCTTCCTTCACCTTTTCGAAATGAATCTTCAAATTTTTGATTTCAAAGTATTTGTAAGTTTTTGTGTGCTACGCATATTAATAATGGCAATTTACACGGCTATAGGATCCGTCCTAGCGAATCGCTTGTCCGAGATAGAAGATTGGAACGTGCTCCTTTTGGAAGCAGGTGGTGATGGATCAGAAATCTATGATATTCCTGTTCTTGCTGCTAATCTGCAGTTAACCCAAATCGATTGGAAATACAAGACGGAACCTAATAAGAATTTCTGTCGAGGTAAATAACATTTAATAATGCCTTGTTATCACGATAATAAGCATCTATCTAACTATAGAAGAAATAGTTAAAAACAATGTTTTACTTTTTATGTCGAAATAAGTAAATTAAAATGACACAAGATACATAGTATTGTCACGCTTGGAACGCATTATAGTGAATTTCGGTTATTTGGGACACACTGGAACTAGCATCCTTTGATCCGATTAAGCGGCTGTCCCAATTATGCAAAGTACCGCATATATGCTAGTCTCTATAAATTAATACATTCAACGAGGAGGTAATTAATTTTTACAGTAAATATATAAAGTCTCAGTTGGACTGACGATAGGGAGGAAGGAGAAAAGAGAAAAAAAAGGACAAACATAGAGTCGGACGCGGCACACGCAAAAACCATAGGCGTGGAATCGTTGAAACTATTTGACATCCCTGCTCAACGATAACACTGATATGATAGACATTAGCGATACTCTGTATGTTTCGTGCGGTGAATGAACGTTTTACTGCAAATCATTTTTAAACAACTCTGATTGTTCTCATATACAGAGTGGTTGGTAAATGGTGCTACAAGCGGAAAGGGGGTGATTCTACGCGAAAAAAGAAGTCGAAAATATAGAATAAAAATTTTTTTTTACTTTTTTTTTTTAATTTTTCCATCGAGACAACGATCTACAGTGAGATCCGCTATAACGAGACGTGATAAAGATATTATCTATACTTTATGCTCGTATCTCATTAATTAATTAGCTTCTTCGCTATATTTTCCATAAAATGTAATATAGAATATATGTCGATAAAAAAAAGTAAGTCAACATTTTCGCTCAAATTCAATGAAAATAGGAATTGATATGTTCTCGGTCTTTGGATCTGGCAATGGTGTTACGACCGTTCGCGGAGAGACGCGGTCGCGAGGAAAACGCGTCAGCGAGAGGCGTAAATTCTCGCTACGATTCGGTGAATCGACGCCGCGAAGTAGTCGTTCCCCTGTTTCGGTTAAGATAACAGAGGTGGTTGAATGAATATGACACAGTAGTAAGTTATATTTCACCGTTTATTCCACTAACTTATAACGTAGGTAGTTACACTGGTGCGTATGTACGAGATGAATGAGTGACTGATCTGCGGGTGTGTATACCCGCTCGAAGGATGTTGACCGTTCGAAGGATGTGAAATCAGTACCGTTTTGGGAGACGATGCTGTCTCGGAGGAAAGCTAAGGCTGGGTGTGTCTAGCGCACGGGACCATCGGATTTGTTGGTGCCGATGTTAGTTAAGAGAGTGAGGGAATAGCCTTCGTTGTTAATTGGTTAAACGAAGGGTCTTAACCGCCCTCGAGAGAAAGTGGTTAGTGGGAGGAAAGTTGCAGCGTACGTGAGAAAAACTAACTTTCCCTTGTCTAGCCGTGGTAGACAATAGTCTTTGAAAATTCTTCGGAAACAGACGTTTCTTTTTGGTTTGAAGGACCTTTTCTAGGAAATCTATGAGATTTATGGCAGGGACTTGAAACTATGGAGGATGCGCTGCGAGTATCCGAAGACATCTGGTTGCCATACTGCCCGCGGTGTGTGGCCTGGGCTAGGTAGAGTGTTACGCGACGTAACAAATGGTATATTTTATCGTATAGATTGTTCTTTAGATTTATCGTCTTTTTTTTACGTGTTTCATTTTCAATAGATGCATGCTTCCGGAATATTTTTGTTGCTACTATCGTCGATACAACTACCAAAAGGTGCAAGCAAGAAGTATTACGCAGTAACATAGAGGTGGTGGAAATCACCTCATTCCATTTCACGCTAGAAAAGGCAGGATTATTTTAGACAGTCTCGAAAGGATTGAGACATCATATAGCTACATTGAGGTATTATAGGCTACAATGATATAGCTGGACAAAGAGCGATTCCTCGTGAAAAATAAATCGGGAATATTGCAGAGTAAAATTTTTGCACATGTTGCTCTGTTTTCTAAAGAAATCATTTTGGAATTCATTATAGGAACACTTGTTACAAAATTTTTCATGAATATATGATGTGCAATGTACGGAACTTTTTAAAATGTCCTTAGTACTATAATGAAATACGGCTATCCTGACTATAATATTAAAATTTGAGGCCATTCAGTAAATGTATGTGGAAGTGACAAGATGTTTATTGCGAACATACACTCAGTGAAAAATTAATATACAGCATGAATAATAGTCTTAAACATAGAATTAGTGCTAACGACCGTCTCACTACAAATTGTGGCTTATTAATACAATAAATAATCGGTTATTCGTATAATATTGAATAATAATTGGTAATATCTTGTAACTTCTATTATATTTCTATGTCTATTTCAAATTTTACTAATCGCAATTATAGTTGTGTTTCGCTGCAGTGTTAATGAGATTCCAAAATGTTTTGCAATATATACGGAGTGGTTGATAAATGGTGGTACAAGCGAAAAGGGGGTGATTCTACGCAAAAAAAGAAGTCGAAAATATATATGTTTTTTAAAGCCCCAGCTCACAGAACCTGTGAAAAACTGGAAAAGATATCCACCATTAGATTTTCTATTGTCTTTGCCCTCTATTCATTCTACGTCTGCAAATCCAATTAACGTCGTGGTTTCATTTTATAGTCCGTGTAATTACTTTCCATTTGTTGCCCTCTTGAAATATCGAGCAACTCTTTTCACTTCCTTTCTCCTCCTCTTCTGTAACTCATGATTTCTCTCATTATTCAATATGCAATCTATTTTCTCATCCACTGTATTTTTCCACTTATCCTTATCTTGTCGACACAAAAGTTGCTTTCTATTTTTAGGTTTCTCTTTTGCGTCAATTGCCACTCACAAAGTGTCTATATATCTGTTCGCTCATACTCTCCTTTTTGTCTTTTCGGATCTTTTGGGCACTGCACACTGCGTTTGATTTTGTAAATTCTCGTTCGAAAATGTTCACTATCGATGAGCTGTTTTTCTCGGCGAGTCTGCTCATTTTTCAAACATTTTGCTGTAATCCTTTTGTAGGTTCGAAGAAAACGTCTTCGCACGATTGCCTTCCTGCAGGCGTTTCTTTGATTTTATTCATATTCATACAATCTGTATCTTTGTATAATAAACCGAAATGTTTTAAACGCCTCCGAATAACCCACGAACAACCCATTAGTTTTTCTGTCTTCTCATCCAGAGAAAATGAATCTATTGACGAATCGAAAGAGGTATTAATGCGAATCGATAACCAATCAACGTGGATATTTGACAATGGATATTTCACTTTAAATTATGCCCACAGCGATGGAAGGAGGTCAATGCAACTGGCCACGTGGCAAAGTGATCGGAGGGACCAGCATGCTAAACTACATGCTCTACGTTCGCGGTAACAAAAAAGACTACGACACGTGGGAACAGCTAGGCAATACCGGATGGTCCTACGACGATGTGCTACAATATTTCAAAAAATCTGAAGATAATCAAAATCCTCTCCACGCCGAAACGCCGTATCATTCAACCGGAGGTTACCTAACCGTTCAAGAAGCGCCATGGCACACTCCCTTGGTCACTGCGTTCATCAAAGCAGGTCTAGAAATGGGTTACGAAAACAGAGATATCAATGGAAAACGACACACTGGATTCATGGTTGCTCAAGGGACGATCAGACATGGCAGACGGTGTTCCACGGCGAAGGCTTTTCTACGACCAATCAGGACGCGGAAAAATTTACACGTCGTCATGGGAGCTCATGTTACGAAAATTTTAATAGATCCGTCGTCGAAAGTGGCTTATGGCGTAGAGTTTGTTAGAGACGGAGAAAGGTTGTGCGTTCGTGCGAAAAAGGAGGTGATCGTTTCCGCGGGATCTATCAATAGCCCTCAATTGCTGATGTTGTCGGGAATCGGACCTAAAGAACAATTATTGAAACACGGCATACCAGTGATTCAGGATTTAAAAGTGGGTCATAATCTTCAAGATCACGTAGGTGTGGGAGGTGTTGCGTTCTTGGTGAACGAAGAAATTGCGTTGGTGGAGAGCAGGATATATAATATTCAGGATATGCTAGGATATGCGATTTTTGGAGACGGTCCTTTGACATTGCTAGGAGGTATCGAAGGAGTAGCTTTTATCAATAGCAAATTCGTGAACGGTTCTGACGATTTCCCAGATATAGAACTGCTTTTGGCGGCAGGAGGGGCGTGCTCCGACGGCGGTAGAAATATGTGGAAGGTTCATGGACTGACCAACAAATTCTACGATGCCGTGTTTGGGGAAATTAGTAATAAAGACGTATGGTCCGTGATTCCTATGCTTCTAAGACCAAAAAGTAAAGGTTTTATCGCACTTCGAAGCAGCAATCCTTTCGATTATCCGTTGATTTATCCAAACTACTTCGACCAACCGGAAGATATGGCGACGCTGATCGAAGCACTCAAATTTGTGTTTAAAATGAGTAAAACTAGCGCGTTTCGACGTTATGGTAGCAAAATGAATCCTAAACCATTCCCTGCTTGCAAAAATATTTCCATGTATACCGACCCATACTGGGAATGCATGATTAGAGAGTACTCCATGACTATATATCATCCCACGGGTACCTGTAAAATGGGGCCCAATTGGGACCCAGAAGCTGTGGTGGATCCTCGGCTCCGAGTTTACGGAGTTGCTCGACTCCGAGTCATAGATGGCTCGATTATGCCAAATATAGTTAGTGGTAATACCAATGCGCCGATTATAATGATCGCAGAGAAAGGTTCAGATATGATAAAAGAGGAATGGCTGAAGAACGAGGTCTGATATCAATAGCTCTTTTCGTAAATTAATTTAAAGCGAGTGCTGGTAGTTCATTAAATACTAGAATCTTACAATCTTCAACACAACATAAGTTTTCGCTACTAATTTCTATTACGTAATACAATGCTTAACATACAAATCATAGGTGCAGTCTTTGAATCAGTGCAGATCTGTTGAAAAAAGTTAACCGCAACATTGATCTTGAGCGCGATTTCCAAGCAAAAATATTCTTATTGCATCTTGTAGTATTTATTACGAGGAATAAGCTTGGAAGGAAATATGGATCGCGAATGAACTCATGGTTTTTCACACTTAGCCAACCGCGCGCGCCACAACGAGCTATACGCTTCCAACGCTCAATTTTCTAAGCATCGAGGATTAATATTTACTACTTAAAACACAAAGAAGTCTGAAAATTATTTATACAATTATCTTTATAAAATATAAGTCAATTATATTTTGCGGTAATGATTTTATTAAACGACTTCACATATTGTTTGTACAAAACATGAAATTAAAAGTATATATTAAAAGTATAAAAAAATATAGGTACAATTAAAAATTCATAATGCATTTTAATATTTTTTTACAGTGTGGTATCTATCTATAATAGATCTCTATCTCTTATCTATAATAAGTTATTATCTTATACTTATTATAAATATTTAGCCATGTCATTGCGCCACGCCAGAAAAAATTACTGAAAATTCTCAATGCGGGAATTGATTGTAAACATTAATAAATAAAAGAAAAGAAAAAGTGTGATATCTTTCGATTATAACTTCATTTAGTCATAACTGATAATGTAACTTTTGAATTAATTTTAAAACCACTAAATTGATGTATTTTATTATATACTGTACTTATAAAAGCAGAAAAAGTGGCGCAATTGATTGGGAACAATTCCAGGTAAACAATAACTGAAAATAACCAAAAAAAAAGAAAAGGCGTTGATAAAGTCAACAAGGGAGATCTCCCTATTCGGTCGGCTAAGTGTTAAGTATTTTTTTTGTACCCGTCCATGATCAAATATGGTCATGTTCGCCTTCTCAGGCACCCCCTTTTCCGGAAGAGACACGGACGCGTCGTTGCGCCCGATGTCTTATGGGAATTTGTCATCCCTTCTGGCCCGTCAGCATTTTCACTTGTACTTTCACTATGTAGTTTGTACTTCGTACAAGTTCATCGTCAACCTACACGATTATTTCACGATACTACACTAATGACACAGTGACGTAATATCTTACGCTGCCAATGGCGCATCGTCATCAAGCATACAATTTCCATTACTAGAACTACTGTATAAATAAAACATCTTCTTGAGTGACAATTATACTAATGTAAGTGTAAAAACGATTAGAATGGAATTGAACTCTGCAGCTGTGCAACGGTATAAGAGATAAAGGAATTACGTTTCTAATGACATAGCATGTCAATATTGACTTCTTAGAAAACTTCTTTTCCACTCTTCGAATGCACAATATAATCACGTGTACTAATTACACGAAGAACGGAAAAGAAGTTTTCTAAGCAATCAATATTCACACGCGATGTCATTAGAAACGTAATTCCTTCTTCTTTTAAATCGTTGCACAGCTGTAGAGTTAATTCCCATTCTATTATACTTATCTATAATAAGTATTAACTTATTATAAATAATTAGCCATGTTACTGCGCCACGCTAGAAAATTTACTGAAAATTCTCAACGCGAGAATTCATTGTAAATTTTAATAAACATAAAGAAAAAAAAAATTTCCATTCTAATCGTTTTTTCGAATCATCCGCCGTGTTAGGATAAAATCGTGAAAGCGTACGCTTATTTGCGTTGGCATCACGGGCGCATCTACTGTTTTTAATTTATCAAATAAATCATTGAAAGTTTCAAAGAAAGTAGCCGTGTGTTCAACTGTCGGTGAACAATGCAGACGACACTCTCTTACCTAAATCGTACTAGTGTTTGACAGTATGTGTCTTTCTGATGATTTATAAGCTGCTCGTGTATTTTTATTTTTTTCTAAATTTCACAGTGGGATCATATTGGACCAAGAAACCCAGGATCCATTAGTTAAGAAATAATTTTTTAATAAATTATTCCGCATACTCTTAAATAAATGTAAAAAATTGAAAAGAAAGTGAGGTGAATATGCCATAGTGCTGCTGCTGGTGTAGATGTCGCTGTACCGCTTTTTATTTCTTTTTTGCGTCCGAAGACTTACACGGATTGAATTGGTTCCTTTTTTGTTTCTTCTGCATTTTGCAAAGCACGTGGTGGAAAGAGAAAATCGGACTACGGGTGCCGGGATTTGAATCTGGGTCCTGAACGTTCTCAACCAAAGGCGCTAACCACTTCGCTGCCGTCGTCCGGTCTTAGTTGCTGTCGAGTGCCGCCATGAAAGTATACTTTCCGGGGCTATTTCTTGTAAAAGAAAGTTTTTGAATAAAAGTTCGACATCAGCTATGCTTTGATTGCTAATTCGATTATTGATCGTTAAGAAATCATTTTTTAATAAATTATTCCGTATATTCTTAAATAAATGTACAAAATTGAAAAGAAAGTATACTTTCCGGCCATTCCTTGTAAAAGAAAGTTTTTGAATAAAAGTTTGATATCAGCTATGCTCTGATTATTAATTTGATTCCTGATCGGAAACAATCACTTTTGAAACCAGTTTCATTCGATGCACCTAAAATTTTATCTAAAATCGTTCCTTTTTATGCCAGATTTCGAAACAAAACAAGCCAATTTTCAATTAGTGAATAGCTCCGGTAGGATAAAAACAAGAACTTGACAACCCACAGCTATGCTATGGCCCAAAACACCTAAATCTTCAAAACCTTTAATAATCTGTCTGGATAGGTGAAAATCTAAATATTTCTTGGTAGCCTTTTCATAAAACGAAGGAACTCAATTTACAATCTATCATATCCATACGATATTGATTCATATAATTTTTATCGCGTTAAATATATTTTGACAAATTCCAGACCAAATATCTATTTAGCAAAACCCATATAAAAATAAGACTAAAAAGAAAACATCTCACTGACCTCACTAAAGAAATAAAATAGACAAACTCGAAGATGGTATCCCGCTGGGGCTAATAAAGTTAGAAAAATTTACCAAATGTCCAGCTGGACAGATTGTAAAGTACAAATTAAATAAAAAAAACAACACGCATTGTATTGTAGAAAGTTGGCGAACTGTAATATATTGCCATACACAACTTACGTTCGTTCTATGTGAAAGTGTTTTTGGAAGTTTTACATAGCAACATCAGTATGAAAATTAAAGCAAAATCAGATACTCTTTTTGCGATTGCTTTCTTCGAACACGTATTATCGTATTATCGTATTACACGTATTATGCTCATAATTACAAGCGATGAATATTAGATGTATTCTTCTCCTGCTTTCATTGTTCTTTAATTTCCATTGACCCACTATCCTGCACATCGCGTTTTTTCGTTAACGAACTGCTTTGAACGTTACAATTTTCGTCGGTCATATCTGTACCTTGGCGTAGAAACATTTTCGGTATAGCATTTTTTCGCAATATACACGACGGATGAAAACTACTTTTTAAAAAATACCGACTACATACGTATTCTTTTTTTTTTTTCAATTCTGTGGTATTCATTTTCAACCTCCAATTATCTAAAGCACAGTTAACCAGCAACGTTATGCATCTATCACTTATTATTTACAGGGAAACGGTGAAAACTGGTGGTGTTATTCCTATACACACACTTTTTATAATGACTTTTACGCGAAAACGTGTGACATCCCATTTTAAATGATTAAACAAAACTATATACAATTATGCATTACACGTTTCGCACAATACAGAATAACGAAATTGCATATGCGCAATATAAACATTTACATATAGCGTCGTCCCGTAGTTCGCGTAAAAACTAACAATATTCTCTCATTCGCTACTGTCATTGAGTCTGAATGGTTGATGTTAAATATATTAGGTTGTTCCAAAAGTTATTTTATTTAATTATGTATGATCCGTTTTGTTCCAAAAGAACAGAAGATGATGTGCATCTATTATTTCCTTATAAAACGAAAGATACTTTTGGAACAACCTAAAAGATCGGTCATTAACTTAATTATAATTCCTACCATACCAACAACGCTGGTATCTTATTCTACACTGAATCGATAATGTCGCTTCCGATACTAAAATGGTATGGGAGACTAAGTAGCTGTTGAGTCGTGGGGCACCTTTCTCGCAGTGCATGTACGGTTTATTCTATTCTTAATCAATAATACGATATTTTGACCTATACCTCAGTTGTAATTTCATATTATAATTTAATTCTAATTCCGACCATTACGAACGCTGTAATCTTATTCTATGCTCAATCGATAACGTTTGGAATGACACTGCAATGGTAAGGGACTCTATATCCCCGTTATCCTAGAACATAAAAAGACATTGGATAATAAGTTTATCCTGTTCCTTGTCTGTGGTGATACAATAGATTTATCCTGTACATGACCAACAAGTATATATAACTTATACCAAAGAGTATATGAGAATGCTCACGCCTGTATATTGCATTGGTCTCCCTAAAAGTGCTGCCTCTAGCGGCCAACTGTTGCTCTGGTTCAACTTTAGTATATGCAAGTTATTTTCTGTATTTTTACATTTTCTGTTATTTTCTAAATCTTTTTTATTTAGTTTCAACGCAAGTGATTTGGGTATGTAGTGTGTATAGTGTGTATAGTGCGTGTTGTATTTATCGTGATTATTGTGTACTTTGAGAAAAAACAGAGGCTATATTGAACATTTACTGTAATATAAAACGATTGCTATTTTCGTTACGATTTTTCTGTTAACAGTCTGGACATTCGCGGACGGGACAGTCGCAGTGAGTGTATGAAATTTGTATAAACATTGTTTATATGTGCTATTATTTATTGATTATTTATGGAGGCAAAGGATTAGAAGAAACATTAACCTTTTTACTTGGGAATTCTATGAAGTGGTTTTCGATATACTGTTATGGATTTTATCTAGTAGGCAGGTATAATGTTTAATCTACGATTTTTCTTACAAAACGTCGTACGGGACGACTTACGTCTTCAAATGTCATAATCTTTCTGTCTCTACGATTTTTACGAGGTAAGCTGCTGCCCATGTACCGTTCGATTTCAGGATCCCTGAGCATACCGCTGCTTAGGCAGACCTACTTTCGTTCGTGTAAGGAGATTTGCTCGCGTACAGTGGTATTTTGGCTGATCTTGAATTGTAAATAACTAAAAAGCAAAACCGAAAACGCAATATTTTGTTCTTGAATTTCATTTTGTTTTAGCTTGAAGATTCACCCCTTAAGTTTATTTACGCCTATAGTCGAATATCCTGTATAATGCCATTAACCTGTCAATCGGCGTTTTTTCCTATACATGTTACCGTTACTAGGTAACAGATAGACACGCACAATATTTGAAGTATATAATTAGTTTGAAATGAAATTTATTATATTAATGAATTTTGGGAAAAAGTTATGTTTTTTAGTAATTAGTAATATAGTAATTAGTATTGGTAATTTAGTAAAAAGTAATTTATTGTGCATTAATTTGTTCTTTTTAAACCGTACCCAATTATCAATGATTCTCGATATCTTGTGTTGTAAATAATAAAAAAATATAAACAATTCAAGCAACAAACGAAACAGTTATTCTACATCATTTTACGTGTCTTGTAATTTTTCGCAAATACAGACATGTATAGTACCTAATAATAACAACACTTAATTGGACACAAAGTAAAACTATATGTATTACGGAATAAAGTCAATATTTCGTTTTTAAATTGTATGAATAATAACATTCGCCTGAATGAAGAGCTGTTTCGCACTGTTCCTACATATAAAAAGTTTCTTTACGTATTTTATAAGACAAGCAAACCATATTTTCTATATTTTCATTATTCTTCATTATCTTTATTGGTTCGTAATTTTATACTTTTTTACTAAGTCTTTTTATGTTGAACATTCCTACTACCACTATACTACGCAGCGATGTCCCACTGCATCGACTTCCGCACAACTATCGCTTCGCCATTATCGACTTCGCGATATGACACCCACTTTTCGCTAATGTAAAGTTTTTTTTCTTCTCGGCATACACTGCATCCATTATCTTTCTTACCTTCTGATCTTCTTGGGCCTTGCGCACTCCATAGATCAAACCGCTTCGGCCTTCCTGCACTGACAACACTTTTACTGCATTCCGACTGAGAGCATCCGCATGTCGCATCGCCGTGCCCGGCCTATGTTCAATTGTGTAATCGAACTGTACAATTAAATGCCCAACGTAACACTCGCAAACATAAATCTTTCTTTTTCAATGTCTAAATAAACGCACTGTAGTCGGGCACTATTTTAAACGGTATATTCAGTAAGTAGACACGAAATTTTTTTAATGCTTTTACCACCACTAATATTTCCAACTCGTAGCTGGTATATTTTTCCTCTGTAGGAGACGTCTTCCAGCTAGCATAGTATATGGGGTGAAACTTCTCGCCACTGACATTTTTCTGCAACGGTACAGCGCCCAACCCTTTTTTGCAAGCATCAGTATGGAGCTCGGCCTCGGCTCCCACTTGATATAGTTTAAGCATCGGATTCTCAATTAAAGGCTTCTTTAATTTTTCGCGTGATTCTTTCTCTGACGATCCAAACTCAAATTTAACGTCGTTTCTCAACAATTGCGATAATTGTTGCGCAATCACGGCATACGATTCTATGAATTTATGGAAATATCCCGTTAAACCCAGAAAACTCTGTACCTGTTTGATCGTCGTGGGTTCCGGAAATCTCGATACTGCTAATGTTTTCTACCGCGACGGTCAAATCTGTCCACTTTCAACAATGTATCCGAGATAATCTAGTTATTTAATTAAAAACCTATACTTTTGTCAATTTATCACTAACCCATATTCACTCGCGGCCACTAACACTTGTCTCAGTTTCTCGACTGCTTCACTCTCATTCTCCACGGGTATAAGATCATCTAGATACGCTAGCACGGCACCACTGGTTATTAGAGGTCGAAACACTGTACGCACATGCCGTTAAAACACGGCAAGTGAATTGCACAAGTCGAACGGAACCTGTAAGAACCTTTTAAGAACCTTTAAGGATCTTTCAGGGAGTACAAAGGCTGTGTATTTGACACTATTTTCGTCGATAGAGACGTGGAAAAACTCACCTTTCAGATCTAGTGTGGAGAATACTTTTGCGTTCTGCAATCTATCTAATTGATCCTTTATTAACACGTTGACTGTCACGAGTGTTTTCAAAGAAATCACCGTCAGGCCACGCGTACGGCAGTACCAAGCGTTCTCTGCTAGGTGCTCCCATCGATATTTTAATAATGCGAGTCGCTCAAGCGGTGGTCTCAAGAACGATCTCTCGTTTCGTTTGTTCGCAACATTAAAACCACTAGTTGTTGTTGAATATAATCAAGGAAATAGGTTATTCCGACCAAATGGTTTCTTATGTCACCACAATTAGAAAAGGAATCAAATGGTACAGAAAACTTGGCATTCAACTCCTTCTGGGAATTTCTGTTGTAAACGCTTTGACGGTTTACAAAATTGCAGCAAGGAAGAATATAAATATTAGCATATTTAGACAATTATTAGTTGCAAAATTATTAGTGTTGTCTGAAAATACAAAAAGTCCTTATCTTCATCGGAGTCAGCATAATATCGCTATTCGGAAAAATGATTCCGGAAAAAGCATTAGACGCGCGTGCAAACTATGTTATGCAAATAAAAATGGACCGAACAAAGGCACAAAAGAATTTGAAGAAAATAACAACTTATTGTCCAAATTGTCGCGACCAACCTCAGCTATGTACAGAATGCTTTAAAGTTTTACATTTTAAATAATTTTTTGAATAAACCATTTTCGTATTTTTATTTTATCTTTATCTTCTCATATACCTACGACGATCCTTCGCAAGTAGTCAAATAAGCGACACCCGAATACGGGTTACGCGGCCTGACCAGAAACTTTGCTGACACCCGAACACGGGTGTCGTGGTAGTCAACGTGTTAAAAGTGAAAAGAACTTATTTTGGTATAAGTAAATTATAAACAAAAAGGTACTGTGTTCTCTTTCATACGATAAGCTTTACAACATTAAAGCTAAAATATCTTTCAAACTAATCATTTTTCAATTCAATTGCTAAATACCTTTTTGTAGAGAATTGAAAAGTGCATCGAATGGTGTATAAAAAATATAGGCTCCCATCTTAAAAAAATTGTGTTAGCTTGAGATCACCTACACGTCTCCGCCTACGATGCCTATACATCAAAAGATTTGTAGCGGCACACGAGATAGAGGACAATTCAAATCATGTTGTTTTGCCTCGGAGTAGCAATATCGTTGGGATACACATAATGTAATAATAAATAAACTCCGGGCAAAACAATGTCGCCGCTACGTGCAACCGTCAAACGAAGACAAATTCGAATTTTCGGGCTCTCCCCCGACCAGTATAAATAAACGGACGCGATCGTAAGGAGTTCAGTTATCTATCAGTTATCAGTTAGTCGCGCGAATCAATATCTCAGTTACCAACGAGTTATCAGCGATTATATTAGCGATTATACACTGTCTCTAGCGAATCCGTTAGTACAAGCGATTATTGTTTGTATTAACTTATTTAGCATTTTAAAATACATTTGACGGTTGTAACAGCGAGTTATCTCGTCATTTAAACACAACAACTCAACCAACAATCCTCTACAGATTTCATTCCTGAAAGAGAACATTTTTCGTTCGATTTTCTCGTATCTCTTTCGATCTTGAAGAAAGCTCCATCGACCATTTATAAGAATCACTTTTCATAGAAGCAAAATACAGAGCGCATGTATCTTCTATTAAAACGAAGTGTATGCACTTAAAATTTGCGAAAGAGAAAGCCATAAAGTATAGCATAGATACAGTGACGTGAATGACTGCAGGTATTTGTATATCCATATACAATTGTGTCCATTATGTAGCACCAGGGTAAACCGTGGGTCACCTACTCATGCAGAATTTATAAATGCGAATACGTTGGTATTTCAACCTGCTCACTGATTTTTTCATAATGATCAGGTCTGAGAAGAGAAAGATAAGAATGCACATGTTAACTATGCTCTTTGCGGTAATTCGCTTTAATCGTTCACAGTACGATTAAGAAACAACGGACTACGTTTTATTATTTTCATTTTGTAATGCTTACTGCAACCTATACCATATGAAAATACAAATAAGTATAATATATAATATAACATACCTTTGTTATATTATTTCCTGTTCGCAATAAATGTTACATAATACAAGAATATAAGAGCATGCCAGAATGAAATACACAGGATGTTCTAAAATGTATGAACATAAATAAACTGTAAATGCTTATATACATTCAGATTTTTATGAATAGAACTAAAGAAATGGAATCTGTATGGAGATTTGTTCTTTACATGTACATATGTACCTGATGTACATATATTTAAATTTTCTATAAATGAGCAAACATTTGCAATCTAGAATCTGAACTATATCTGAACTTTGATCACTTTCCGCGTATGCGAGACCAGATATTCTCCCACTGTAATGCGTTAAAGGAACCAGAAGAATGTTATATGGATAATGAAGGGTTAGAAAAGGAGACTGTAGATATAACTAACACTCGAGTGAAATCATAAACCAGTTTATACAGAGATATGTATTGAATTCAGACTCATGAAGTTACATCCGTATATTTGGTACACCCAATACAGGAAATATAATTTAACGTTGTTTTAATATTATACATTATATAGCTTCACAAATATTTTATTTATGTATGTTTACTCTACTACAATTATGTACATTAACATTTTAACAGTTACAAATTGAAGTCACGTAAAAATGCGCATGTATAATATATGTATACGTATATATGTACGTTTGTATACGGAATTTTAAAATCCGATATTTTCTAAAACTATGCCTTGAACGTAAAAATGTTATGCCATAACACTTTCTTAGTTGTTTATATTATTTATTAGTATTAGTATTAGTATTCGAGGTGAAGGGCGTGATAGGTATTGAAGGAACACTCGAATTCGTTTAACAATAAATATTTATTAACAACTATATTCGATGGGTACACTTGGCGTAAAACTCGCGGTTATTAATTTCGGTTCGCTATTACAAGTTCGATACAATTCGATATGCGCTACGAGTTCGGACGATGATTGCCTGAGATGTCGAGCGATTCGGATCAGTGATTGCTGCCAACTCAACTATCCATTCGGACAGTCGTCTCGCGACTGACTTTCCATCACAATGATGCTACATAGGAAAAAACTATGATGGATCGTCGGATCCATCCATTAGATCATCGGATTCGTTGAGGAAAGCGTTGGCTCGGAAAGTGAGGGAAATGGACGTCGCTGTTAATTGGCTAAATTTTGAGTCTTTGAGATCGCTTGAGATTAGAAAAACCGTGTACGTCGTCTTTCTGTGGTTCGTTTACAATTAAGAGCGCCTATGTGACTAAAGTCACCCAGTTCTTACAGAGATATGAGAAAAAATGATAAACAACGTTAGCGCAGAAGAACGATTTCGTGTTTCAAGGAGGGACGACCGAGAGGTCTGAGTATGCAGTTGAAAAGTGAGTGTGTTGCGAGTCAGAGTTGATCGAGACGTCGGAGAGTAGAGTTGAGAGAGTTGATCGAGACACCGAAGAGAAGTGTTGAGAGAATTGATCGAGTTGTCAGAGTTGCTAGAGAGAGAGGAAGAGAGTGAGAGAGAGAGAAAAAGGGAGAGTGAGAGAGAGAGGGGGGGGGAGTGAGAGTGAGAGAGAGAGAGAGAGAGAGAGAGAGAGAGAGCTAAATCTAAATTTGTTGTGACGAGAGTTGCCCAAATAACTGTAAAGTTATTTGATATAGATACGAGTATCGCATTTAGTTTCAGTTAAACAAACATCGTTTTCTGTCCAATTTATAGTTGTATATTTAATTCACTATTAATAAATTGTAAGTAATCAGGAAAAGATTTATATCTTTAATTTCCACGATACTACACCACTCTTGAGAGAAAGTTGCTAGCAGGAAGCGTCGTACCTGAGGAAAGCAGATTTCTAGTATCTTCCCGTAATGGGGGTTAGGTATAGGGACTGTTAAGACAAAGATTATTTGTTCCTTTGAAGGACCTTAGCTAAATAAATCCTAAGATTTATAGCGGGTCCTTAGGTTAGCTGAAAATATTCTGAAAGAATGTATCGGTATCTGGCAATCATCTTTTCCGAAGAAAAGGGTCTTTGTGTAGTGAGCTACGGGACAGAAACCATTAGAAAGTTTACTGTCGAGTGTCGCTACATATTTCTTAATTAGCATGATCAAACTGCATCTATGTAATTAATACTGTATCAGACAATTAAAGGTAGAGAATATGCCATAAAAGAAAAGAAAGTAGAACGCTTTCCGCTATAATATTAATTCTATGAATTTGTATGCATTGGTAATATTTCGCTCTTTGCGAAACTAATCTTTTATATTTCTAGCTTATCTTAAACTACTATTCAGACGACACACTCTGTCTTTTAACTATCAAAATATTCAACGTGTTTGCTACAGACATACAAAATTAAAAAACAAATAACTTATATATTAAACAACCAATAGAAAAGATGGAAAAGTATTCGACTGAATATAGTATCACTTGCATATACAGGGTGATGCGGTAATCGTAGTAGAACCGAACAGAGGATGATCTTGTATGAAAAAACAAGTCGGAAATATAGAACACGATTTTTTCATATGATGTTCCGTTTCTGACAAATTCCAATTTGAAAATTTGTCAAGTATACTTTCACTTGACTAGGTATCGATTTAACAGTCATATTGTATACATGCGAGAACAAGTCAAAAACGTAAAATAAAATTTTTCCGTTGAAAACCTCATTTTTAAGACAATAATGTTTAAACATGCTTAATTGACATCGAAATAGTGCAATGTGTTCGTGTGTGCGTACGATGCACTTCAAATTTATCTTCCTTGAAAATGAGGCATCTTTTCTACAAATTTTATTCTACATCTTTTACTTATCTTTAAACGTAGTTTAAACCCCTGCCGATTGTTTATTTTTGTCTAGTCCGAAATTAACTAAATTTGAAATATTTAAATATATCTGTCAAATTTTCAAAGTCGATTTTCTTGAGAACGAAGCCGCAGATGAAAAAATGTTATACCAAATTCTTTTCTTATTTTTTAATATCAATTATAATTTCTAATTATCAATTCTGGGAGATATATTGCTGTATCATAATTGATTTTCTTGTTTCCTATGCTTCAACATATTGTGAGAGAAACTAACAATTATTATACCACGAAAATTTCACACAGTAAGTGCTCACGATCGATTGCACGGAAAAATAGAACAGTAAGCGAAATGTATCGATTTTTTGCTCTGTCGATGTTGATGTCAAGAGTAAAGAAATCGTTAATATATGAATATTGGTCAACCAACGAATTAATACGAACAGAAAGTTTTCCAAGAATTATGAAAAAGAGACAGATATATATTTATCTTACAAATGCTACACTTTCACGATAACAACGAGACAACAAATCAAGATGCGCTAATAAAGATACGGAGCATCATCATTTTACCCGTATCAGCATTTATGCATCGACGAAAGTTTCCTGCTTTTCAAAGGACGATGTTTTTTCAAGCAATTTATTCCTTGAAAGCGAAGTAGTTTTGGGATTAAGTCGTTTGTTATCTGTGACTGTCGTGTGGCGGATCGGTATCAATAGGACGCCGACAGATCGAGCCGCGGGTACCAACCGCCAA
>NT_176529.1:19817-26143 GCF_000188095.3 Bombus impatiens | reverse complement strand
CCGGGCACAGCCTTACTGACGAGTCCACCGGTAGTCCCGGGACGAAACGCACACTCTCTCTCTTTTCACCCGCCACAGTCGTATTGTCTATTGTGGAGCACCTACGGGATATAATTAGCAATAATCATTTAGCAGATATTGGCAAATCAGGGAATATTGTCATAACGTTGATGGAACCGTATCTGAATAAAGGTCATGTTTTATAAAATAAGACAAATGCATTTGGAACAGCAAGGAAAACCAGACATGGAGTGCCTAATATATCTGATAAATTGTGCAAAGGCGAAGTTGCGTTTCAGTCTACGGATGAACTGTTAGCACTAAAATGACTGGATAAAAGAGAAGTGCTAATGTTATCAAGCTATCATTCTGCCGAGTATGTAGAAACAAAGAAAAGTGACGTTAAAACGGGAGCACCAATACTGAAACCAAGTGTCATAGAAGACTGTAATCGTATTATGGGAACAGCCGATAAAACTGATATGATTCCACTAACCCTAATACTGTTCGGAAAACTCTGAAATGCTATAAGAAATTCTTTCGATTTACAGTACTTACATACTCTACAAAATTAGGTCCAAAAGAAATATAACATTTGCAAAGTTCCATTTATGCCTGATTCGAGAAATTCTACTAAAATATCCAAATGAAAATACATGTAGCAATAAGTCTGGAGGCCGTTCTGCATCCAAAAATAATCTCTTACGGCTGGTTTCAAGACACTTTCCATCAAAATACACCAATGCAGCAGAACGGTCAGCGGAAAAATATGGTTTGCAGCAAACACAAAATACGAGTCGAAACACGATTCCAATGTAAAGACAGTAACATTGGATTATGCATTCAACCCTGCTTTGAATTATATCATATGAGAAGATATTATTAAGATTATTAAGGGTTATTAAAATTGTTATAATTATTAATATTATTGTTCGGTTGGCGTGCCTGCCAGCCGCCTCAAGGAAAAGCCCAGCAAAAGCCGGCTCCGCGCTTCGTGCTACGACTCGGGTGTCACACACTCAACAAGGTCACGCGCTCAGAAGGAGTAATAGGATAAGCTGAACATCCTGCATGCCACAGCTATCTAAACAATAGCCAAATAGTAACGGAATAGCCGCCTCTGATATACACCAGACGACAACCCCTCCAGAGGGACTAAAACCTTAGTATAAACCCTTTAAATTGAAGCATTAGATTCAACTAGGATCAAACATACTATAAACTCTTATAATCCGAGTTACAGTACCACGCCAAAATAATTTACTTATAATTCTCTAAGAGAATTGATTGTAGTCTACCAGAGAATTGATTGTAGTCTATAGTCTACCAAATATATAAAAAAAAAAAAATATGGCGTTCAACACCTTTTTCCGTTGTAACACTTTGAAGCATTACTCTGTTGGATTTTCATAATAAATTCTATTACTATATACAAAGTTTAATTTCTTCACCTTATTTGTGAAACGTTCGAAATGCAACGCGAGGAGATTGTCATGTAAAATTGATACTCGGGTTGTAAGAGAAAAGAAAGCTGAGTTGTAACCCAACTATTAATTTTCTTTTATCGAACTTTATTATAATTTTGGCACTTACAATAATAGACCAACGCTGAACCGTAAAAAGGGTGTTGTACGAGAACAGCAACTAGAACAAGAACTGTCCGAGCTGGGTGAAGTCTTGGTTTATATACTTTTTGGTCTGAGGATGTTGAGGGGCTCGTCGGGTGGTTGATATCTTATCTCTGATGTAGGTTCAGAAGTGATTGATGTCACAATATCACCGGCGATTTATCATTTGCGTGATTTCTTGTGTCTGGTATGTGACACGGGCATCATGCCATCCGTGCGACCGATTTCCCACTGTCACACCGGCTGCCCACAGGGCAATTTTGAACGAAAGGGTTAAAGCTGTGAAGTCCAAAAATATACGTTAAAAATGAAAATTAGCGAACGAAATAGAAAAAAAGCTGACGATGTTTGTATGAGTTGGTCTGAGTCTGGTTGTTGCATGATTTTCAATTGGAAAAAAAAGTACAAAAGTAAATTAGAAAAGTATTACGTTGTAATTGCATTTTAGATGAGCATAGTCCAAGATATCATGTATATAAGTATATCGTGAACTGTTGCTATTGCCTTGGAGTCTAAAATCGATCCTGTAAGCAGTTCCCCCACTTCACACCCTGTATACTCACCATACAGTGTCCATTTTTATTGTAGAAATATTTAATTATTTTTACTACTGAATATAGCGAAAAAATTACATTAATTTGTTGCTGCAATTGATATACATATATCTTTCCTTCACGAAGAAGTATGTGTGCCAGCGAGATTGCTTGCCTTGTACGACCTCACTACGTCACGCTTGCATTTAATTTGCAAGGACCTGCGTATAGTATAAATGACACACGGTTGGTATTTATCATAATACAAACTATTGATAAATGCTTACGTTACATGCCCAGCGAGGTTACATCAGGTGACAGGAAATAAGATAATCTGTAATGTCGGAGTTTGTAGTGCACTTGATTTGCAGTGAAAGGAAAAGTGCAGCTTCTGGAAAAATCGAAGAAGCTAGAAAATAAAGTTCAAAATTCTGTAGCAATGTTATCAGGATTTCAGAACGATTAGAAGTGTACGTTGTAACATGCATAGCTGTGTTGTAACCTACACCCTACATCGATGTTACGTATAGTATCCACCAAAAAATATAGGTTTAAACACTGGTTAATATTGATCACCTTATTTTGTTGCTTAATTGTTTTTATTAAATCAAGCTATGATAGCTTCTTCTTGCGCCTTATTAACGCTATTTTATTGAAACTATGTAATATACTTTTTATATCTCTGAATCGTACTATTATTAATAATTTCTTTTTATTTTATCTAAACAATGCAATAAATTATACAGACACAATACATCAATTGTAATAAATAATATGAAAATATTGTGATATAAGAAAACAATAACATACTAGAGTAAATATTATACAAATAAACATTTTTAAAACATTTTTTATTAATATAGAGATGTCAATAAGAACATTGAGATATATCTTAACAAGTCTCTAATATTTATTGATGTCTCTATTAACTCCCTTTTCTTTGACTTTGACGTTTTAAAGTCCTTCTATGTATGTATGGCAGAAAATATTAACCTAAGAAAGATGAATTATTTTTTGCGAATGATAATGATACATAATTCAATACGTATTTGTTAATTTAGTTATAATATTTTATTTAAAATTATTAATATATCATACTTCAATCATTTCACAATGTTGTGTTATTTCACACAATGAATGTTATTTCACATTTGTTTATAGCAATTATGTTTTCGAGGAAATTATGTTACACCTAAGTATTATAGTAATTTTTTACACTAATGTTTGCGATTATACAAGCCATTTTTAATTATACTATACCATTTTTTTATTAAGTAATTTTATTATTATGAAATACTGATTAAAAGACTACCTCTTTCTTATACAACCTTTTTACCAGAAATTATTTCATTAAGCGTTTATTTTAGGCCAATATCAAACTGATGAAGCTGAAGCACAAGAGAATATATAACAATTATAAATTGTAACACATATTAAAGGTATAAACTATAACGTATAATAAAATTAAGGGTAATAGGTGATATACCAACATATAATAATTTTGCTGATTTTTTAATATATTGTTGGACGAATCCCGAACAACTTCTTTCTTTCATATAATTCATGAACTTCCGAGATATTAGCAGAAAACCGTTAATACCACTATGGAGTGTGTCCGCGGCATCATGCGTGCAATATTAGTTACTGGGCGCCTTACGAGCACGGAGCAGCCGGATGCAAAACTTAACTCTTACTTTTTGTTTATAATATAACATGGGGTGTCCATTAACGATTGCTGAAGGATCGACGGCAGCTTAACGTAGTAGCCGAAAAATCGACAGTTTCGAGGTTTGCGTCACCAAGTCGTACGTTTCGTAGGGTAAACAAACATTGTATCACTTACAAAGCAACTGCATTTCTTTTTCATCCCTTTGTGTTTCCAGACTGAAACGTTAGATATATAAGCCGCTTAATACAAAAGTAGTGTAAGTCAAAAAAGTTAATTACTTGATAATGGGGGATAAAGTAAAGATTTTATAAGGGATCGAGTGAACGATTGCCACTTATTCCGCTATTCACCAGGAAACTAATAAAGATATACTTACAGAGCTTCTGCACAAAACAGAATGAAGGTTACACTTTTGGTTACAATAAATGGTTCATGTAAACACATTGCAGCACGAGGATATAATACAATCATGCCCGTATGATTCTAACGCGTATGCTGTTATGGACACACAATTGTAGATAGAATTCACTGTGGTGGTATCGTCAGTCGTGGCAAATATCTTGAAAACTAGGACCACGCAAGGATTATATGTATGGTAAAGTTATTCTAAAAAATATTCAGAATCGTGGCTCCGACAGCGTATCAAGAAATTAAATTAGGCAAAATTAATCCTTTTGCAAAATAGTTGTAGACGAATTTTAATAAAAATCAATGACCACCATTCATCTGCTAGAGTTTAAATATCTTTTATACGCACATTTGTATGTATTAATTTCATTTATTATCACAAAATATGTTTCTCTTTAAATTGAGGTAACACGCTTTGTGTTGACGAGCTCGATAATGAGATAGTAGATGATTTATTTTGTTGTAGGCTCGTGATAATTATTTTTTCAAAATCCGACTTTTGTCGAAAAACTCAAACACGCCAGTATCAGGAAAGCAGGTAGGTTAGGAGGTTTCGTTATAGGTAATACCGAAGGATACGTATTTTGATGAGTGTAGGTTTTCCGCACGGGAAAGCAACATCTTTCGGTCGAAAAGTTAACATCTCGGAAAGTAGAGAACAGAGTTCTATGTCTGCTTTTCCTAACTTAAAGTAACCTATCGATGTAGAGAGCAAAGCTGCTTGCAAACGAGAAAATTCCTGCTATCGGAGCGGTGAATTTCCCTCACGATTAGGAGGCCATGTTCACAAGAGGAACCTTGCCTGTGGCATATTTTCTACGTAATGAGATTTTCTTTTAGTTTGGTCCAGAAATTAATACTATGATTTAGCGTCTTTCAACTTGTTCTACATTTAATTGAAAATTCATACAAATGTGAATTGAAATATTCCTCTTTGCTTGAAATCATTTCTTCTTATCAATCTCTACCTTTTCATTGAAGAACATATTAAAAAGTTATGCCACTATTCGACATAAAGGAAATCTCTGCAATCTTCTTTCAATACACTATACATAACTAGAACCAAAGACAAATACATATATATATGTCGAAGATGAAAAGACATCGGAGCCTTCCCTTTGGAACTTCGGGAAAATCCCTTAACATCGTAATCTAGATTCTATCATAGGCGTAATTAAACAATTGTCATTCGATCCGATTGTATTTGTTCGAGATTGTGATAATGAGCTTGGGCTCAAAGCGACAACCAGTCGCCGAACGTAGCCGCGGTCACGGGATGAACGCTTTGTCTAACAAAGGTATGGAGTAATTCTATAGCTCTCTTAAGAGAAATATTTGTAACGGCACGCGACAGTAAACATTCCTACGGTTTCTGTCCTGTGGCTCGCCACACGCAGGCCCTATTCTTCGGGTATCATGGTTACTAGATGCCGACACATCTCCACAGTACATGTTCAGCTAGCCTGAGGGCCGTTATAAATATTAAGATTTAGTTATCTAAAATCCTGCGAAGAGACAAACAGTCTTTGTCCCAACTACGGGAAGGTAGGGGGGATCTATTTTTTCAACGAACGACGCTTCCCGCTAGCAACCTTCCCTCAAGGGCGGCTAGCACCCTTTTCTAACCACCAACATGGGAATTTTTTTTTTATTTAGTTGTTTACATTTACAATTTGTCCGATTTGGACATTTGGTAGAAACAACATGGAAATTGACCAATTAACAGCAACGTCAATTTCCCTCATTTTCCGTTCGAAGACAACTAGCAGCAACGCCAATTTCCCTTACTTTCTGAACGAAGGCTTTTCTCGACGAATCCGATGATCTCGTGTCCTTAGACACACCCCATCATAGTTTTCCTCTGCAGCATCATCGCGACGAAAAGTCATTTTCTCGTGAAGTCGTATTAGCGAGTTACTTAGCGTCTTTACGCTCGGTGGATATTCCTCGTTTTAACAAAGAGTTAGTTTAGTTATACTTCCACCGTAGCCAATCAAATCGGGTACGACTTGGGCTTTGGAAGAAGGCGCATTCTGTTATCCCGTTGACCGCGGATTCGTTATTGAACCTAGGATCATTGTCATTAGT
>NT_176529.1:1597-19738 GCF_000188095.3 Bombus impatiens | reverse complement strand
TAATCGTATTTGCACTAGTCAATGTCTTCCTTGCACTAGTCAATGTCTTCCCTATTGCATAACGACAATGTGTAATCCAAACGAAGATTCGTTTCACGACCCTAACCCTAATTCTAATGTAAACCCGACATATATATATATAGGTACTTGTGTCCATAGCTATAGGAATTAAGCTTTTGCCATCATCTTTTTTTATCGCTCCTTTTAAAATTATGGTACATGAGAACATGATACGTGCACAATTTCGGAGTGATTGGGCAAAGGAAACTCACGTTAATTTCGGGCTTATTCGTGCAAAATCGTCAAAAGTAAATAATGAGGTCTTTGAGTCACAGTATGTGATTATGAGAATCAGGGACTGTTATATTATATTTATATATTATTATTAATATTCTAGAAAAATATCGTTTATCATTGAAATGCATAGCTATTTACATAGTAATAAATAGAATGTAAAGATTTGATTTATAAATAAAGTAGGATAGAAAGATCCGAAAAAATGGGAATAATTCTTAATATATGAGTGAGCAATATTTTTCTATGAAATCAGATTTGGTTGCACTAGGATAGCCTTGCTCATACTCTTCTAATAAAATGTTGCTTCCACTTCAATTAGTTATTAATAAATGATTGTAGTCGGTCGTTAACTTTATACTTCGTTCTGCAGTATCATTTATTACTTGCAAATTAGTTATTATTTGTAATTCTGCTATCTATGATGTTTCATTTACCCAGACCGACGGATCTTTTTTTTTAGAAAAATCGCAGATATACCACATTTATCGAATAATATTGTGTTTTGTCCAAAATTAATGTAATTTTAATCCAATTACGGCACGGTTTCTCTTTGTCCACCGTTCTGAAATTATACGGATATCACTTTCTCACCAAGTGTCATAATTTTAGAAGCTACGAGAAAAAAAAAGATTAAAAGTCAAGAAGTACGAACCACCTTAACGTATACTATATACGCTACTATGTTAGACTACTTTACTTACACTATGTCAACAATGGAATTAGAATGCGAATTTACGTACGAATGAAATAAAATTAGATAATGTCAAGTGACTGTTCCATGTTTATTATTAAGCAGTATTTAATTACCATTTGATATAACATAAATGGCAGCAATCTGTTTGGAGAAACTTTCAAATCGGAAGAGTAAACTGCATTTGGAACATTGGCAAACACTTTTCATTACTTCAGACCGGCCAAACATTTTTCTTGGAGATCCCCTCACACTTTTTATCCTTCTCCATTTACATTATTTCGTCGAGTAACTTTCTCGTGGGAAAACGTACCCTCGTTCCCTGTGTTCATACTCCCCTAATCTTTGTAAAAGTATCGACTCTTTCTCCACGCTTCGATCGCATAGATATTTCTAGAAATTAATCGTTGCATTTCATTTTATGGGACATGTTTATTTTCGTTTATATTATATCCATAGGAAAAATTTTTACGGTGAAACAAGGAAATTACACATTCTGTCAAACTAAATTTTAAGTTTTTTAAATATTTCTAAATTTATTGTATCATTTTATATATTGTACATTTTTATCAGTATCTCCGATTTATGAAATATTTCAAATTTCTTGAAATCAAATAATTGAAAATAAATACGTAATAAATGTATGCGAAAAAATAAAGAAGCTTTGAAATAAATTTTACAAATACAATTTTTTGTTTTAATATTTATGTTGCATTTACAAGTGACTCTGCGAATTGATAGTGTGGATATCGTGTGCGTGTGGATAACACTCAATGGTGTTTCCACTCTCATCTTTCATTGCAGTAACTCGTATGACTTCGTTTTTCAGTCTTTTGGCTCTTGAAGTTTGTGTTAAGTTTTTAGCCAGTTCGTTAGGATGTATGTTTGTTATTGTGTGTTGTTAGAAATTTTTAAATCTGTTCTTTTACGTATTTTATTCCTAGATCTTTTGGGAGAATTTGTCCGCTGACATACCATAAGGTGGCTATTATTGTACTTTAAGGCTTTGTTTTTAAAATCTCTGTATAAGATCCAGATTATTTTTTCTTAACACAATCCAATTAGATACCATACATTCATATTGGGATAATCGTAACTTTATATAGGAGCCATTTGTTTTGTAACGAGAGAGGAGGAGATTTGTATCCTAAAATCCAACACAGTGTTTTCATTTTCGTCTTTTTTTTTTATTTATTGTATTTTTTATTTATTTATTAAAATTACAATCGATTCTCGCATTGAGAATTTTCAGTAATTTTTTCTGGCGTGATGCAATGACACTTATTGATATTTACAATCGATTCTCGCATTGAGAATTTTCAGTAATTTTTTCTGGCGTGATGCAGTGACATGGCTAAATATTTATAATAAGTTAATACTTATTATAGATAAGTATAATTTTTAAATAAATGTTGTAAATAAGTAAATATTACTTAATTTAAATAACTAATTAAATCTAGCGTTTAGGTCTAGCGGGTAGTGTCTCTTCAGCCTACGGATCTGGTCCGATGTATCAAGTAATCCAGTTATTAGGGGGTTTCGATGTTTGTTGACTTTTTTGCTATATCTGTCGCTATATTTTGCTATTTCCTCTTTGACTGTTGGTATCTTGTGGTCGCGATGTATTAGTTCGTTGGTGACATACCAGGGTGCATTTATAATGGATCTTAGCGTTTTCGATTAAAAGCGTTGAAGTATTTCAATGTTAGAATTACTTGCTATTCCCCATAGTTGGATTCCGTAGGTCTAGACAGGTTTTATTACGATCTTATAGAGGGTAATTTTATTCTGTATGCTTAAGTTTGTAGCGTCGGCCAGTGAGCCAATAGAATTTTTTGAGTTTGTCCTTGAGTTGCTTCGTTTTGTCTGTGATGTGATTTTTCTTTTATATTCAACACTTTTATATTCAACAATATGTCAATGGTACTTGCATTTGGTATTGTAATTATTTTGTCGATTCACAATTAGTTTAAATTCCTGTTCTCTTTCTACGTCTTGTCATTTTACGCGAAAGCCGAGGAACTAAAAGGAATTTGCCACATATGAATTGTGATTGTATAATGTCTGTGTTACAGTTTTAATTCTGCTATATTGTTTTAATTATTTTCGATCCAATTTCTATTTTTTTTTTTTTTTTTTTGTCAACACTAAAAGGTATCTGGAGTTTGAACAAAATATGACTGTAGGATTTTTCGTTTCAATTTTGCATTAAACATCTTAAAATATCAGAAATCTATTTTATTTGCTAAAACGAGAACAAGATTAATATATAAAAATGCGAAAATCATAGCAAGTTTAAATGTTTCTAATTACGTCCAGTTATTTGAAAACGATTTATGGATATTAATACTCTTTACTCTTAAATTAATATCTTTTTTGAACACCATCATCTGAATGTCTTTTTCAATATCACTTTACATTTACGGAAATAAATATTTGCAATGTACGTACATGCTATAAATTTACTTTTTATCTTATTGTTTGTAGAGCTCAACTTCTCTGTAACTTATGAATTACAAACAAATTACAATCGTCTTGCAGAGCCATAACAATTGCAAGGATCATGTAATAAGTTCTTTCCTGTTTAACCCATTTATTGCAAACTTTTTGAACCGATATTTAGTTTTATATGTGTGTGATTTCGATTAAATATTTCGGATTTCATTAAAAGTCTGGAAATTTTGTAGAAATAAATATGATTTATGTTAAATATAGTTATAAAATGTTAAGATATAGAAGTAAATCTGAAACAAAGAACGTACGTAATGAGAATGCAATCAGCAACAAACGTATTAATGCGGGAAGTTTTGTCCAAGGCGAGTTCGTGTCGTTATTTGGAAAAGCATGCCAGTACCAGTGCGCAGTGAAAGTTTGTTGCGGTGGCGCGGCGTCGATGAATGTTTCTGTGTTAGTGCAGTATCGATGTGGGCTAAGGGTGCTCCACTCGTTACATGTCTTCCTGTTTATAACGACGTATGCGGAGACCGATGAAAATGCTTTTGACCCAACGGGCTAGCATAATTGATACCGTGAAAGACAAGAATATCGAAGGACAATTCGGTAGAAAGGTAAAGAGAAATCGACGTTGGAAATCGACGGACTCGCTCGCTCAATCATTCGACGACTCCTTTAAATCGTTTCTGAATACGAAACGGTTTTTCATCGATAAGATATCATTCTTCTCTAGGAAATTCTTGCATCTTACAGAATCTTAAATCCGGATCGGCTGTCGACGCTGCTATTCGAAGATATCGGAAAATACGCCTGTTCGGCTTAACTAGAAGATAGAAAAACTTCCGATTTGCCCGAAAATCCGGGACTACCGTATCAGGCGGTCAGGAGAGGATTCACAGTGTCTCTTTAACGATCGGAGTCCTTCTGATTCCCTCGGGATCCTCTGTGGAGGTGGGATATTCTCGTCGAGCAAGGTGACGCGGAATTGCGCGCCCATTTCACAGGATAACAACATTGACGGAGGTTTCCACTAAATAACTCTCTTTGTTGATTTGTGTTGCGTAATCGTGTCCTTTCGTCAAAAATAAATCGATTAGTTGGCAGAATCGAAAGGATATATAAGAAATTATAAAGTAAAATTCATCATATGTTTAGCGATCATTAATTGTTACGCTACCAAATATCAGTTTATCAAATCTTTTATCGTTATAATATTAATTTATTGAATAACGTCTGACAGTTTTAATAGCTGTTGTAAATATCGATAGTAATAACAGGTTTGCTACATAATATATCTTTGGATCTTTCGGAAAACAATGAAGTCGTTATATTAATAATTAATTTCCACGGAATCTACATGCTTTCCCCAATCGTTGTTTTATACGTTTTACTGCGTTTAGTATTTTCTGAAGAAGCAATGGGTGTGCAGCTAAACGTTCTTCTTTCAAATACTTTAGATGTGTAAATTTTTGTTTCTAGTGGTTAAAAATAATGTGAATTAATAATAGTGTATGTATCTATTTACTAGATAATTATCTGGCATTTTAAGGAATAATTTTAGAGTAATTAGCTTACAGTTGTCGAGACAACTTTTACAATAATTACTTGAATTTTAAAAAATAAGATGATGAATATACAAAGTGTAAACACTTTGTATATTACGACGATTAAGGTTATCAAAAATATCTCTTTATCTTTAGGACATCATATGGTGCAAATTATTTTTTTGCTACTAACAGGGAGGGAGATTTTAAGGTCAATTTCATCTTTTTGCATACAACCATATATTCTTTAATACATTAATAATTTTAATACGTTAATACATTAAATTTCACAAATTAAAGTTAAAATATCTATATAAACTAATAATAGTTTCCTGACTTGAATAGATTAATACTTTTTTTATAGAAAATGCCAAGATGCATGCGGAAATATATGGTTCGATTTAAGAAAGTGAAGTTGGCTTTTAAATCTCTCCCACTGCTGGATCTGCAGAAAAGTCACTTACGCTATATGATGTTCCCTTTAAGTCAAACAACTTTTGTTAAAACGTTTTTTTTTTTTATAGCTTTAATGCCCCGTCAGAAACTAAATATGTTCTTTATCTATTAATTGTATTCGTTTACCGTATTTTTCAAATCCTATTTAAGGTTTTATGACAAAGAAGTTGAGATGGATAAGTCGTGATAGGTGCGGAAGAAACACTTGAATGTATTTAACAATATATATTTATTAATATATACTCTATATGTACACTTTGCGTAGAACTCGCGATTACTATTATCGGTTCGCGATTACAAATTCGAATGATGATTGCTTAAGATGTCAAGAAATTCGAATAAATTATTACTGCTAACTACCAATTATCGACTCGGACTGACGTCTAACGACTGACTTTCCGTCACGATGATGCTGCAGAGGAAAACTATGATGGGGTGTGTCTAAGGACACGAGATCATCGGATTCGTCGAGAAAAACCTTCGTCCTTAAAGTGAGGGAAATTGACGTTGCTGTTAATTGGTCAATTTCCATGTTGGTGGTTGAATAAGGATGCCCTTGAGAGAAAGTTGCTAGCGGGAAACATCGTACGTGAGAAAAACAGATTTTCCGTATCTTCCCATAGTAGGCGATAGATTTAGGGACTGTTAAGGCAAAGACTATTTGTTCGTTAGAAGAAGCTTAGCTAAATAAATACTAAGATTTATAGCGGGTTCTTAGGCTAGCTGAAAATATACTGTGAGGATGTATCGACATCTGACAATCATCTTGTTCGCGGAATAGTATTTTGATCACTTGATCTTTCGTATTGAAATAAAAGTTTTTGCTTTTACAAACACTGCTATTGTGAATGAAATACGCGGGCGTATCAATTTTCGTTAAAACTTATCCTCAAATACCGGGTATAGTTTGAATAAAATTTGTGTATATTCTGATCTTTCACACGTAGCCATCACTACTTCGTCATCTTATCGTTGTCGATTTCCCCAGGTATTTGCCAGAACAGTCAAAGATTCGCACACTTTCGTAATTCAGGTACACGTTTCAAAGAGATAGAGTAGGTTCCCTAGAGAACGTCTTTGAGAAGAGGATAGGAATAGGCGGTGAACTTATCAGGAATCCAGAAGGACGAGCCGCAATATAACAATCGAAATCTCCTGTGCCTTGGTGTCATTTGTTTGTCAGTTGGCGAGTCTTAAAGTAAGAAACATGAAAAGAAGATCGTCAGCTGATGCTAGTAAGTTTTTAGCGTAAAATGTAATCGTTCATAACTCGAAAGATATGCCTGAATCATTTTTATACATGAACTTGCCTCACCGACTCTGCAAATATCCACGTATTTTCTGACATCCTGTGGATATGGTCATCGATTTCTTAAAAATTCATTATGTTTATTAGTAGTTTTAAGAAACAAAATTGTGACTAAGTTAAGGTTTCTATTACTGTTAAAGTAATGCTACAATATACAGGGTGGTTGGTAACTGGTGGTACAAGCGGAAAGGGGGTGATTCTATACGAAAAAAGAAATCGAAAATATAGAATAAAAATTTTTCGTTTGAGGCTTTGTTTTCGAGAAAATCGACTTTGAATTTTCGCTCGGTACGCGTGCACTTTATCGCGTCTCGTTATAACGGATCTCACTGTAGATCGTTGTCTCGATGGAAAAATTAAAAAAAAAATTTTTTTTTTAATTTTTATTCTATATTTTCGACTTCTTTTTTCGCGTAGAATCATCCCTTTTCCGCTTGTACCACCAGTTACCAACCACCCTGTATATAGAATAAGCAAATACTGTTTACTAATATCTTCCACAGGTTTCAACAACATATTCTGAACGTTTTGCTTACGACGAAATAACAAATGCGAATGGTTTGTTGAAATAAACGAAGCCTTCAAGGCTTATCAAGGCGCCACGGTGGTCACCTGTAACCACCAATAAGATAGACGATCCATTGGGGAAGGATGTTGTCTTACAACATCAATTTATTATTTGCTTTGAATAATAAAAATACTCCCCTGGCATCCTGAGCGAAACATCTGATTCGGCGTGGTAGTCAAAGTGTTAATGTATTAAAAAATGTATATAGCTCAATGTGTATGAACGGAAATAAATTGAATTTTGTTTATAGAAATCTTCTTGAGTTCGGGTAAAACTTTTTCACACTCAAAACCATCGATAAGATTTTTTAGAAGAATTACAGTTGTAGCGACACGTGAGTCATTGGACGATTCGAATCGGGAATGACTCATATTGTTGTGCCTTAGAACCTTATTGTTAACGCTGTTTCGATCTGATAGATTCAAGAAATAACGAACTCCAGATCAAAACATCATCACCGTTATTTGTAATTGCCAACCGGGATTACATTCGAACTTTTTGTAATAATAACTGTGGTTATAAATAGACGAACGTGCTCTCTAATATCAATATCCTCTTCGAGTATCATCGAGTATCTTTTTAGCGAATCATCACGATAGTTTTCATAGCGATCAGCATAGCGAATTATTACAACGAGTTCCACGATAGAATCGAGTGAGAGACGATTACGACCGACGATTTAAAATACATTGACCATTACATTTTACCACTCGTCTCTTTAATACACTAACACG
The DNA here is from genome assembly GCF_000188095.3 of Bombus impatiens. Classification (NCBI taxonomy): domain Eukaryota; kingdom Metazoa; phylum Arthropoda; class Insecta; order Hymenoptera; family Apidae; genus Bombus; species Bombus impatiens. Next base: position 11,685 of record NT_176529.1, on the reverse strand, counting down.
TTTAATACCACCTCAGTTTTCTTTCCTTCTTTGAGAGTATATGTATGAAATTTTATATTATTATCTGTTAAAATTTTTTAATAATGTAAAAATCATTCGAATCTTTAGTGTAGACGCGGCAGACATTTTTTGCGATCACTTTAAAACAGTAAAGTTAAAAAAATTTAATTTACCGAACGTCCAGCTGGACAAATTGTAAAGTACAAATTAAATAATAATAATGGAAAAAGAAAAAACTTTAAAGCGGAAGTCTTGAACATTTTTTTTTTACTTATTTATTAAAATTACAATCAATTCTCGCGTTGAGAATTTTCAGTAATTTTTCTGGCGTGGCGCAGTGACATGGCTGATTATTTATAATAAGTTAATACTTATTATAGATAAGTATAATTTATATGTAAGTATTATAAATAAGTAAGTATTACTTAATTTAGATAACTAAATTATAAATAAGTAAGATTATAAATAAGTAAGTATTACTTAATTTAGATAACTAATTGAATCTGGCGTTTAGGTCTAGCGGGTAGTGCCTCTTCAGCCTGCGAATCTGGTCCGTCGTATCAAGTAGTCCAGTGATTAGGGGGTCTTGAACATGAAGTGAGAATATTTTAAATATTAGATTGTTGGTGTCTATGAAAACTTTGATAGGCAGAATTTTGTTATTTAGATCTCTCGTTGTCGGTGTGTCAGGGATTCACTTTAATCTTTACGAAAGCCTTCAAAATAGGTTTTGTATCGTTAGTAGAGGGGCGTTTCGGGTTTATCGGAGACGGATGATAGTTGTCTGTTGTCCTCTTGGAACTGGATTTAACTAGTTTCGATTCAACGTTGTTTCTTGCGACGTAGTGGTGCAAACGATATTTCAGTTGAAATTAAACGTAGTGCAAAAATGAAAATTTTCTTTTAATTTCGGGTTTGAGGTGAATGAATTATCGTGGTTCTGATTTTCGTCTATACTATAAGGACCATTTTTGATCGTGAGCATCTGTTTCTTGTAGGTTGGATTGATCTCTCGTAATAGAATCTTTTGAATGTTGAAATTTATTGATAGATTTCATTTGGCTATCCAGAGCGTCGAGTCTTTCTCTTTTAGATTGACATTCACCCATTCCGTAACGACTATGTAGTCAATGAGATCCTTGCGTTGAAAACTTTTAGAGGCTTCAGCTTGTCCATATTTCATTCCTATTCCTTTTGAATTAATTTTTCTTTTTGGTTTTATATTATTTCGTTTAGAGGTGCTCGGAAGCCGTTGACATATGGGTTTCGCCTGATTAGTTTGGCCAGGATCACAATTTTTTGGAGAACCAATTGCAGCAGTAATTACTGCATAATTTAAGATACATAGATGGAAGATTACCGTTATCGGAGTAATCTTGGCTATTTATCGGAGATAAATTTGTCTGCGCAACAAGCGCATTCTTATTTGAAGATAAATCTTCGCTTAAAGGAAAACGCTTTAACTTTCAGTTTTCACTTGTACTATCCATCTTCACAAGGAAAAAGAAATTAGGATCATAATATAAACATGACGACAAGAAGAGAGTTAAAAAGAAAGAATAACACTTGTACTAAGAACTAAATACAAAAATCAGCCCAACAAAGTAACGTAATCGAAAAATACTACGCAGCGATAACGTAAATATATCGGCACGTAAACACGTGTCAAACGAAACTGGACGTGGTTACTTTTCTAATATTCGATGATGTTCCGCCAATTTATTGATTTTTATTTGATTCATAATATTATAGTATAGTACAGTAATTTCGATATTCTCCGATATTAAATGTCAAACTCGATATGCCGATGACATTGGCACTATCCAATGTATTTGTTAGACTTTGTACATTACAATGGTTCTAACAAGAACTGTTTGTGTGTGTACAAAGGTGTGTACTAAATATTATTCCGAAAATGGGTAGTCGCATGTTCTTTTATCTTACGTTTATCATTGAAAAGGATGCGTCTTTCCATCCTTCTTAGGAATTAATGTCTTGATAATGGTCCGCGCAAAAATGCAAGAAAGTATTTAGTATTTTGAAAATGTTATTGTTTATTTGACCAGTCACGGAGAGACGCGAACGCGAGGAAGCGCGTCAACGGGAGTCGTAAATTCCCGTTACGAGTAGACAATCGACGCCACGAACAAATCGATCCCCCATTTCGGTTAGGATAATAGAGATTGTTTAATTAATAACACTTGATTAACAGTTCAACGATATATATTTCCAACAACTTTGTAGAGAAAAGATGTTACGCTGGTGCGTAAGGTATAAGTTAAGTAGTGAATGACCAAAGGATGGAAACCCGGTAAAGAGACGTTGACTATTTTAAGGTCGATGAACCAGTGAAGTCCGGTGACGATGCTGTTGCAAAGGAAAACTCATGCTCTTACATGCTTTTACCTGTTGGAGCAATAACCATAAGGAATCTTTTGACTCGAAGATGCCTTATGCCAATTGACAGCCTTAACGATAAATCGAAAGCCTCGTTTTATGGCAGTTCCTTAGGATTACTGCAGCCCGCTTAATTCCATGTGCACAGCTGGTAGCCGCCTTGAACGTAAAGAATCACCAGACGTAACAGTTATGATGTCGGTTGCAGAAACATGGAATAACGAAATATAGTTCCCATGTAAAAATATAACCGTGACCTTCATAGGGCTTTTTAAGGTCAGTACAAAGTAAAATCAATATCAGAGTGATACGGCGCTCCCAAAATCGTATAACATCTGTTTCAAACATTTTTTCGTGTCATCTATAATTTTCGAGACTCTATTAATTTCGTGTTTCTAGATGAAACGAACATATTGTATACTATATGCTGAGAATTTTATCGAAATCGGTTGATACGAAAACAAGCGATAGGTGCTGAAAGATGTAAGCGTCTTTAAATTTGTTACGGATATAAGCCAAAAGCTATAAGCGAAAAACTGCGATTTTTACCATTTTTAATCGTTTATAGCTCATAGCAACGTTAATAGATTTCGATAAAATTTCTATCTGGATGTATATCTAACATAAATCTACGAAATGTTCTTTTTAATTTTTCATCACATGATCAGATAAAAAAATTGTAGAAACTGATCCTTCACTATTTTCTTTACTATTACACCAATTGCAATTTTTCCAATATTACACGGCATCTAATAATCATGTATTTTCGACCACTCGTGGGGAGACGCAATCGCGAGAAACACGTCGACGAGAGTCGTAAATTCCCGTTACGATTATAATAATCGACGCCACGAATAGATCGATCCCCTGATTTCCGTTGAGATAATAGGGGTGGTTGAGGTGGTATAACGCTGCGATTCACAGGGTTATAAAATTTATATTTCCAACAACTTTGTAAAGAAGATAGTTACACTGAGGCGTATATATAGGTTAAATAAGTAATTGATTTAAGGATAGAAACCCGGTAGTGACATGTTGACTATTCTAACGATCAATAATAAATGAAGTTCGTTCTTATGTGATTACGGAGGAAATCTCGGAGTGGGTGTGTCTTTTGAACTAGGGACATGGATTCGTTGTTCACACTTTTCGTTAGGACAGTGAGGGTAACGATTTGTGTGCATGGAAAAAACCGGCTTTTCTGTTAGGCGCCCATCCGCTTTCTCCGTAATTTATAAGAACGTGCAATGAACCTAAGGTCTGTTCTACATACCAGTTAGAAAATACTTACAGAATTAAAGGTTCGTGCAAACTAATAAGATTCGGTTTATGGTGGGGCCTTAGGTTTATTGAATGTCTGTCGAATGGGGCTTGGGCCTTGACGGTCAGACACTGAAGGACGTCGCACGGATCATTTCACACGACGTAACAAACATAAATAAACTGTAAATGCTTATATACATTCAGATCTTTATGAATAGAACTAAAGAAATGGAATCTATATGGAGATTTGTTCTTTACGCTCTAAATATTATAATAGATGTACATATATTTAAATTTTCTATAAATGAACAAACATTCGCAATCTAGAATCTAAACGATAGAAATAACTTTGATCACTTTCCGAGTATGCGAGACCAGATATTCTCCCACTGTAATGCGTTAAAGGAACCAGAAGAATGTTATATGGATAATGGAGGGTTAGAAAAGGAGACTGTAGATATAAGTAACACTCGAGTGAAATCATAAACCAGTTTATACAGAGGTATGCATTGAATTCAGATTCATGAAGTTACATCCGTATATTTGGTACACCCTATACAGGAAATATAATTTAACGTTGTTTTAATATTATACATTATATAGCTTCACAAATATTTTATTTACGTTTCTTGTTTCTTATGTTTCTTTATACTTTAAATTTCCTAACTATTTCAAACAATTTCTTCGGCTGTTTTTACTTTCTTTATCATCATTGTGCATTTTATTGTTTTTTGTCTAGTGCCAATTCCCTTTTTATTACTCAATTTTATCATCCAATTCTACCTCGTCGTATTTTTATTTGATCCTTGATGTGTTTTTATATCTTTGTATATACATGTTTAAAACATTCAAAGCTTGCTCTTAGATATTGTCAATTATATAAAAAGCTTATATTCTATTGTATTATGGAACAATGGTAAGTATTCTATCATTGAGTCTTTTTGAATTTTCTGAATATTTTCTATACCTAATTCCTTTCTTCTATCTTTCATACAAATTTCCGTAGAATTTCTGTAATATAATTTTTATATTATTCATACTATTGAGCTGAATTCGAAGAAATTTATTTTTTGCAGATTGACTCATTGGCAGACGTTCCAACTTAAGCAAGCAGAACAAAATTACGCTCTATAAGACCATAATAAAACCTGTCTGGACATACGGAATCCAACTACGGGGAACAGCAAGTAATTCCAACATTAAAATACTTCAACGCTTCCAATCGAAAACGCTAAGATCCATTATAAATGCCCCCTGGTATGTCACCAACGAACTAATACTTCGCGACCTTAAGATAACCACAGTCAAAGAGGAAATAATGTAGTAATAGATAGTAAATGTAGTAATAGATATATCATAAGAGTTAGTAACCGTCGAAACCCCCTAGTTACTCAATTACTTAAAACGTCGGATCAGATCCGCAGGCTAAGAAAACACTATCCTTTAGAACTAAGCACTGGATTCAGCTAGAAATAAACTTATTATAAATAATTAGTCATGTCATTGCGCCACGTCAGAGAAACTTACTCAAAATTCTCAATGCGAGAATCGATTGTAAAGTACTTGTCAATAAAAAAAAAATGTTTCTCAACTCAAAATTCTATTACAAACTAAGACCATACGAGAAATATATGAAATGTCCATTTTTATTGAATTCCTTTTATGTCGCTTGATGGCTAATAGGAAGTAGTATGTATATTTTAATATGAAATATAAATTTTTGGAGAACAAATGATACATTTGCAATGTTTTGTAAGAAAGCTATATTAATTATTATTAGTTCAGTTGTTATATTAGTTTAGTTTTACAATTATTACTATTATTAATTACTTTTAGTGCAATTATTATTAACATCTTTTTAATGTTCCAAAAACCAAGGACTCTCTTTGCAGGTTGGACGTATATCATATAAGAAAAGTCGTATAGAAAAGGTCGTGATTGATTTGTAACAAAACGTAAAACCCGTGCTAAACTATAAACTATAAACTTGTGCAAACAGTGAAAAAAGCAATTTAACATACAGAAATACATTTGATAACAACATTTTATTCAATAAATACACGAGAGAAATGGTAGCATGTTCAGGTAAATAAGAAAGATATTTTTTTTCAAAAGTTGAAATTTTATTCATCGTCACTCCTTATTATGTTTTGTATCTTATACAGATTTAAGAAATTTAAAAGAATATAATCTCAATTGTCTTCAAAGCAAATTCGCTTTGCTTGTTCAAGTACAAAACGTTCAAACTGATGCTTATTAAACATATACTCCTATTCTAATTCTAAAACACCTGTTTGTCTATATCACAGAGATAACAAAATATGATTTGTATCTTGGTGAAAGCGTCTGTCGATCTCCTGGATTTGAAGAGAAAAATGAGTAAAACGTATTAAGAAAATCGTGCAAATATAAACGTGTTAAAAAAGTCGCGTATCCGTAACCAAAACGTGTTAAATAAACCATGTAAAAGGTAATAAACACGTGGCAAGAAAACTGTGTAGAAGTAAATAAACTGCGTAAAGAAAATCGTGTAAAAGTGTATCGTATAAAAAATGTGCCGCATAATAAGAGACCCAGGTGCATATGAAATATAAAAATTGCTCTTTCATCAGAAATGGAACATGTGGCAGGTCATATTTTTCATTTGTGGCTTTCATATTACAAGTATCCGAATCTACATTGCCGTCAGTGTATTTTCATCGATGTCTTTACCAGTCCCTTAATTCTTATTTCTTTCCGGTCATTGTCCCTTGCTTTTGTCTATTGTGTAAGCCGTTCTCCCGTTCCCTGTGGGTATCGTCGATGCTTCGGAGCTGGAAGTTTCGACGGTGCAATCGACACGCTTGGACGAAGTTACGAGGACATAACGTTACGTATAGAACATAAACGTAAAGCGAGCAACGTAGCACGTAAGTCGTAAAAGCTTGGCAGTTGGTAGAACGCCATCCAATACGAATACAATCGCGCCGGGGCTGCAGCTAGCTGAGTTCTTCTCTCGATGCGCATATGTGTCGGCGTGTCTGTGAACGTGCATAAAGTTTCCCCGAAGTAGAACTGTGAGCTGCTAGTATTAGGATGTATCGTGAGTAACGATATTCGAGTTTTACGCTCGAAGCGGTAGAAGTTAAAGGGCGTTTCATACGAAAGGACTGGGCTTCATCGGAAAAGCCGTGTTGCGATCACCGCAGAAAACGGTAAAACGGAAACGAGAGTTCGTAAGTCGAGAATCGGATAGGGAATTGCGATCACTTGGAATTTTTCTTTTGGGAGATTTTCCGGAATATCAAAGACACCACTCCCAGTGCACTTTGAAACCGCGAGTACGAGGTGGGCTTTACTTTTTTATCAAATGCGTTGGTATAATGCGCGACATTGAAAATTTCCAATCAAAATTTTCATCCACTAACTGTAGTGTTATGGCACTTATGAGATTCAAGACAATGTATAACTGTTAAAATATGAACTACAATTTGCAAGCGACCATGGGCGAGTTCCTTACGAAAAATACAATCTGTTCAAAAATTCATAGGTTTTTGAACAGCGAAGTGCAAAGGGTCAAGTTCTAACAGCGAAGCAAACATAATCGAGAAGCGAGAAGGTCAGTGGTAATCGAGGATTGTTGATTGTTGATTGTTAAATAAATTATATTGTTGAGTATTTCTTGTGCATCTTATGCCAAACAGCACCTCAATACGAAAATATAAAATATATAACGATCTTCTATTTGCTGCTTCGTTTTCGAGAAAATTAAGATTGAACATTTTTCATATACGCGGCCACTTACAACGTTCGTGACATGACCGATCTTTACTATACGTTAGTATTATATTTTGACAATATTACGAAGAATATTAATTAATACTACATTTTAGCGGAACTAAGACTTACAGTTGTGGCGAAATTACTGAAGTTATAACAATGAATTTTTATTTATTTATGTATTTTACACTTCTTGAGAAGATCAATACAGAAAGAAACAAGTGAATATAATACATACAGAACGTGAACACAGAGCTAAGAAAAATCACGTAACAAAGACTTTGTACGGCTTAAAAAAGAAGGAAAGGAACGGCTAAAAAAGAGCTTAAATACTCCCCCTAAAATCATCCAAGTCAGTCATGAACAGTCACGCCTAGAGCTCGGAAGTGTATTGTAAACCAGAAAAAAATAAAGTTTCTTTTTTTTTCTTAAATTTCTTTTTATTTTACGTGACATTTTTAGCGATCCGAGCCAGGATTCATTCGCTTCAGTGTAAACGAAATCACGATTTCGGCGTACGCGCATCATTGAAGATCGAAGGATCAGCGGACCACTGCGAATCTTTGCTACTACGAAGCCCTGCAGCAACTTTCAACGTTTCACTACGGTGAAACTAGACGAGAGGACTACGGTCAGCGCAGAACAAGCCTACGAATAAGATTCGAAATCTAGAACCAACCAGAGAGGAAACATCCCAGAAACTCCTCAACGGCCATAGCTAGTACGGTAAGCTGGAAATCTGGATTCATTTTTACGTTACCGTGTGAGAAAACCAAGTTTCTCAAGCGTTTCGAGTTCAAATAGCAACGATAGTTCAGACTCAATAAGCTCGATTAGAAACATGTCCACATCACGAAAAGACAAAATCGAAACTATTGATATCACTTCTACAACCGGAGCTATGGATAAGTCGATTCGTGCCATATTCGAGCAAATCGAACTTCTTGCGCAACGTATAGAAGAAACGCAACGAATAGCCGATAGTGAAAACAAAAAACGTGCAGCAGAGATACAACTATTAAGAAAACATATCTCTAAAATAAATTTAGGACATGACGCTACTGCTGAATTAGGCTCCCTTATTACTATGGACGAAACTAATACCAGCAATGTTCAGAGAAAGCGACCACCTGTAAAACCTAACGAAACGGACGATATGGGCAGTGAAGAAGCAGTAAGTTGTGACAATCCCATGTACAATGCAAAAACCTGCCTAGACTTTATCCCTATACTCAATGGACAAGACGATATAGGAGTAGAAGAGTTTATTAAGCGGGTAAGAGAAGCTCAAGCCGAATGTCGAGAAAAACGCACGTTATTACGACTAATTCTAACGCAAAGAATCATCGGAGAAGCGGAACGCGGTATCCGCCACACTGAAATCGAGAATTACAAGGACCTGTTTGAAAGCCTCAGAAAATTTGTATCCGTGAGTATTACATCTAATGGAGCTCGTGATAAGTTGCAACGTATGCAACAAAACGTTAACGAATCGGTACACAGTTACGTGAAGAGTTTCCGACACAACCTCAACGAACTGATATACGCGCTTCAACACGAAATTAGCGATCCAGTACGTCGAGCAGTTGCCATAGATCTTGAAAATGAACGAGCGACCAAAGTTTTTGTCCTAGATTTAAAACCCGAAATAGAAATACGCACATCGGCTACAAGACCAAAGAATCTTCAAGAAGCATAAGATGCAGCTTTCGAGGCGGAGTTAGTCATAGGGGAAATCGAACGCAACAAAACCATAGCAAGAGGAAGAATAATGAATCGACCAATTGCGAGAACCAACACCCGATTCCAAGGAACACCTAAACCAATGCCAAGAAACTTGCAGCAAGCTGAACGAACGCCACTTACCCAAAGAACTCAACTGAAATGTTTCAAATGCAACCAAATCGGACATGTCTCCAGTCAATGTAGAAATTTTCAAACACCCAGCCAACATCCGAGACCACCACAATCTCGAGACACATAACATAGGAACAGAAACTTACGACGAAACGACGGAAGACCAAGAAAAATTCCAAGAATTAACACCACACAGGCAAACTACTCACAATACCTTTGTCAACCCAAACCGCAGAGCGAGTATTTCTGGTAGACACAGGAGCAGGGATAAACTTGGTGAAACGTAACAAAACTGTCAACGCGATACAAGGAGGACCGAAACAAAAATTTTCTATGGGACGAGACAAATACGAAACTAACGAAACGAATTTTTTAACAAAATCACATTTTTCACATAGTACCGAAAAATTTCCCTATTATCGAAGACGGAATCATTGGGCTACCATGTTTAGAGAAGTATAACTATTCAATATCCAATGACACACAATCCGATTAAACGATAAAACCATTTTATTTCAGAAACCAATACATTTGACTCCTGGAGAAAACAAAGTTCAAACAATATATTTGGAAGGCAAACCAACTAAAGTATGTTTTATCAACACTGGTGCGCAAAACATTGAAGTTTCTAACAATATTCAAAATTCTCATGATGCGTCCAACGTATCAAAACTAAAAAGCCTAGTGAGAACAGATCACATTGAAACACCAATCCGTGAATCCATCGAAAAGATTATTCTCCATTATATTGATATCTTTAATTTAGAAACCGACCTTTTGCCCTGTACTAATTTAACTCAGCACACAATTTC
>NT_176529.1:0-791 GCF_000188095.3 Bombus impatiens | reverse complement strand
AAAAAATATACCGCTTTTTCGACACCGCAAGGGCATTTTCAGTTCAATCGAATGCCATTCGGACTTAAAAACGCATCCGCTACCTTTCAAAGATTAATGAACAGAGCCTTAACTGGACTTGTAGAAAAATACTGCTTTGTTTATTTGGACGACATAGTGATATTCGGAAAAACGATTCAAGAACATAACGAAAACCTCGCGATAGTATTCCAGAGACTCAGAGAATTAAAACTTAAGTTGCAACCGGACAAATGTGAATTGGTAAAACCCGAACTAGAATACCTAGGCCATGCAGTTTCAGCCGAAGGAGTTAAACCAAACCCCAAGAAATTAGACACTGTAAAAAACTTTCGATTACCCCGCAATGCCACGGACGTGAAATCATTCTTAGGTTTAGCAGGTTATTACCGCAAATTCATTCGCAACCTCTCCGAAGTCGCGAAAAGTCTTACAGACTTAACAAAAAAGGACACACCATTCCATTGGACTGATAAACACCAGACTAGCTTTGATACTTTAAAAGACAAACTCTGTAATTTCCCAATAGTAGCTTATCCAGACTTTAACAAAACCTTTACCTTAACCAGCGACGCAAGTAACGAAGGACTAGGAGCAATACTGTCACAGGACGGTCATCCTTGTTGTTACATTTCAAGAACTCTAAATCCACTCGAACGAAACTATACCGCGACAGAAAAAGAACTTTCAGCCATCGTATGGACCGTGAAAAGACTTAGACAATACTTGTTAGGACGACGCTTCATTATTCGAACCGACCGCCAAGCTCTTAA
>NT_176528.1:673572-674641 GCF_000188095.3 Bombus impatiens | reverse complement strand
CGCTCGGGTCACCAATGACCACTGTGACGTCACAGGAGAAACCGTGGACGGTCGTATATGACCAACGTGGCAGTTAAAGTGCTTGACAAAATTTATAATTTCATTTCGAAGCATGATCGGGGACGATCGTAACATCGACAGTGAGGGTCGGTCGTAACGTTCTTTTAACATCTATACGACAGGGGATAATGAACCTAGCGACGAAGACGAAGAATACTATCGTCTAGTATGCACGGAATCCTACAGCACCAGGATACCAAACGAAAAATGGCTGTGATGTACCGAGTGTAAGAAGTGGACGGAGTTTTATATTATTTTATCGAATTACGTGTGATCCATTTTGTTCTATCACAATAAAGATCACAACGTTCGACAGATTAGGTTTTATGTTTGTATAAAGATGCATCGTTGTAATAGACGTGTCTGTAAAAGAAAAACACTTTTCGGACAACCTAATATATATATGTCGGAGATGAAAGGAAAACCGGAGCCTTCCCTTTGCAATTTTGAGGAAGCCTTCTAATGCTTTAGTCTAGATTTTATCATAACTGTAATTAAGCAATTGTCATTTGTAATTGTTTGATATTTGCGAAAGCGAAAGTGGGTTCGAGGTGACAACTGGTCGCCGAACAGTAGCTACGGTCACGGGATAAACGTTTTGCCTGACGAAGGTGTGGATCGGTTGTATTGTTCTCCCTAGAAATTACATAGAATTGTACTTTAGAGATGTCGATATAATGGGACACACGTTGTATTAGGAATCAATCTCCAGACAGAAACTGCCTAGCAACGGCGTATGGATCTTTCTCGATGTTTCCAAAGAGTATACAACAAACTTTTGACAGAAATTGCCTAGCAACAACGATTGGAACCTTCTCGATGTCTCCAGCGAGCATATAACAAACAAATGCAGTCGTATAGCAAAAAAAAGATTTTCATCAGATATTCATTCGTGTGATCGCCTTGGAAAGTGATACATCGAGCAATTTACCGAGTGTCTCAGCAATCGTATTTTTTTGTGTTTAAAATTATTCTACGCATAGTAAAGAGTTATCCCGTTGACCGTGGA
>NT_176528.1:637460-672973 GCF_000188095.3 Bombus impatiens | reverse complement strand
CATTCGTGTGATCGCCTTGGAAAGTGATACATCGAGCAATTTACCGAGTGTCTCAGCAATCGTATTTTTTTGTGTTTAAAATTATTCTACGCATAGTAAAGAGTTATCCCGTTGACCGTGGATGCGTTTGAACCCCAGAACATTGTTAATAGCGTTAATTAAATTCATTATTTGTAAAACCTATCAATCGTTAATCTCATTATTCGTTAAATTTATTATTCGTAAGACATATTATTCGTTCCTCTTATTGTTCGTTAAACTTATTATTCTTTAATCTAATTATTAGTTAAACTTATCGTTTGTTAATCTTATCATTTATTAAACTCATTATTCATAATATTTTGTACAATTTTGTTTATTCGCGTAAATATATTCTCTGTTTCGTAAAACAATGGCTAATTCAAACGAAGAATCATTACGCGCCTTAAATCCTAATGATAACCCGACATATACATACATATATAAGATAATCGTTGCCTATAATCACCGGCGTTTGGTTCGCTAAATATCTTTTTCGTCAGTATTCGACCATAGTCCTTCGATACCAATCTCACATGATCAGTAACAGCAATATATAACAATGTTATTGATCGAATGTAGATGTGTTCATAATGTTCCAGCAATCATAAAGCACGCAATGACTGCATGGCAAAATAACCTTCTAGAGCTAACAGCGTGAAGACGAGTGTGGAGACGCTTTTGTATCTTCAAGTGCGCACCCGTTTATTTTCTGCACGGTAAACCAAGTCGATAGATTTATCCTTTGGTTTTCTTCGAGTTGCTGGCCTACATAGGGTTTCAATTTATCGAATCTCATCCCAGTGAGCGGAGCAAATGGACCTTGGACGATAGTTTGTCCACTGTTTCAAGCAAAAAGACGCGAGGGACGAGGTTTCTCGTGGAGATACGGACAGAGCGGGATCTGCTCGCTATAATTACGCTCGTTCTATACTCGTTCGCGTGGAAACTATTTTAAAAGATCGTTCTTTACTTTGCATTCGTCTACCGGTTCGCTCGCTCCTTCGATGACTGTCCCTTGCTACCTGGAGACGCTTCAAATTATGGGATATCGTTATCCCCATTAATAAGAAACTCGGCGGAGCGATCGTCACGGAACGACTGTCAAAAGAAATTCAAATTATTTCCAAGTACATCGTGCCATGTGTACCTAAGATACTTTCCTTTCAGACTGTTAATTGCTTGGATTGTTCGTGAGATTTCACGCTTATACTCGGCAAACTTTTTCAAGTCGAACCCATGAATTTCAAACCAACGCAAGCAATCAATGTTTCCAGGAAAGTATCTTTGCCTATCTTTTTACGTTTCTTATTGATCTTGTTGATCCTTTTCTGTACACACAGCGTAATGTGTGTACTCGCGAAAGTACGAGGATCGTGCAGAAAGTAATACCCGTTTTGAAATAGCAACAGTACAAATACATTTTAGAAAGTTTTCTTTGTTTCTAACTTTGATATATATACTAAGCTATCTTTCAATACGACCACCATCCCCATTCGAACACATATGGTAACGTTATACGAGTTTTTGTGTACTTTCGCCATACACTTGCCGGAAGCTCACGTAACCATCGTCTCACGCACATCATTTTCTTTGCTCAGATCTTTTTTATTTTAGATCATCGTTTCTTATAAAGCGTTATCGATACAAAAACTCTTGAAATTTTGCAAAAAGCTGGTAATCTGGCTCGTTTGATGCGTCTATCATTTGCAATGAAATGGGAGGCACGTTCTTGGGCTCCTCTGTGACGTGATGATGTGATTTCCGCATCCACCGTCTGGCCAATGATTCATCCGTAACTTTATTACCGTAAACTGCTGTCATTTTATGCTGAATTCCTTTTGGTAGAATGTTTTCAGCGGTGGAAAAGCGTAGAAGGACGGCAGACCGCAGTTCGTCATTGGCGAGATTTTCGATTCGTATCAGCGTTTGAAACATACGATACAACAACGGTATTAAATATTTAAACAAAAAATTGTTACGTAATTTATGTGAGCATATGAACGAAATTACGAGTACGTCGTTTTATATTGCTTCTATGTGCAAACGGTACTTTCCGGACGACCCTCGTATTTAAACACTTACAATAGGAAACTTTTACCTACGATACATGTTGTGTGACACGCATATATAAAACTTTTGGACATTTCATTAACGCTGTAACGACATACAGCTGTGTAGCGGCACATGAGTCAATGGAAGATTTGAATCGGGAGAGACTCGTATTATTGTGCCTTGGAATACCAACGTTGTTTTGGTTTGCCAGGTTCAAAGGTAAACGAACTCTGGACAAAATATTATTTGTAATCAATCGGAGTTACATTTGAACTTTTTATAATAACACCAGTCGATACAAATAGACAAACGTGCTCTCTAGGTAAGTCATTATAGCGAGTTATTATAGCAAGTCGCACACAGTCGAATAGCAACCGTATAGTTGAACAGTAGCATTGAACGAGCGACGATGACGATCGACATACACTGTCTCTGTACTTGTACTTAACATGTTGACTGCCACGACACCCGTATTCGAGTGACGCTTATTTGACTACTTGCGAAGGATCGTCGTAGGTATTTGAAAAGATATTCCAGAGGAAATAATAAAACTATTGAATTGTTATAAAAGTAATACGAAAATGATTTATTACAAAAATTATTTAGAACGTAAAACTTTAAAGCATTCAATACATAGCTGAGGTTGGTCGGGACAATTTGGACAATAAGTTGTTGTTTTCTTTAAATTCTCTCGTGTCTTTGTTCAGTCCATTCGACGTTTTTCATTTGCATAACATAGTTTGCATGCGTGTCTAATGCTTCTTCCGGAATCATTTTTCCGGGCGGCGATATTATGCTGACTCCATCGAAGACAAGGATATTTTGTATTTTCAGACAATCCTAATAATTTTGCAGCTAATAATTCTTTAAATATTCTAATATTTATATCCCTCCCTGTTGTAATTTTCTGATACAAATAAGTTTACTATTTCGTCATCAACGAACAGCTTAAACGCATCATATGAATTAACATCGCCAGGTAATTGCCTCATGAGGCCATCTGTCTCGGGAGAAGAAAATGACTTCTGCCGACCACTAAATTCATTCCATTCGCCAAATTGAATTGTACTTTCCTCGGTATCGTCAGTTCTTCTTTCTCCCTCAGTGACTAATTCTTGTAAAATCTCGTCGACAGTATCTTCATTACATTCAGTATCACTATGATTGCACTTATCAATATCCGAATCAGAATCAGACGATGTAATTCTATTTATATTTTTATTTCTAGGAAATCTGATTTCTTCCTCATTGTTACTATCCAAATTTGTGTAAGCCTCGTAAAAGCTTTCATTTTCACTGCTATTTGACTCACTAAAGAATAAGTTTTCCATTTTTCTTTTTGACATTGTAACGAATTAGGGCAAAGATTTTAAATTATCTAACATATCAACGGGAATGCCCAGCAGAGAACGTTTGGTACTGCGGCACACGTGGCCTGAAGGATATTTTATTGAAAACACGCGTGTCAGTCAACGTGTTGAAGTGATTTTAATATACACTGAATATTACAATTTTATTACTCGTATCACACCCAACCAACATGTATAATAATCCACCACAGTTGCTAATTTAGAAACTTTTTCTCGAATTGTTTTCACATTTCTATCCTAGCATAATTCGTTTCGTGTAATTGCGTTTTCTGGATACTAACGCGGTATTGCAGTCGATAGAGGTTGGATTAAGCTAGGATTAAAATATTGTTTACGATGGCATTATATTCGGCCGTGTGCGTGTTAATACTAATGTGAGAGTCGTTAGTGTGTAGATTGAAGGCTATTTTGGGGCTGGAAAATTAATTGGAAAGTTAATTCCCTGATCAAATGTAAATTTTATTCGCTGTTGTTTCTCGTCGCGTACGTATTTCAAGATTTAATGACTTTACGTTTTTCTAAATCCTTCTCGCATATAGAATAACATTTGCCATCGGCTATTTTAATTTTATGTTTATAGAATTGGAAATTAGACGTTCGGGAATTGCAAGCTGCGAATGTATCACAGGCTTAATATACTCGTTGTCACTAAATAAATAAATTATATTAAAATGAGTTTTATTACAATATGTAAATATATACTAACAACATTTAAAACAAGTATATGTACATTTACGTAGAAAAATTCATGTATGATATTAACCTCGTAAATTAAAAACTAATTTTAATCAAGTTTGAGCGTTATCCAAATTGAATATCTATCTTAAAAATCATTATATATATGTATAGTCTGCTCTTAATATAGAAAAAGTTCATATTATTCCTATTTTCAATTATCTTTCTGTACGAAAAATGTTCTCCTCTTACACTGTAATTCTACAGTAGCTATTTTTTCCTTCAATTGTCTTTTGACATATTTCGTTCATAAAACAGCTTTCATAGCATAACAAGGAAGAAGTTTCAACAAACCATTATATTCTTTTCTGTACATAGTTAAATATTATGTTACATCTGTCGCAGTACTATAAATACCTTAAACAGCAAACAATTTTCAACTTCCTCCTTGTCGTACATTTTGTTACGCGTGTTTTGTAGCGGAGAGGTTGCATAAAGTACAATTACTTTATCAGTCTCCGGTATTGTGTACCCTCAAACATTTGCCAGCATTTAAAGCCTCTACGAATGATAGCATCTTGAAGTTCTGCTTCTGTTACTCGTGAAACCTTTTCAACGCAAAAATTCCTCTTCCAACTTCTTCTACGTCTTCTTGCGTTGCCTGTTTCTCAGCAGAGATTCTTATTCGCGCCCTGAAATAGCTTCTGTAACTCAATTATCGCATCCCCATAGCAGCAACGCCGGGTTAATTCGTACACCGTGCAACTGGCAAATATTTCGCAATGTGCGCAAGGCCAGGTTTTAGCAGAAGCCACGGCGCGTTGTGGCGGCGGTAATGAAAGTGTACGAGAATGAGCTGCAAGACACACGGCGTGTCTCTCGGCCGCTGGTTTCGAGGGCGAGGTGTCTACCCATAGAAAAGGATTCGTTTCTCAGGCAAACGACCGAAAGGAAGAATATCAGAGAATGCGAGGCAGCAGCGGAAATACTTTTCACGCTTCGTTTGATCAGCGAAATTGATCAAGCATAATTCGACAATAAGCATTTCTATATAGATTTTATTTCCCAATTTTACTTCCCAATATCGCACGAATCATAAACAAGCAAGTTGACTGAAACGAACGACCATAGACGAAGATTATCGTAAATAGGAATCTATTCGCGTGAATTTACTTGCGTGCCTTCTTAAACAGGCTGTTTCTGAAATGTAGAGTCAAGCTTTAGGAGCATATATCGGCTCTATATACTAGGTTGTCCGAAAAGTATCTTTCTTTCACAAACGTGTTTTTTACAACAGTGCAGCTTCATACAAACGTAAAACCAAGTCTGTGAAATGTCGCGGTGTTTATGTCTACAGAACAAATGGATCGTACGTAATTCGACAAAATAATGTAAAACAAAAAACGTTGTGCGTCTATTATTCGCTGATAAAACGAAAACAACTTTTCGGACAACCTAATACTTAGAACGTATTCACGAAAGTACATATTTGAGAATCATTCTACGAATATATTATACACTCTGCGTACATGAAATATTCTACAATTTGAAAGCAATTTAAAATTGGTTAATGTAATTTATATGATATATAATATATGATATAAATAATAACATATAATATGCAAATAAAAATTTAAGTATCGAAGTACCACATACACGTTCTAAATGGGTGCAAACATTTAGAATAGAAGCTTCTTGTAAATATATGAAGTTCTTTAGGTGATACGTTTTGAAATTTTATTAAAATTGCAATCAGATACCACTATCATGATTATATCGGTAAAACTTGGGAGAATCTGAAAATGTATATAACAGTTGCAAGATACTTATAGGACTGGCTATATAATATAGCTGTAGTCCAGAAAAGCTTTTTCGCGTAATAAAGTTTCTTATGCTGTTACAGACTCATAGTTGAAAGCGTCTTACATCTCTAAAACTTCAATAATATCTGGACACACGTTTATCAACATGTTTTCGCTTCTGGCAAATATTACAATAGCTCCTGACGTTTGATCCAAACTCTAGAAGCACTCTATATTTCTACATTAGCCTTCTCGTGCTCCATTTTTTCTCGCCTACCTGAATGAAAAGGGACACAATTTGTTGCTGGCCAGAACTGCCATTCTACCCCATCGTCGTTCCACCTCTTTGTCCTCTCTGTCTCGAGCATAACGACGTTACTTTCCTGGTAGCCTGTGTATTTTCAGTGTATTTTCACTTTTTATTAGCAGCTGCGTCGTTATTATCAGGACTCTTCTCTATTCACCGAGGCTGGGCGATGGTTTTCCTTTTTCTCGAGATAGCCCTGTCGTGAAAAGGAAACGACTCATCCGGGGGCAGGTGGTTGCCTCGCCTCCAGCGTTGTTTCGTCCCGAAACGGTGATCACTGGATCAAATTCACGAGTATCGGCGCAAGTTTGTGTTACGTGCTTCCTGTTACGCGTCTCGAATGTTAAGCGTGTCCATGTCGCTGGCGGGTTGCGCCCGAGGAGAAACACGTTACGTAACGTCGCTGGCGAACTACGAACAACTGCGGATCCTCGAATCCGATACACCTTTCGTTTCCCTTTATTTCGTTCGATTCGAGCGGCACGATCATCGCCAATCAGAGGCGTCGTTACGATTTTCGATCGCCACGATCATTTCCTTTCCACTTCCTTTCTTTTCGACTAGACGATTTTACTCGCCATTTGACCACATTGTTATATCGCTTCAAAGTTGTCTTTCGACATGTTGTGTGTGTGTGTGTGTGTGCGTATGTGTGTGAAATTTTCGTCAAAGAGGAACAAAGGCAATGGTTATTTTTCACACCCGCCTTAGCGCTTAGCACCAGTTTCTCTGAAATGATGATCGCTGGCTTGAATTTAACATGAAGAGAGCACCTTCTACAAGGACAGTAGCACTCTGTCTTTGTGTCTTATTAGAAAATCACCGTACTCGTGTCGATGATACAACAGACGAATAAATTACTCTTTAGAAGCTGTAAAGTTGTTTACTGCATAGTACACGAGATGGGAGATTGTATAGCGAGTATGTAAGATCGGTAAGAGTTTGAAGTTTGCAATCTTCGATAACCGCGACAAATAATTAGAAATGTATTAGTTATAGTTAGTTAGTAATGATTTAAAAATCTATTCAACGAATCGACATAGCAGCTATAAACAAAACATTCACGTGCTGAGGCAGGCGAGAGAGACAGCAAACCTAACTGTTGGCTGACACTTATCGTCAAACACCAGTAGTTTGTTAGTATATCAGGGACGGTTTGTTAGTCGTCAAAATTTGTACTCTGTCCGCACGTAAAGTGGTAAATACGATGTCTAGGAACTACGACTACACCCGTGTCGTAAAATTTAAATACTACCACGCGCTTATCTTCATAGTTGACGTCTCGACTCGTTGAATGGAGCATACGTCATTCAGGATCGTATCGTATAATATCAATTAGGAACCAGTTCTATCTTTGCAGTATACCAAAAGAAATCTTTCTGCTTATAAAGGAGTTAGCTTGCAAAACTAAACAGTTGAAACTGTAAGAAAGTGAACTACCCTTCGATTTTGATAATTTTTTAATATGTCGTAAAGCTGCAAATTTTGAACGATTTTCTTCTATACATCTAACCATTGATTTCGCTTAGTTTCCAAGATATTCGCAAAATACTGCAGGTACCGCTACGGTAAATTTCTGCCTCATGGCCGATGGTACCGAGTTCACCTCGTGTACGCATAAGAAAAAGTTATTCACAAATATAGATTTCTACAACGTATTCAAAATCATGGAGATCGGGGGCTAGTTTGCTTTTCTACAGTTTCATCAATTAGGCAATAAATACTTTTGAGCTTATCTTAATCTCCTTTTGAGTTATTACTAAATCGTTGAGATTCTAACCTGATACAAATTTATCTTAATTAGTCACTCAACTTCGCACATTATTTTCCTATTATTTTACTTTACTATATTACTTTCACCTTCGCCTACTATACAATCGAAAGTTCCGAGTATTTGAACAATTTAGAAGGCGCACTGCAATTTGTGCAGTATAGCAAAATAAGACACAAAGTTCGTCTAAATATATACGTGTCCGTATTATTTGTTGTTACACTCGTTTTCGTATTGTACCGGTTGTTCACACGTCCAAAGAAACGAAGAACTTTAAGCCTGGATTTACACAGTTGTTGTTATAATCCGCAACTTTTACAGGTGTTGTTCGAAGTGAGCAGCTTCGATTCGAACGAGGATTCGTTCCCCGAAATCCGTGCCAGCTTTCAAAATTGTGATTGGTGGATTTGGGCCTGTAGAATCTTTCCGAGATATGGCTCTGGTAGCGAAGTTATCCACGTATAATATGCTTTCAAATATTTTCCTATCTAAACAAATGCTAAAACACAAAATAAAAATATAAATAGTCTAAATAAATGCTACTTTCAATAAATCCTAAATCGTAGATTTCGTCACAAAGGTTGTTTTCAAAGATTCTGTAAATTGTCACTCTACGATGAGTCAGTACGTTAATCACTTTTTATGATTTTCATTTCTGATTACTAAAACGCGTTATTATCTAAATAGTCGCAAAACTTGGCAAGACCTGTTTCTGCTACGGCGTTTTCAAATATTCTCTACCATCTGTAAAACGTCTTTAATTGATAAAAAAATGTTTTATAAAATTACTCGGCAGACGAGTTACTCTCGAGCGACAATAGTTGGTACTACATTACTCGATACGTTATTTTAATTATCATCCGTGTCTGTTAGGGATTCTTCGGCCGTAAATTCTTTTGTCTTTAATGAATTCGTCCCATTCCTCGCATTGTGCGAGCATTCATTACTCTCATTAATTATTTTCGTCTCGCGTATCCAAGCTGCTATCGTCGGGTCGTCTTAATTAATGAGTCTTTGGTGCAGCCCATGAAGAGTGAGCGTATATCTGTGATTCGCTTTCAGACTTGAATCGGTTTCACCCTGTTCGCTGTTGTTTTCTTTCTTTTCTCGCCTTTGTTTCCGAACGCGGTGTTTCTTGCCCGATGGAAACTTTGCAGAAAATTTCTGAGGACAAAAGAAGCACAGGGGAAGAAAAAGAAGACATCGATCGATCAACAGCGCAGCTTATACACAGCGTAAATGCAAAATTCTTATGTTTCAAGCAGATCAACTCGATCTTCCGTGAATTACCCTACACTCTGCTTACGTTTAAGTAGATCAAAGCACGAATCTCGATCCAGTTACTAAAAATTAATTGTCACGAGATATTTTATTATACCGCTTAATTAATTTTATTAGAATTCACAAATGACTGTTTGCGTCAGTACATTTCCTGCTATTCAAGTAGTAGTTTGCCAAGTCAAATAATGAATTTCTTCAAGGAATTTTTCTAGGTGCCTAGAGTCGACTTTGAAGAAAAGACAAGAACGAACGATCTATACGATTTACATGTGACAAAGAAACGAATGAACTGTGAAATGTTTAGCGAAGTTCGACGACGCGTAAAGTTCAACGTTCTTCCACGACGACATACCAATTTCACACGTTTCGGTGTGTTTGAATGCAGCAGTTCGTTGATTGGTGAAAGCTTGCTATAAATGATTCTTCCGGCTGCGCCAAATACACACAAGAACTTAATAGCAATTGTCAGAAAGGCAAGAAACTTAAAAATAGGATTAAAACGGGCGAAAAATATACGTCGGTCGCAACAATTTATTATCCAATAGAGGAAGACCACCCCAGGAAAATATTTATTTCGCTCTCTAACCGAAAAATTATTTCGCCGCTTGGCTTCTGTTTCTTTAAACTTACGACACATTTTCTCATACATCACACCGCACGAAACTATCGACTCACGACCAGAAAATTGCCACGTGACGCGAGAACCGGCTCCACTTGATTTCTCGCTTTGCCACCCTTTGTTCGTCGAAACTTTCTGGTTTCCTCAATGGTTTCGGAGCTTCGCTAAGCCTTGGGGTAGCAGAGCGCGGGGATTGACAATGCCAGCTAACACGTATTTTCCTGTACCTCGTTTCATTTAGATACTAGCGCACGTTCCCTAGGACTTTTCAGTTCTCGATAACGAATTTTCCCGGGGACCTGGAAACGCTTTCCCGAGTCCTCATTCGCTTCTCTCGCTTCTTCCTTTCGTCTACCCATCTTTCACCGTCTCTCTCTCTCTCTCTCTCTCTCTCTCTCTCTCTCTCTCTCTCTCTCTCTCTCTCTCTCTCTCTCTCTCTCTCTCTCTCTCTCTCTCTCTCTCTCTCTCTCTCTCTCTCTCTCTCTCTCTCTCTCTCTCTCTCTCTCTCTCTCTCTCTCTCTCTCTCTCTCTCTCTCTCTCTCTCTCTCTCTCTCTCTCTCTCTCTCTCTCTCTCTCTCTCTCTCTCTCTCTCTCTCTCTCTCTCTCTCTCTCTCTCTCTCTCTCTCTCTCTCTCTCTCTCTCTCTCTCTCTCTCTCTCTCTCTCTCTCTCTCTCTCTCTCTCTCTCTCTCTCTCTCTCTCTCTCTCTCTCTCTCTCTCTCTCTCTCTCTCTCTCTCTCTCTCTCTCTCTCTCTCTCTCTCTCTCTCTCTCTCTCTCTCTCTCTCTCTCTCTCTCTCTCTCTCTCTCTCTCTCTCTCTCTCTCTCTCTCTCTCTCTCTCTCTCTCTCTCTCTCTCTCTCTCTCTCTCTCTCTCTCTCTCTCTCTCTCTCTCTCTCTCTCTCTCTCTCTCTCTCTCTCTCTCTCTCTCTCTCTCTCTCTCTCTCTCTCTCTCTCTCTCTCTCTCTCTCTCTCTCTCTCTCTCTCTCTCTCTCTCTCTCTCTCTTTTCGAAGCATCGTCACCCCACAGCCTTCTCGTGGTTTACTCCGACTCTAGCTACCGGCCTCGTACAGCTGTTCCTTCGAAGACTTTCTACGGGTGCTCGAAAGCCGAGCCACGTACGAGATACGAGGCTGAAATCGTCGCTCGCGCAACTTCGCAGTCGGCGAAACTTTCCAGTTCCAAACTGACGGCGAAATTCTCTTAGTAACAATAAGACCGATTATCTCGAGCGGCTGAGTCGAGACGTTCAATCGTGGCGTATGGCAGAAACGCTTACTGCGTTCCCTTAGGATCTGCTTTCCGCTGGGATTAAGAATGGGAGAGCGCGAAAGCGATCGATCCAGCGGTGCAATCAATTGGTCCGCGTTTTACCTTCTTCGACAGAGTCGACGCGGCTCAGGCGCATCGGAAGAGGTAAATAACCGACGATGAACTCGGGAATAGTTAGTTGCCGGAATTTGACATTTGAAGTTTCCCTGTTTGTTCACTACCTTATTGCACCGGGACACCGTTCACGGTTCATCGTGGTATTCGGCTACACTTTGTTCGTCGCCGTCTTAGACAATTGAAGAATTCTTGTAGACGGTACTGTAAGTACAAAAATTAAAAAATGTTGTTCTTTTATCGTATAATGTCCCACTTGCCAATGGGTATGGTAGAATTTAAGAGCAATTTCCATTTGTAAATAATTACTAATATTTTAACATTGCCTCTGTATAAAACGATGTAAGTGCCATTAGCGATAGACATACTTTACACTAAATATCGTCAACTTTATAACAATTTTTAATTGGAATGTTATAAAATACACGTTTGTAACAAAAAGAAAAAGAACATCTTGAAGAAATATTGACAAAGAAAATTGGTACAGTGCTTGGAAATGTAAACGAATGGCACATCCAGTTTTCTAAAGAAAAAAAAATGTGATGCATGTGGATCATTGTACGTTTAAAATCTTATGATAATAAAAGCAAATAAAATTTCGAAAATAATTTTAAGCCAGAGAGGATTTTCCTCTTTGCTAAAATATTTGATATCTGATACAGTTTTGTCTACAAGCAGTTTTCTATTCATTAAAAGCGGTTTGAAACGACTCATTTGTTCTTTAGTCCTCGTTTTAACTTTGGAGAGAGAGCGAGGTCGATTCGTGAATATTTAAATTGCAGTCAATCTTCATTTTTAAAGGGTTGATTTTAAATTGTTTTCGAATAGTTTTATGAATAATTTATTATTCGTGACAAAAGATGCTACGAGCCAAAATAAGATGAAAACGAAAATTACGAAAATTGTTGTGTTTAAACCTTTCTGTATTACAATAAACTTCCAATTTATTAAATTTATTAAGTTTAAACTTCCAATCTATTAAATAATTAATTCAACTTAAATACATGTACAAAACCACATTGTTAAAGCCTTTTCTACGATTTTATACGACACACGATATTTTAATCTATATTTTTGTTAAACTTCCACATACGTACATCCTTTTTATTCTATTGCAACAGTAATTATCGAAATTTGATTTTCAATTATTTAATTTATATTTCAGACTGGCACGCACTTTTATTAATTTTTCAATCTACAAATTGCATACGTTAAATGATATGTTGAATCACAAGTTGTTGATTTATTCGTCAGATCGAAGTGATTAATTTGCATATAAAGAGGCATTAACCATTCAATCAATTTCTAGGGAAACACCATTTGGGATTGAAACAAGATTGAAAATATATTCGTAATATATCTTTTCGTAATTGCTTTTAATTTTTAAATATCCAGGATTGATAAAATGCATTTAGAGGAAAGCCCATGAATATGTTACTTTGCAACACACCAAACATAGATTATTATATCTAGCTTTTTAGCCTAAATAAGATATATCAGTACCGTATTATTCTAAATTATCTATATATCTAGCTTCTCAAAGATATTCTGCATCATTAAATAACAACGTTGACTAATAGATCGATGAATAGATCGATGATAATACGTAGATCGATGAAGTACAAAAGTGGTATTTAATAATTGGAATAATAATTGATAAAATTTGCTAAATGTTATCGTATAAAAATATCAAGTCGATTGGAAAGCTCTCTTATTTCTTTTCCTATAATCTAATTATTAAAAATTATTTAACTAACTTATCATTAAATAAAGTGATTTTCCCTGAAATTTGTATTAATTAGTCTGCAATATAATATGCATTCTAATCTGTACCTGTCTTCTATTCTATAATGTATTTTTTCTGTTACCACAGAGTTGTTCGCTTTTGTTACAAAAATAATCTCTCGGTGTCTCTACAGTTTGATCCTATATCGAATCTCTTTCGCGTTAACAAATTTTTTACGGATTTAGCGACGTCACCAATTCACCAAAAAGATACTGCGAAAGCTACCTCCATTGCAAATTCCTTTATTCGTCACTCATACAAAAATAATGCCTCAATTGCGCTTTATCATAGAACGTATTCAGCGATCAAATTCTCAATAACAGTTCATTTTCTCAGTGATATTACATTCATAGTTGTTTGGTTCATGATTAACGATAGGTAGTGATTTTGTATCGATATTACAGATTTTTATTAACGTTAATGCAATATAAAAACTATCGATAAGTCCATCTAATTTGTAACTGCGTATAATTTGCTAATTTTCATTTACTGATTTCTTATTTAATTTGTATTTTACGTTGCATCAACTTTTGCACCATTAGCAGGTGACAGTCTTCGCTTAATTTGTTTCTATTATAAACCCAATTATTTACTTTTCTATTATAACCCAAAAATATTTGTTTCAATTATAAACCCAATTACCTCTCGTAGCTCATATCTCAATGATTAAAATGTACATATACATACGCGTACGTTTCAACTACTTGCGATTTGCGATGATTGCTACAGAAAATTGTAAACGTAGAATGTAGCGGTAAAATTTCCGGGCAATTCGATAAATCCATTGTCGTAACAGTGTTTTTTTATCGTATCACTGCAAATACTTGAGTTTCAATCAGGAAAATTGGCTTTACCTTTATAGTGGCAAACAAGCATTTCCACATACGTATATTGTTTAATTTATTTTCCATTCAATTATACGAATGATCAAATTTAATAAAACACAACGAACTTTCATTCTTTCACGAATTACTCGTCGCGTTTGTCCAATATCTATCAATGATTTTGAAACATGTTTCACGTTTCCACCGTGAAGCTTCGTACAGATGAGTTATTAGATTCTAAGCAATTTAATCTCATATAACTTGCAACCATTTCACCAACGTGGGATCGTTGTTTATTTGTTAGTCAAGTAGCTTGACTGCAAACGATTTACTTTATTAAGGGAGTGTCCTAAATTAGACTTTTTTTACAAGGGAAAAAGAAATGAAGTTATTGAACTTTAAGGTATGGTTATATATATATTTAACGAATACAAAAAAATTTTTTTTAAGTAAAAAAAAATTATAACAGATTTCTAAGCCTATTTCATGGGCGTCTTGTCGCCGCAGTCTTCAATCAGCGGGAAAGATCCACCTCGTAATTCTTGACTGAAACAAAAAACCAAAAAAGGATTAAATTATTATACATGTTTCCTCTAAGTGAACTAAATAATGATAGAAAAAAATGTGAAATTAAAAATTTTGGCGGGTTTAAAAAAAATGCGTAAAAAAAATAAACTTTAAAGTGCTATGACAATTATTTAAATAAACTTTTTTTCACCCGAGATGTCCTATCGAATTTCCACGTTTATATTTGTTAGTCAAGTCGCTTTATTGCAAATGATTTACTTTGTTAATAATGTGAATTTTCTGCTTAATTAAAAACATGCTGTCAAGTCTTCAAGTCGAGATTATTTCAAGTATTGTTTTATTACAATGCTAATGAAATCTCAAAATGTGTTGTATAACATGTACATACTTATAATATACACATAGGTAATTTTGTACGGTAAATATTCAAACATACTTTCGTGAGTCAGCATGTTATGTACAAAACCGCTTCTCATTATATTTTTCATGAAGTATTTTTTCAGCAAGTTTTCATTAAGAACCCTGTTTGAATTGAAGCAGTTGGACTAATGCGAAGGAGGTTGGAAATTAAAGAAATCATGCAATGCAAATGGAAACGCGTAGAAGATATTTCCTCGAGACGTTTGCCAGTAGGAGCAAAACTGTGTCAGAAATTTAACGGTGCCATGGATAGACGGCGAACGTAAGAAAACTTGGGATTTTGTATAATGAATGAATTTACATAACCCCAATTAAATGAGAATCGGTCGAATGCAAAGCAGCCGTGAAAGTATTCGTTTCGGCATTTAAAAAAGTTCCATCCAGTCGCTAACCCAGTTGGATACGATAACGAATTGCGTTCGAGCCAAAAATTTGCTAGTCCAAGTGAATATTATAATTTCAAAAATGTTTCACCGTGGATACACGTTGAAGAAGGTTTCCGTGGCGACTGGCTCAGCCGTCGATGAGAATCAAGAGCGTGTGGACGTCGATATAGCGAGGCAAGGCTTAACGGCTTCTCGTTCCGTATTTAGAAGAATGCGTAATCGAGTTCCGGTCACGCAGTGCGTACCGTTCGATGCACTCCAAGACATCCTAAATTCACTCGCACGGCTAGACACCGCACTAACATATTTTAATTTACCTATTGTTCGAACTGCTACGATGAAATATCACGGTATTGTTATCGCTGTATTCTTCTAGTATAGTCGAACCTCTGTAACTCGAAAACCTCTACAAGACTACAAGAAAACTTACTTTGAGCCGAATCATGTACCACGTGTCCGGATGTTATTTTACCCGTGTAACTCGAAGTTGGAATCAAATTGTGAGAACCATTCGATATTGTCGTCTTTCTTCCAACTGTTTCCAACTTAGACTGATTGTCTCGAATAACGTAAGACGGTACAAGCCGTATGCTTCTTCGCCCTTCCACCACCTGCATATCCATGCAAAAGCTGATCGTTTTTCGCCGGTCGAACGCGTAATTTAACGCGTCTCTAACATTTGCATTTATGCAGGTCGAGTAAAATGAGTTCGAAGAAGAAGCTTAATTAAAATCCTAGCACTTTTTGCAAAGGTGGACGTAATTGTGCATTCGTATGTCAACATTTCGTTCGTTAAGCATTCTTTTACTCGGAAATTTCGATAGAAACTCGAAGATTTTAGCTATCCCCTCGAGGCTCCAGTTACCGAGGACTGTACTTTTCGTTTCGCCTCTACTTTTTTTGCGCTGATAGAAAAATGAGCTACTTTATTTGATCGAATGTTGTACAATTTTCTCACGAACTACATTTTACGCTTCTCGTAATTAATACTTAATGGGCTAATGTTAGAGTTTCTGATTTTGAACGTTTATTGAAAATACACGTGTACATCGCGTGTACTCGTGATATTCGTTACGTCTGATTTTCATCTCTTCGAGCTGTGCTCGTGCTGACTTTTTGGAATCAAAACGCTACTTTAGATGCAAAAATGTTGGAAAATGAAGAATGAGCAAGTCCATAAGCTTTAGACATATTTTGATAATATATGTAGCGTTATATAATACTATAATCATAATACTGAATAATATTGTAATATTTTCTATAAAAATAAAAAGGTATTTTACCTATAATTAACTCAAGCACATGTATACTTATGTTATACATTTATCGATGATTTGAAATACAATTTTCAAATGGCAAAACGTAAAAGTTGGCTATGGGATTATGCAAGCTTAAAGCTTTGTATAATCTGTGTGATGAAGAAACTACTAATGAATTTTCGTATACGAGTGGAACAACAGGATCCACTAGCAGCACTAATACTTAAACAGAAAGTACCTCGTTAAATGTTAACGATAAGTACCAACGTTAAAATATCATAATACGAAAGACAATAAATGAATGGCAGAAATAAATACGTAATTCGTATGTACAGAACGCGTGGAAGAAAATATAGTTCTGTTTCTCTTCGCGAAAAACGTAACGTAAAAAGCAGTTTATTTTTAACTGGCAGACTTTAAACATTCGTTTACGTCACGAAAAATGCGAAAACGCGACTGCGAAAAATGAAAAAATTCACCAGGCAACAGCAAAATTAATTGTCAAAAAAAGAAGACAATTATCTATTTCTTTCTGTTTATCCGATCATTTTCAAGAGTTTACGTCTATAGCGCAGCGAAATGATAAAATATGCAAGGGCGAAGCAGTGGAAAAAAGATTAATGAGTTTAAAGAGTACTGTCGCGACAAAGATAAAAGAACAATTAAACGCTGTTAAAAACGTAGCATATACATCTGTGTTGGTCATTGTTAGCATATGATTCGTACATTACAATAATTGTACGTATTATTAATCCCAATCGGGACGCAAACAGTTTTGTTTTGGGTGTATACGAAATGGAAGAACGCCATACCGCCTAAAATCTCGCAGATCAATTACACAGAACTCTGGCAGAATGGGAAATTACTTCGAAAGTAGTAGCCATCGTAACAGACAACGCCAAAAATATGGTAAATACCATCTCATTGTTATCGGAAATATCGGACGATACCAAAACTTATAGCGTAACATGCGCATCGCATACTGTGCAATTAGATGTAAACCATGCATTTAAAAGAAAACACCATGTAACAAATAATTGATATTTGCAGTAAAATGGCAAGACATTTTAACCATTCAAGTGTTGCGAAACATGCACTAGAACAAACAGATTTCTTTGCCAAAAAGCACATTAATACGAAGCTGTTCTACACGTTGGAACGCCATATATTTCATGTTAGACAGTTTATGTAGAAACAGATGTGTAATATCAAATGTTATTGCAGACAGAGTCATTACTAATACAAGGGTACACAACACATAATGCTGGAAATAAATGAAAAACAATGAAGAATATTATAACAACATTTTTTTGTGGAAAGCCAATCTCCCATTAAGTGTAAGCAATGATGATGACACGGTTTTGTGTATATTTAAAAAAAAAACTATAATTTCGGAAATTATGAGACGTTTCAGACTTGAATGAAACGAAGATGGCATTTAATCATTCATTAAACCATATATCCGGTTTTTTTTTGGTCCAATGGTACAAAAATCTGGAGCACGAAATCTCTGACGTAAAAGAAATAATTTATAGAAAGATGTAAAACGTTTGCTTCAAGGTTCGGATGTACTAAAATCACATGAAAAATCTGCTCTTGAATTTTTATATGACGACATCATCGATAACAATGATGTTTATATTCAAACTGAAACACATATGACCGAGCCATAATTACGCTTCTATTCAGCTATGGATTTAAAATCATTTGAATGGTGATGCTAATGGTGAAAACTAGGGCAAACAAATATCTAGCAATTTTCAAATTTGCCAAAAAATATTTAACAATTCCAGCAATCTCGGCCATGCAGATACGGTGCTGTTTATGTACTAAAAATATTATAAGAAATAAACAAACCTGTTACTCCTACAAAATGTTGATACTTTAGCTCATCTGAATACAAAAAGTTAATAAATTAAGCTCAATTTACTTTAATTAATTAAGACTTAATTTACTGGCTTTCAGATGAAAATAAGAAAAATTACGGTTTTGGTTAATGAAGTCTCATAAACAATTTTCATATCTAAATATTTCGATATT
Source organism: Bombus impatiens (assembly GCF_000188095.3). Lineage (NCBI taxonomy): Eukaryota > Metazoa > Arthropoda > Insecta > Hymenoptera > Apidae > Bombus > Bombus impatiens. Next base: position 654,450 of record NT_176528.1, on the reverse strand, counting down.
TATCTCTGAAATGAAACGCCGGATACGAGTTAATACACTGGATATTATACATTTCAATATGTGTATCCATGAACCTCGTATATACTATATTATACATATCGAGATACGTATAATTTTGTACGCTAAACTAGATTGGCCGCGTAGTAGTGACACACGTATGTGAATATGAGTGTGTGGAAGTATGTGTGTGCACAGCGTCTCGAAAAACAGATGAATGGAACTGTGTTCCGTTGGTAATGTGTTATGGAAGATGGTGAGACAAAGAGTGCAAATGTATATCGACGAAGATTCTGGAAATCGTTTATTATATAAATCTAAAACTATTTTAATATGAATTCTAAGTGTAACCTTAGTGTTCCTTTACTTTTATTTCGGCGATTAAGATCTACAATTTTTAACAATATATATAGATATTATGATCCGTTTGCCTCTGCATTTTCATATACGTGTACCCGTGTACTTCAATACCCGCGTATTTCAATATTCGTGCAGCCGTGCATTGAGAAGCGCATGGATTAAAACGCGGATATATTAATTACACGCGTAGACGTATATTTTAGGTACACGCGAAACCGAAATCGCTACTCAATATTATTAGTTGGTAAATTACGCAGTGTCAGAGGACCCGGCAAATGAATCGTCGACATTAGAGAAAATTCATTTCTTGCTACTGCCGTCACAATATCATCTTTCGATATCTTAATCTAAAATCGTGGCTTTCTACGGAAATTAATTTCTCGCAACTGTCAATACGCGTACAACATAGAAAAGGAAAACGTAGACGCGGATATTACTTCTTTCAGTGGTGGACAGTTGGCGAAGTGTTCAGACGCGATCTAACGTCGCCTATTCCTCGACTTGCAAGAGCAATACCGATACATTTTCCTTTTTCCGCACACCTACGCGTGATTTCACGCGCCGAATCTGCCCGACGAGAACTGCGAACGATCGAGCCAAGTCTCAAGGTGCACGGTGTCTCTCGCGGATCGTTGATTTACTGTTGCGCAATGGTTTCCTTGCTTGTGTAAAAACAATAAACTTTTATGGCAGACCGTGTATTCGCTGTTACTCTACCGCGAGATTAAACGGTCGGTGGAGTGTTGAGAATGAAATTACAGGAGCACGCGAGTGGCATGTAGCGTGTGGCGATGACGTAAAATTAAACGAACCCGTGTAAACTGACTGTACGAGACTGAACTTACCAACTGTCCAGTTTATTGCTCGTCAGATTAGACGCTGTGATCGCCGTATCTGTCACATCGAGTGATAAGCTCGCCCGTGTTTCCTTGAAAGAGAGCGCCGTGTGTTATTACTCTGATGTAAAATCTGTGTAATCAGACGTGTACGTGAACGTTAGGACATGTATGGAAATTGAGATGAACGAAATCATTAGGCATTTCTTCAATTTATTTAACTTTGACACCGTTTTGCTTGTAATCTTGCGATATAAAGAATTGATGTATTGTGCATTACAATATAGGGATTCCATTAATTTTAAATATTAAATTATGTACACGTATATTGTAAAAATTACGGGATGCAAGTACCTAGATTCGTTTTTCTTCGCCAGTGGCTATTTTATTATAATATTATTCGCATTTATCGTATTTTGCTTCCGCGTATTTCATAAGTAACTTCGCGAGTCAGATTCAGTTTTTTACACTTTGCTGACTTTCTTATTTATTCATGCAACGTTTCGTCAGTGGAGTTTGAGCTCAAGTATTGGAAGAAACAATACGCAATTGGTTAATTCATTGTTGTCTGCATCTTTTCTCTGCATATCTTGAACAGTTATCTTGTACGAACACATAATTCCGATCGATTAATTTGAAAATTTAGAGGAATTGAATCATTTTTTATTCTTTAGATACAAATGGTAAAAATGTAGACGATGTGTTTGAAGCGCACTTTCCACTCATTGTATCTACTTAACTTCATTACTTTTACTATTCTATTTCTAGTACGACTACTTTAGTGTTTTCTAATAGTTAATTATATTTGCCTTGCAGGTGGTTGCAGCGTAATGTTTCGCAACGAGAAACCCAAACGGGAACCCATTTTGACCATACATGTTCGAAAGGGTAAGTGATTCATATAAAAATTTAATACACTCACTAAGATGGTGGAACACAAATGAAATAGAAACGTAAGAAACATGTAACCAATATACGAATAATAATGCACTAAATTAATATTTAAACATTTGAACATACCAAGTTAATTAGTATTTAGTTTTACTATTTAGTGTGAAATGTACAAGATTTTGCTTCTAGTTTTATTTTCAACTTAGGCTGAAAATATATTCGTATAAAAATGTAATACACTCACTAAGATGTTGGAACACAGACGAAATAGAAACGTAAGAAACATGTAAACGATATACAAGTAATAATACACTAAATTAATTCTTAAAAATTTGAACATACCAAGTTAATTTGTATCTAGTTTTACTATTTAGTGTGAAATGTACAAGATTTTGCTTCTAGTTTTATTTTCAACTTAGGCTGAAAATATATTCCTATAAAAATTTAATACACTCACTAAGATGTTGGAACACAGACGAAATAGAAACGTAAGAAACATGTAAACGATATACAAGTAATAATATACTAAATTAATGCTTAAACATCTGAACATACCAAGTTAATTTGTATCTAGTTTTACTATTTAGTGTGAAATGTACAAGATTTTTCTTCTAGTTTTATTTTCAATTTAGGTTTAAAATATATTCGATGCCTAGCGAGATAATTGATTTAAAAAATATTATTATTTCCTTATAATATAAATTAGTGATATTTCATGAATATCATAATATTGAGAAATATTCAAATATCTGAATGAATATACGTATCCTACCTGGACAAAGAGACCATCATGATTAATTTTAACACTTGGATGAATGTCGATTTAATTTTAGTATACCATTAATTACGCTTCCGATGAACAAATCGTATTTCATACGATATACATACGTCTCTTGATTCCACAAGCTAGATAGTAAATGTCTCCGATCATTAGTTTGTCATCGATTCATATATTTCAGTAATAGTCGTATATTATTAATACGAATCGACAAAACGTGTCCATACAGATACAACGCTGCGAATAATTGTAGACTCGAACACATTTGGCGCGTTAATTTTTCTACATTTCCAAGAAACTGTTGATCTTGCCTGGACACGTTAAAGAAAATTGTTTTCGTAAAGAATAAATATAACGTTATAGAATGTGAGGAGATGTTGCCTTTCGTAACGGAAATAGGAAAGACAAAAGGACAATTTTTTAGCAAGACAATGTTCCTACTTATACAACTGCCACTACAAGAAAGTGGTTTCGAGATTTCGGTATAGAATTATTACGATGGCCAGCACTGAGTTCTGATTTGAACTCGATCGATAACCTATGGGGAATTCTAGCGAGAAAACTCCACGACCAGGAGAAGCCACCTTTAAAAAAATATCGATGGACCTCAAAAAGAGAATAAAGTAAAAGAGTATTCGAAAGGAAACTTTAAATAAGTTAGTGGATAGTGTAGCTAACAGATTAATGAAAGTAATCAAAAATAAAGAGAAATCCGGCTAAATACTGAACGAAAAGGTAACGTCATTAACATTAAGTTTATATTTTTTCATAAACAGGTGCACTATTTTAAGAGAAAATTTAATAGCTTCGAAAGAAGGAAACTTGTGTTTTTTGTATCTTCAATTGTAAATGTTATATTATAATATGAAATTATATAAAAGATTTTGCCAATTTTTGTTTCAATATTATGAAAATGGGATTGAGTTTCTAATCATTCACGATGTTAGCTTAATTTTCAAATCCTGTAACAGTTCTTGTAAAAAGAATAAACTTACTTTTCTATGTAATTAATTTATTATGTATATAATTTTATGACTGCAAGATGTATTACATATGATTGTTTACGTTCACAAACAAATCTACACATGTAAATGCAAACTAATAGGAACATGATAATAAAAGTTTGTGCGGCCGTCAACTTGTATATGTATGAGAGTGAAACAGTTTATCCGCATAGTTCTGGCAAGATCAAAAGCTTAGAAACTAAAACTTGTGCAACAGGCATCAGTGGTGTGCCGTAACGTGTATGCTGTCGAAAAGACGCAACGCTGTTAGCGCTTTCTGAACAAGTTTACATATTTGTTGAACTTGTAGCATAGTTGGCAGGATTTTCAAGCTTCGTGCCAGTGAACAATACGAATCTATTTCTTACGAACAATTACTCGAAAACGCAAAACTATCGAAAAATCCGAATCGAAATTCATATCGAAAATGGAAAAAACATGAAAATGAAGGGAATGAGATACGTACTATATTATACACGGTGGTTGGTAACTGGTGGTACAAGCGGAAAGAGGATGATTCTACGCGAAAAAAGAAGTCGAAAATATAGAATAAAAAATCAAAAAAAAATTTTTTTTTAGTTTTTCCATCGAGCCAACGATCTACAGTGAGATCCGTTACAACGTACCGCACGCGTACCGAGCGAAAATTCAAAGTCGGTTTTTTCGAACACAAAGGCTCAAACGAAAAATTTTTATTCTATATTTTCGACTTCTTTTTTCGCGTAGAATCACCCCCTTTCCGCTTGTACCACCAGTTACCAACCACCCTGCATATGTTTCTTGATAATGTAAATTTATAATTCATAAAAAGATAGTAAGTGTTCCTTCTAATTATTAATTGTTCGATATTTTGTATCACCCAAATACTTTATATCATATTCGATCGAAAAGTATTGTCATTAAAAATCAATTAAATCGATATCTAAATATTTATGAATGATGACGTGTATTATATTCGCGTTAATCTTATTTATCTGCTATAGAATTTTGTTCGTGAATATATATATAGCGACGTTAGTGCATGGTCAGAGTATCAAGTTATGCTTATGACGAATAATTTCAGTGTATTATCACGTTTCGAATGATCTGATTTTCCCATTTGTTATCGGCGATATTAAGATCGTATTGGATATCATCAAGCAAGGTTCGTTGTTTTTAATTAAAACGCGATTCGATTCGGGTTTCAATCTCGATTCATAAGCAACTTATTCGCATTCCCCGAAACTTTCGCGAATCTCTTGATTTCCGTTTAATCGATAATACTCACTAGCTGTGCGCCAATTCAATACGTTCATTTTCCCTTTGACATTTAATCTGTCTTTACCTGTATGTGAAATTTCGCCAAACATTCCTCTCGTAATAAACCTTCGTAATTAAATTTCCAGCGTATTCGTGGATACTCAGACAGTTTATTCGTGATAGATGCCCTCGTGCACCTGCACGCAATATCGAAAATAATATATCCTCGTACATCATGATACATAATTCAGCGAAAGTGTTAGAGGTACGTCGTGTTTATGACGTAAACGCACACAGCGTGTTCCTTTTTTAATACAACCCTTGGCGATGAATTTATGGAGTAATTGAACGAGATCCGAATTGAAGGTCTTGATGAAAAAACCGGGCAAGTCCTGATCTTAGAAATTGCGGGGCATTCGACGTAACTGAATTAATTACGACTAGTTCAAGCAATCACGCTGAAATTTTGGACTTAGTAAGACACTAGTGTGACAAATGATATAACGATACTCTTTATATTTTTGAAAAATGTACCTGGCAAATCATTTTCGACATTTCCACTTGCCTGGTACCTGCATCATAATGCCGGCAATTTGAAATGAAATATTTTGTCTTCTCGCGTGTTTATTCTTCCTTGATTTTCCTAAATAAATCACTGAGATCTTCTCTCATTGACACGAATTTACTTCCCCATGATTGACGTGATTCTTGTTCGTCCGAAGACGTTTCGAATCGACGAGAAGAAAGACACGCGATTAACAGAGTAGGTTTACTGGACGTTTGAAACACGTTGGCTGACAGATTAACGTCACCATTGACGTTACATTTTAGAACAAAAGCCAGGCGAGTTCTGGACATAGCCGATTCTTCTTCCCAAAGATCAAAAAATTCTTATAAAACTTCAACAAGTGGAATTTTTCGAAAATGTGAACTTGCCCGAGTTTTGCATTAATGTCTCGAACTCGATTTGAAAATTGCTCAATTAAAATGAAGCAATATTAGCATCTGCATTTTTTCTAGTAGATTCCAATATTTTATTTATTCCAATATTTTTGTTCATCGTATCGTACAATTGTTGTGAATGTTTTCTCTAATCGTAACAGAACAAAACCGTAAATCTTGCGACGAAAATTGTTTTCAGGATGAAACAAGGACAAACCAAATTAGATTGCTATAGTCCATAGCAATGTGTAGCTTGAACTGAATATTCATTCATTAACCATAGAAAAAATAATGGAACACTTGGAAATATCACTATTCTTCATCTCTATTAATGTTACTAGACAAAATCTTAGTAACAGAAAATATTAATATGTTTCTTCTCTATTAATGTTACTAAACAGAATTTTAGTAATAAAAATACAGCCTTAACGAAGATTATTTTTGTAGGTAAATTTTGTAGATAAATTTTCATTCCACCATCACTATTTTTCATACATTTCTTCTGTAGTGTTACAACTCTCGCTTCCGAGTGCTGGAATGCGTCGTCATCTGAAAAGCGGGAAAATTTGAGGATCGTTGAAGAGTCGTCCTACAATTTTATTATCGGCGTTATGTCACGTTCAAAAATTCGTGACGCGTTCCCGATCAAGAGATTGAAACATTGCGTCGAATTTGATGAAAGGTATCGAAATTGAGTTAGTTCTATATCAATACTAGAATTGATCGATATATTTTTAAATTCCACGGAGTTCATTTTCTTTTGAATTCCAATGAAACACGCAAACTCCATTTTACGTAACTCCACGTTATTTCACGACACCCATCGTTCGTCACGGGAAAGTAACGCTGTCGAGCCCATCCGACACCTGATCGTTTCGAATCAATAAGAGATTTTAATAAAGACAAAGGCAATGGCGAAGGAACTCGCGAACATCGCGATCGTTCAGGAATGCATAGAATTTTTCAGCGCGTACGATGGTTAGATTTGCATACATCTTTCATTCGCGACTAGTGGCTGTTGCGGCGGTACACTATCTATGCATAAAGCTGAAATGTCTCGGAGTTGTACGCGGCGGTAGTTTTTACAGTTTTTACATTTTCGTCCGTGATAGTCTGTTATAGTAGACGGCGTACACATTTTATGAAAGCAATAATCACTCGACACCGCGGTCCACAGGGAAATTTTGAACGTTCCTGCGACAAAGCGTATGCTCGTGCGATGATTAAATGCGATCCCGTTTGTAATGTCGTTGGTAGCCGAAGCAAGCACATTATAAAATGTCTGTGTTTTATATAACGCTCTTGGCTAGAATTTTATTCATAATGTGAGGAAGCGTGTAAATTGTTCGGGGAAAAAAGAAAAAAGTGAAGTTTACTACAGATGATCGAACACAGTCCTTTCTGCCGAGAAGAATAAAAGATGACAATCAATCAATTTTGATTGAATCTTCAATTCAATCTTCAGGCCATGCATTTCAATTTGCACTACCCCTAACAAACGTCGCATCTGTTATTTCGTTGTACGCGTGGAATGTGATTTCTTTGTAGCTTTCGTCTTATGATACAAAAACGTCAATTATATTTTATTTTATTGTAAATTATCAAACGCATTCGCAAACGTAAGTCACATTGAAGGAGAAAAAATTTCCTGCAGATTAATAAAATTAAATTTCCTACAGGTTAATAATTGCTACAAATTGATTTCCTATATTTAAATGCACGCAATGGATGTTGAGAAGGTTTATAATAAAGATACGACAAATTCATTATTGGCCATCTTGCTTGATATTTAGTAGCCATAAATACACGCAATCTCATTGAAAAAGAAGAAATTTCCTATAGGATAATAAAATTAAATTAAGTTTGCTGCAGATTAATAATTGCTACAAATTGATTTCCTATATTTAAATGCACGCAATGGATGTTAAGAAGGTTTATAATAAAGATACGAGAAATTCATTATTGGCCATCTTGCTTGATTTTTAATAGTCGCAAAGACATGTAATCACGTTTTTTTCCATTAAAGGATTCCCTTCTCGTAAAATAAATGAACCCATACCGTTGAGCAACGATGTATTTTTATTTCATGTAGTTTCCTTGAACAAAGCTTTCCATGAAATATAAACGTTGCTCGGTTATTTTCTGCCAATATCGTTCGTAACGGACTTCTGTACTGGGGAAAAAATCACATTGCGAGAAGAAATCGCGCATATAGGTATTCAACATCCACGCTGATTTCAATTGCAAATTTTAATTATGACATTATAAATCGCACATGCGCGCAAGTTACAATTTCTTACAATTAAAGGTAAACGATGCTGCTGGAATTATCTTCGAATTAGTTTTTCTTCCTGTGGGCTATCGACTACTGATAATAATAGTCAGATAATAGGAAAATTCTTCAGTCTATTTATTATTTTTCCAGCTTAATTAGAATTAGAACTCCGTTCGTCCAAAATATGTTTGGGCAACAGTTGTCACCCAAAATGGTTATTTCAATATTTCCTCGATAACGGAAGATAAAACCTCCGTTTCGAATAAAAATATAAAAACATACTTAAAGCACTAAATTTATGCAAACCACATGCTGTCGTATCGAAACCTTATGCCACGTTTTATCTTTTAGCGAATTAATTCTTTGTTTGCGTAATTTGTCCGTGTCCCAAACGCATTTCAATTTCACGTTTGGAAACCTTCTCCTTTTTTCAAAGAGCGGACAATTTTTTCTCGCGTACCATTCCGTGGAGAAAAATCAGACATTTTCTCGGTTGTAATAGAAAGAAGAGCGTGCACGCGTTTGTATGAAAATACCTTTCTCGATACCGGCGTTAAAATTCCTCAGTTCAGCCGTATTAAAGTGGAACGATATGGCTACTTCCAATAAGACTAACGAGATATCAGGGTTTTGTGGCAGATATTTCTTTGTTGAATTAAACGAAGCTGATTAAAACGCGCTGTTACGTAAATATTCTTGTTACCTTCCGTTGTTATTGTAACGAATATTCGCATCGCGCTGGTTTCGTCGGTATTGTTCGTGCTTTGGACGATGCAACCAAATGGAAATGCAACCTTAACGCACTCAAGCGAGTTTCCATCCTCCGCTCGGAAACAAAGTTTCTCTCGGCTTGGCGTTTTGCGTTTAACGTGGTTACTGGAAAATTGAAGGAAAAACGCGTTGTCCCGCGACTATGCAGACACTCGCATAAGCAATCTGTGGAATAACGTTCCCGATTTGCTCGTAGACGCATTAAACGGGAGGAGTTTTCGATCGAGCGTGAATATTGAGCCGGCACCGTCTGGCTTTTGCTCGAGCACGCGATAAAGGAAATGCAATTCTCGTTCATATTCGCAGAAACGGGATGTCTTATGATGAAAAAGGTCCCGTTCGCAGTTATCGTTCGTATGGATCCCGCTGCTAAGGATAAACTTCATTTTCGTTTGTGCGTTGGCGTTCGCGAGAATTCTATCGCTTCGGGAGATGACGTTCGTCGTTCGTGTCTTTGCCGCTCTCTACGATCCAAGTACGCGAGTAGCTACGTTATCGTAATCATCCGAATATTTTGATCAAGCTGTGTCAGAATTGGACGTTGCGCCAATTGTTTCGAATAAATATCTGTCCAAGTTGATTATCGGTATAAATTCGCATCCGCGAAACAATTATTCGTTATCCGTAACGAATTATTTTCTATATTTATTCGAATAATGGCCACGGAATTGTTCGAATAATAATACGAATAATGATTCGTTGCTATTTAATTTTGTACAAGTATATAGAGTACCATAATAATATAATAATATAATAATTAATTTACCAAACAGAAATAAACTTTCCAACTTGGTATCCGATAAAAGCTAGTTATGAAAGCCAATGTTACAACAACTGGACAATGTAGCTTGAAAATATATCTCACGTTCAGTACCATGGCCATCCTCGATGTATTACGCAACACGTAAATATCTATATGTAATATATCATTTTATGCGAATAAATCCTTAACCGAATCAGTTGTTCCATTAAATTTTTATTCGGATAAATTCTTGCACGAATAAAAAAACTGTCGAACAAATTCCTATTTGGATAAATACTTGTTCGATTGTATATGTATATCTGTATTACGTCTATATCTGTACAACGAACATAGGGAACGTAAGCAAACGACAAAAAGTACACTATAAGACGAGAAGAACGTAATAAATTTATATGTAATACGAACAACAATTTTATGTACATTAACCGCTTCGATATGGTAACGCAATATACTAACAAAAAATATAATAATAAAGACATTAATAATTATTATACATACACGCCTATGATACTTCGAACTAGAATTTCCACCTTAACACTACGAGGGAAGCTATCTTCCTCTATGGGTCATACAAACCCTGCACCCGCCAGAAGCATTCGCCATCCGAGGATTAGTAGAGAACATACTGGATTTTGAAACTCTTTCTCTATAGAAAAAAAGAAAAGAAAGAAAAATGGAGAATGTGACTCGTCGTCTCCTTTCTCGGTAATCTTCACGTAGACAATTAGTCAGCCGCGTGTATAATAATAGACGCTGCCGCGAGAATGGGAATGCTTTTCTCAATGGAAAGGACGATTGACCGCGTGAAGTCAGAAATTGTTGGTTAACGATGCGCGATTCCCGCGGCGGAGTATTCGAAGCATGTCCATTTAACGAGTCTTCGTTCGTCGGGCGAACGGCAAGGAATATTTTCTTTCCTCTTTTCTCGACGAAAACGACGAAATTAATATCCTGCGGAGGCGTTAATTTTGTCGACTCTAGCATTAATTCGTCGAACGAGAAGCAATTTTCGGTTATTTCCGCGCCAACTACGTTTGGATTCCTACTGATACGGACATTAAAAGTCGTCCGGCTTTTATCGGTGTTCGAGAAACGAGCGTGTTACCGCCGAAGAATTTTTCGATCGTCGTAGGCTGATTTTCGGCCCTTGGAATCGTATCCATAGCACGAGAGAAGCTCTGAGACAGCGGATGTTCACTCATTCATGGAAAAGTTAAAAGCGTAAAGACGTATAGAAGCGCGTAATACGTAGAGAAATAATAACAAGTACTTTACTTTGCATATTTCAAAGTGTTTACGATTTTTTAGAAAGGACAAATTTCGATCTCGTCATTATATAGGTTCCATTTGTTTAATTCCATTCGTAGAAATATAAAATTGCATGGAAATATGAAATTCCCGGTCCAATTTCTCGTGCCATTTTCTTAATTGCCACGCTTATGTTGTTAACGTTTATTTTTCTTTTCGGTTTTCATTTATTTTTTGTAATAAGTGGAAAGTATTGCATATTATATAGACTGTTACTATATACTAGAAATGGTGGAAATAATGAGAATAAAAAAGTAGCTTCTTACGGAATTGGTGCAAAGCATGTCGACTTATTCTACAACGTTTTAGAAACTTTGCGCGATAACAATTAAATTATCTGACATTTTCACTTAACTACGAGTTCATAATGCATGCATTCTGCACATTAATCATATAAGATCGCAATTTCTAGATTGCTGCAATTTACGCTACTGTATGTGCATATCTTGGTCTGTGATTTATTCCGTGTATCTTTCTATCGGAAATATTATATTTAACCATTTAAACGATCAATGTTAATGACAAAGGGGCTACGAATTTCACGCTGGCATTCGGCTTTCTCTGATTAGAAAATCGGGGAGTTATTTATCGCTATTGCACGACGTTACAGTATAATACAAATAATTTGCAAATTACGAGTATAATTTTACATCATTGAATCGCCAACGTTCGCTGTTTAAATGTCACATCAGTCACACTATAGTCATCGCAACGGGACATTCCACACGAACAATAAACCGTTTAATGTAGCAATATAACGAGTGGCCTTCAGATATTTATGCAAATTTATTTAACATAAATACGAATAGAAAATGGTATTTAAAAAGGAATTTGTTTCGTCTATTAAATATTACATCAACTATTGTACTTTGGATATTTCATGTACTTTTTGCATATTAAAGATATGCATGTTGCGTATTGTCGCGATTTTAAATGTCTCATAAATACATAAAAGATGTTGATATAACATATTCGTAATAACAAGAAACTAATTATGTTTCGATATATTAAACACTCGTATGTGAAGCTTATTAAAAAGTGAAACAGATATGAACTTACGTGACGTATTTAAATTTTACTATAACAATGGTGCAGTGAGACATATATTTTAACTTACTACGATCAATATTTCGATAAATTAAAGGCAATCGATTCGTGAACATGATAAGTAGAAAATATAACAATCTTTCGAAATCTTTGCACAAATATTGAAAATTATTTATTTATGTATTACAAAGGAAGCTAAATTATTCTATCGTTGCAAGGATAATGTGAAAATCTCCGATTTTAGAAATAATAAAGAAATTCAAGATAGAAGTTAATAATATCGTCGAAAGAACGAATGTTAATCGTTAGTCGCGCGGCTGGTTGCGGTTTGCAGGTTGAAAAAGGGCTCCTGCACTCTTTCGCAAGTTACAAGTTATAAGTATAGTTACGAGTCAACAAACCCGCGAAACTCTTCTCGTAACTACGTATTTCTTTTACTGTGTCTGTAAACTTTTGTCTCATGTTGAGATTAATATTCAGAAGTTAATAACAGAACAATAACGTGTATAATATTTTGTAACGTAGTCTAGGATTTGTTATATTAGAAATCTGAAATATCTTTCATTTAAATACTTTTTTAAAAAATCTTTCATACTTCTCTTCGTCCTCCGTTCTTTTGTATCATCATACTTATCATATCTCTATTCGTAGCTTCGTACATGTTTCTTCATTCTACTCTATTCGATTTTCTATTCTCAATTACTGTCGATTGATTCCGATTTCAATCCTCGACCGATTCCTTCATGGCAAAATTCAAAGTTTGTTCAGACAATTTTCAATACTTCAAAGGATCAATCTTGTAGTACTTTTTATATTGTCTGGAATATAATTGTCTGAGTGATTTTGTTTATTGTCTAGTCTATTGTATATTATAAATTGTGTAAGTGAACTATTAATGAGAAATAATTTTACTTAATGTCAGTGAATTTTTCTCTATGAAGTTTATAATCTATGACATTGGCGCTATGTAAAAGGTATCTATCTAAATAGTTCTGATCTTTTGGTCATAAATTTGATTGACCCATAAATGTGATTGTCTAAGTGATTTTGTTTATTGTCTAGTCTATTGTATATTATAAATTGTGTAAGTGAATTATTAATGAGAAATTATTTTACTTAATGTCACTGAATTTTTCTCTATGCAATTTATAATTTATAACATTGGCGCTATCTAACAAGTGTCTATCTAAATAGTTCTGATCTTTTATTGAAAGAACATAATAGACAGCATAATTTAATATAATAACATTTATTGTACATGTCTATTACACGGAGGTTATTTGACATACATCACAGTTTAAATTTACAGGTCTATATATATAATACAATGTTTATTTACGTAAAACTTTCAAGGTGACAATATTACTCATTAATATCGTAATATTTTGTAATAAATATTTCTATTTGTAATAAAAATGCGGAACTATCTCTGCTAACTCTTGACGTACGTATCTAGTCCTTAATCGTATTATCAAAATGATCGTTTTTTATTCAATTTTTGCATTATTATTTTCTTTTATAATTTCTATTTGTAATAAAAATGCGGAACTATCTCTGCTAACTCTTGACGCACGTATCTAGTCTTTAATCGTATTATCAAAATGGTCGCTTTTTTATTCAAGTTTTGCATTGTTATTTTCTTTTATCATTATATTTTTGTTATTCAAAACAATGCTCCCATAGCAAATTCTTTTCGTCACACACATATGTAGGAGTCCTCCTCTGTAGCGGCACATGAGCTAGGGGACAATTTAAATCATGTTGTTGTTTTGCCTCGGAGTATCAATATCGTTAGGATACACATAATGTAATAATAAATAAACTCCGGACAAAACAATGTCGCCGTTACGTACAACCGTCAAACAAAGACGAATTCAAATTTTCCGGCTCTCCCCCGACCAGTATAAATAAACGGACGCGATCGTAAGGTGACCAGTTATCTGCGATCTTATTAGCGATTTACACACTGTCTTAGCAAATATTGTCTGTTCTTATTTTTTTATTATCTTAAAATACACTTGACGGTTTCAATAGCGAGATATCTCGTCATTCGAACCACACGAGCTACACATCGTCTACACCTCCTTGCACATTTTTTTAAAGAAACATATTATTCACATGTTACTTAAAGAGAATCGAAATCATCACTTATTTTCTTATTTTCTTAAATTCTCTCTATGGCCATATTTTCATTTCGACTCGAAGTCTTCTCGATGTCAATCTGTCGTAAAAGCAGCAATGTGTGCGCTATACGCTACGATTTAATCGCAAGTGGCAGTGTAAAATGCAAATTTTATTTTAGAGGCGTGCGTGTTATGAAATCGGTCAATCGTATGAGTAAACAGTAAAGGGAAAGGAAGGGAAAAAATCTGGGGAAAAAGGTAGGAAAACGAGAATGAACACGTGCGATGGATATTCGCCATTTTATTTCTCTGGAGAACTTGGAAATATTTGTGAATCGGCGACGCGTATCTCATCGGCTGTTTTTCTCATTCGGTTATACGCTTTCGTAGTATAACGTGCAAACACGAGCGCGAAAATATTTTGTCCGACGTGTTTACATCCAATGATACTGTTCACTTCTATTCTTCGTCCATTCGTTTCCATGTTATTTCACTGTCACTTATTCCGTGCTGCAGAGCAAATCATTTTACTATGCAGCGCACCGGCGCTTGTTTCCATCTACTAGGACCTAAACCTACGTTGTTTAGGATTCCATCGAACGTTCAAATTGCTTCTTGTATTCTCTGTTGACGTTTTACGGAGTTCTATTTTTCCTCCAATTTCGATGTCATGCGACAAGCAAGCGCGATACATAGACAAATGCATTTAAAACTGTTTCGATGCAGATTTTTAGTGTTCGATCGTATCGCAGATGTTCTACACGTAGGTAATTTCGACCAAATTTATAAGAATAGTAAGACGTAAAAATTAATTCTGTTATGTACTCTTTTCTTCATTAACAATCTTTCATCTTTCATTCGATAGTGTTGATTATTTTTAAACATTTTTATATCGTGAGAAACATATTAAACATATGATTGATATCGCCGTACAAACTATAACGTATCATGGCATCGATACGTAATTGCTAATTTTTTTATCTCGTAAATGACTTTTAGGGATGTATTCTGGCGTACAACACGTGTTCGAGGCTGTTTAGTCAATTTGTTTGCAAAGAAACTTTGACACTTTTTGCAGCCAAACTTTCAGGCTACATTTTTACATACTTTAATAACATTTGTTACTTCCTTTTTGTTTTTTTGTCGTGAGACAATCAAAATTGGTGACATCAATTTTTATCCTACGCATGGCTTTTTTTTTTTTACAAAGGAGTTTATTGAGTCCAGAAAATACAGATTTTAAGTACATTATTCACAATAAACATGAACTTTTGTAATGGTATGTTAGGCAAAGGTACCGATACGCGGCGATACGACGTAGCCATGATGTATTATATGTCGGCGCTTTACATGTGTCGGCGCTTTACATCTACGCATGGTGTCTCATGGTGTCTCCGGCTGATTTACTTATCCAAAATAAAAACCTCAAACAGATTGTTAATTAAAATTGGTTTGGCTATAGCAGGTACCAGAAAGAAAAAATTTGATAATTGAGAAGATAACAGCATTACGAAGATTTATTATCAATTTTTCTCATCTTTTTTTCAACTTTTGGCGGCTTGGAAAAATAGAAAAAAGAAAGGACCGAGTTCATTCGAGTTCAGGCTATAGCGGTACATGCGCTGAAGGTGCATACAAAATTTTGAGTCAATTGGTCGAGCAGATTTCAAAATATCATGAACGTCGTGCTAGAAAACATAGATTTGATAAAAACGCGTTGAAAGTTTTGTGTGCCAATAATAATTATTCATATAAAAGCCTCTCAAATAGAATAAATAAGTTAATATTAGCAATCCAGCCATAGGGTTTTGCACATATATTTTTGAAATTATATTCTCGATTAAAATACTAAGAAAAATCTGGATTTTCCTTATAATGTAATAATAATACGATATAACATAATATATAATATAATAATAATACATAACAGAATAAAAAATTGAAAGTCCTTGTATTAGGTTGTCCAAAAAGTTTCTTTCGTTTTATACGCTTTCGTTTTATAAAGAAATAATAGACGCACAATGTTTTTTGTTTTATATTAGTTTATTTAATTATGCACGAACATAATAATAGAAATAGAACATAATAACAGAAATAGAACGAAATGCATCATACCTAATTCAATAAAATAATATAAAACAGAAATTGTTGTTCATCTATTATCACCTTATTGAAACGAAAGAAACTTTTTGGACAACCTAATACATTAACGTCATTCTGAGACAATTTATACCTTACGTCACATTTTGTCCAGACAAAATATGATACATAAATATTTATCGCAACTTTATTCTATGCTTATCGCAGCTTCATCCCGTACTTATTACGCAAATAAAATCTAAATTTTTCACGATCGTTTAGAACCCGATATATCGCAGATACGCGATATTATCTATCTGTAAGGCATTCAGCTGGCGTTTCCATTAAACATGCCACGAAACTCAGCCACCTTTTCTATGCTTATGGAGTTAATCGTATTCCTCCTACTCGTCGAACGTTCTTTCCCGCGACGTCTGTCGTTGGAAAACGAATCGGCAGGAGTGGCAGCACGAGTGTGGAGATGGCGCGATAAAAACGGAACGCGGGAATCGCGAGGCGCAAGACGACTGCTGAGTTTGTCGCGTCTTGCCGACGCGGCGCACGGCGTCGCGACGCC
>NT_176528.1:599704-636996 GCF_000188095.3 Bombus impatiens | reverse complement strand
GACGCCGTTAGAACGGCGGTCTAATAACTCTCGGTTCGAGGAGCAACGTCGGTGGTCGTCGACGTAGTCAGGTTCACCACTTCTCGTGACGCGCGAAAAGGGTTGAGGCAAGGAAGAGCGTTCAGAGGTTGGTGCAGAGAAAAGTTTTGCAATAACGCACAATGGGTCTCGCAGAGTTTGGCGCATTGTTAACCGGCTAACCCTGTCGCAACTTTCCTTTCTCGCTAACGAAAGAGCCGGCCAGAGTGAGCGAGAGGACGGAGAAATTAAGCGGTTGAGGAAGCGGAAGAACGAGTTGCAATGAGCGGGGAGAGGGACGGAGAAGAGAAAGTGAGGGAAAGAGACGAGCTGGAAAAGCGAGAGAAACGTAGGGCGAGGGAGGAAGATAGACTCGGCCAGGGTTGTTCGTCCACGATGATTTGAAATGTTCACGAGTTCCATGCGCAATGCCCGATCGATATGGCTGTTTCTCACAAGCCCGACACGGCACGTGATCCCCGTTATCGTCCTCTTTCTTCGCCGACATCGTCGTCGTCGTCGTCGCTGTCGTTCTTCTCCTCCTTGTCCTCTTGGTCGACGTCGATCTCGCCGTCGTAGTCATCGCCCTCGTCGTTGTTGTTGCCGAGGGAGATAAAGCGAATGC
Organism: Bombus impatiens; assembly: GCF_000188095.3. Lineage (NCBI taxonomy): Eukaryota > Metazoa > Arthropoda > Insecta > Hymenoptera > Apidae > Bombus > Bombus impatiens. The sequence continues at coordinate 636,353 of NT_176528.1, read as the reverse complement.
TCTGACGGCGATCAAGTAGATCGAAGACATTGGAGCTCTTTACGGGAAATGGGATGCATTTAGAGAGATGGGGTATAGAGATCAGGCAGGCAGAAATTAAAAAGGAGGATACGGCTTGGATGAAGCTCCATCGCATTCGATTAATCTATGTGAAGAGATTATTCTTTATTAATTATTAATCGATGATGAATGAACCGATTATGAACCGATGATAATGAAAACGGTTCTTGGTTTGTAAAGAAGACATAGCGTAACTTTCTACCAAAAGTTGCCACCAGCTTCAGCGAAAATAAATACATTTCATTAGTAACTTACGAAGGCACGGTGTACGATCCACAAAATTCCAAATAAATGTACTTTTATAGATATTGTATTACTCGGAACGTATCATATTTGCGAATATAATACGAGAGTCTCTCAGAAGCTAAATTAATTCCAAACTAGTGAAACCAGCTCCACTTTTTGTAACATTCTCGGTTTTGTCAAAATTAGTATTTAATTCTCAAAAAATAAATAACTTGATTCTGCTATGAATCCGAGAAGATAGCGTAAATTGTCAAATTTTATAATTAATAAATAGCACATTTTATAAGTTTAAATAATATTTGTAAAGCCATCGCTTTTCTTTACTTTTTAACGTATGCGATTGATCAATATGATTTTTGAACGGCTAAAAAATAAAATATGGTTTTACTAAGATAATAATTTCAGCAAAGAAAATACATACACGAAAGAGCATAATTTTAAACTAATATTTTCACTTCATACATTTACTCGTTTTATATGCGTACATATTTTGTGCCAGAGGGAACACGTAGTTTTTAATTATTTCGCAAGCTGTTTCTGCAGATTTGAATGTCAAGCGAACATTTACTTCATGCTCGACCAATTTGTTTGACAGTATGATAACGACGAGATTAATCTTCGATCAACGAATTTTAACAGACTCTGCAGCGCTCGTTATTGCGTTCTATCCTGCGCTGTAGATCGTAGATCATCGCCATAAACTACGATGAAATCAAGCAACGTTGCACATGTACGATATATTCAGTTTTAAAAGGTTTCAAAATATTTGACAATAGTATAGAAACAGTGTAAATATTCGATGGTTGTCGCTTTAATTTTTATATAGTGCAGGTACGCAATCGCGCGTGATATTGAGCCAAGTTGTTTCCAAATGTGTCGATACTCTATGGTTCGTAATGGTTCTGAACATCGAAAAGGCTATTTCGTTGCTTCGAAGGATATTTCATGTAATTCAGTGTTTCTGTCTTCTTTTTATTTTCTTCTATTTTTCCGTTCTTCTCGAAAGTATCTTCCGAATATCGAAAGACTCGATACTTCTAACGGTACACAACGTTATTAGAAATCTTTTCGATTCATCAATCATCTTAATTTTCAATTGAACGTATTTTCCCTTTATGTTGCATTAAGAAATGAAAAATTGATGTAATATACGTAACGTGAATGGAACGTTTAATTAGCAAAATCAATTGTCCTCCTTTTAAATTCAATAACACAACTTCCTATTTATTGTCTGAAAACGTATAAAATTATTTTCCCTGATAAATATTACAAAAGCTTTCTATTAACTTTTTGTCGTTAAAGAGAGAAAGAGAGAAAGAGAAAGGGAGAATATCCGTTTTGCATTTTACATTTAAGAATTCGATCACATGTCCTGCCGTTCAACGAGGAGATTGCTAACGGATTGAAAGTCGCGCAAAGATTATCATTGACGAGATAATCCTATCTCTTAAACGTCGAACGAAAGGAGATTACGCAGCTCTGCGATAGAAATTCTGCAAAAAATAGACAAATAAAAAAGCGAAACGTTATTTCACTTTCTTACGATAATTCAACTTAAAATTGCACTAATGCATCGTGTCGCTCGCTTAAAATTCTATCTTAAATCTCGCAAGATGTACAAAATAGGATGCAATTTCAAGCGTAGAACGTTAGATAGAGGGTCGCACGAACGAACCAACACGAATCGGCCAATGCAGAATGAATTCGTTCCAGCAAATGAAACACGATTACGCATTCCTCGCGCAGAACCGCTGGAAATGCGATTGAAATTTCAGATAGGTTATATCGATCTGGCGTGGTCAGTCGAAATTTAATTAAACGCACGGCCTCGTAAGAAAGGATTCATCGTCGAATGATGTTGCTGGAACGACAGCGTGAAATTAATGGATTTCAGTATCGATGACGCGTCAAACGTAGCAACCTTTGCAATTGTACGCTGCTAATGCTCTTAGGTGCGCCATACATGCTATTAGCGTCGATTTATCCATAATCGAGTTCACTTACCTTTGAGAAATCGAGAAACTATTAGGTTAGTGAGGAATTTCATAGTATTTTTGAATGCAAATGATAAATTCGAGTAGATGTCGTTTCTTAAACATCAATGCTAGAACAATTAACTTCCGGCGTTGTATAAAATGAACATTACGAACCCATTGGACTTGTCCGATTCTTAAACCGATCAATCGGCAAAATATAACATTATGTAAAATAAAAAATTCAACAAATACAATTTTTGTAAAAGATGGACTTGCCCGATTTTTCCACCGAGGTCTTCAATTACAGTTCAAAGTCTACAAAAATAATATGGGTGTGTTTAATCGTATTTTGAACTGAATAAAATTGAACGTTAATTCTATCAAAAACATCCGCATGTTCTTAGTAAAAAAAGAAAAAGAGAAAATCAAAACCCGAAAGTAGTAACAAGTTTTAATTGTGAATTGTCTATAACAAGACATTTAAGATTTAACATAGTAGATAGTAATTTTAACATTGCTGAACATTGAACATCGAACATTGAATATTGAATTATGAAAATTGTTCTTATTCCAACGAGTGGACAGATCGCAATATAAAATTGAATCATCAGCCATCAATGTAATATAATTTGAATAGCTTTGTCCACGAGCAATTCACGAGGGAAAGTTCTTCGTTTTCTAGAACAGTTTTTCTAATTGTACACTTTCAATGATAACATGCAAACGCGAGCGCTAGTTATTATTATGTATTACGTTGTTCATGACGTACCAAATCGTTACAGATTCAGTTCTGCCAGTGAATTTCGAAACCTAATCCCGTTGATGTTTAGACACACGTCGGAATTAAAACGAATCTGGCTAATTACGATAATAATGCCCGGCTGTATGTATAATGCAGCCGTCTAAAATTCGGTTTTAATTATCTCGTTAACGTCGAACGTAGGCTACGTGTGCGTCAGTGACGAGTACCAAAATGGAATCAGCAATTACGAATTGAGTATTGTGGAAATTTTGGCAAGTATTATTCTCGAAAGATCAATCGCGTACTGTGTATTTTGCTCTGAAATTTCAGATATTTATAATTTATTAGCAATAATTTCTCTTGATATAAATAGATATGCAGGTTGGCCCAGTTTCTCGGATCATTCCATAGAGGCATATATAGTATTTGATTGCTTCGAAATAGGGATTAGACGTAATTTAGCAGCGATGAGTGCAATCAATTTGTAGGAAAACGATTCAATTTCAAGGTACTATATCATCTCATATCTTTCGAACGTATCTTTATTTATGGCTTGTGCATTTTACATTTATTCGAGTTTTTAGAACCTGTTGATTTTTTCAGTGACTTTTGCTACCTTTCACGAAACTTCTAAACATATGAAATCTTTATACGATATCTTTCTTCCTCTATAAATTATACGGGACGTTGCAAATTTAATAGTGAAACTTTTCTATCGCTATAATCATACTTATACAATCGTACGTTACTTGAAGCTTTACGAAAAGTTATAGCAAAAATACGAAATGCGAAAGAAACGATAATAGACTTACTTTGTTAGCAATAAAAAATTAAATTTAAGTATTATTCTAGAAATTTTAATTTTGCTTCGTCTCTACCAATCGATCCTTTGTATCAGTTCACTACGCGTATTAATATTGTTTATTGTTCTATCTTTCTGTTTTAAAGTTACACACGCATAAAAGTACAATGAAATTCTAGACGATATTGGAGACCAAAATATCGCTGTCTTTGTATTTCGTATTTTTATTACAACTTTTAAACAAAACTTTAAATGACTTATGTTTATATAATATTTGTTTGTTTAATTTGATTCATTGAATTATTGTTATTGCATATACATATTAAATTATTATTACATATATATTTATTACATACATATATTTACATATATTTATATTATTACATACATATATAATTATTATTACATATATATATACATATTAATTATATATTCATATTAAATACCGAGATATTGTGTAGAATAAGCAGTCATTAATTTCAAACGATCACTAACTGAACCGCCACACAATATTCCTCATTTTGAATTAATTCATCTAAGCTGTTTCATTAATTCGTCTAAAATTGAAGCATTAGATATTCAGATATTGCGTAGGATGAACAATAATTAATTTCAAATAATCGCCAATTCGTCTAAACTTGTTCATTAACTGGTGCAAAGTTGAAGCATTGAATATTCGCACATTACGTAGAATAAACGGTCGTTAATTTCAAATAATCGCTAAATCGTCACACGACGTTCCTCATTTTCGATTAACTCGCCTAAAACCGTACATCATTAATCATACCTGTATCAAACATCAAACATCCGCGTTAAAAAAAATGTTGCTTCTCGATCGACGTCTCTTCATACAATTTCAATTTACCTCCACCGCTCGAGGTCCAAATTGAAACGAATCGAAATACCGAACGACCTATACAATTCCGAATATGGCGGCTTGTTGCCTAATATCCGAATATTTATCCGCTAATTCATTCGTTCAGAACAAGAACGCGTTTAATTCGTACAATGCGTTTATGCGTGTCGGTTTTTGTTCCTGCGTTTCCCTTTGTACCACTTTGTCGGCTGGTTGTACGCGTTGCATTTGCATCGAAACGAGCCAGTTTCACATCAAACTACGAGCACATCCACGTTTCTTATATCCACACATTTGCAGGAATACTCGTCACCCCTCATCAAGAAGTATTATTGCAAGCGGATAAATCTGTTTATGAATAACTTGACAATCCAAATGGCGTAGGTAACATGATGTGGAAACTGCAATCGATAGATTATTCCAGTACTTGCCACAGAATTACATTAACACTTTGACTGCCACGTTGGTCATATATGAGCGACCACGGTTTCTCCTGCGACGCCACGGTGACCATTGGTGACCAGAGCGCTTGAACTTCTTACAATTGTAAAAATTGAATAAAAATTGACGGTTAAAAATTTTTATTCTATATTTTCGACTTCTTTTTTCGCGTAGAGTCATCCCCTTTCCGCTTGTACCACTAGTTACCAACCACCCTGTATAGAATAAGCAAATACTGTTTACTGATATCTTCTACACGTTTCAACAATATATTCTGGACGTTTTGCTTGTTTGGACGTTTGAATGGTTTGTCGAAATAAACGAAGCCTTGTTATGATATGTCGCTATCAACTGTTACCAAGGCACCACGGTGGTCATCCGTGACCACCACTAAGTAAACAGTCCATTGGGGAAGAATGTTGTCTTACATCATCAATTTTTTATTTTGCCATTATATGCTTTGAATAATAAAAATACTCCCGTGGCGTCCTGAGCGAAACATGTGATTTCGGCGTGGCAGTCAAAGTGTTAAAATGTGAGATTTCACTACTCATTGGAGATGATCAAATCCTGTGCATTATTAGTCAAAAGTTTAGCTACTCGTCCTTGCAACTGTGCGAAACATGAAAAATTTTCGTCAGCAGTGCAGCATAAATGTTTTATTTCTCCCTGTGATGTTTTATGTCTCTTATTAACAGACTGTGGATTTGCATTTATGGAAAGTATGATATTCAAAAGTATATTGTTCGTTATAACGTTTACAGCGTGAAACAAATATCCGTTTACGTGTCTGATTTCGGGTAGTTGTGCCCGTAAAAATATGAATTTCTATAGAAATCAGGTTGAAGTTGTGTATTTTTATAACGCAATATACGTAGCCTTGTATTCCTCTTTTTTTACGCAGTAAAATCATCGAAAAAATGGACATGGATTAAGGTGTGGTGAAATATTAAAAAGCTACAGTCTGTATTTAAAGTTTGGAATACAAATGAAGTAGATAAATCGGAATTTTTGGCCGGTGGTGTACATGTGCGTACAAACTGCATACATTTCCGCTGATTGTAAATCGATGTAAGTTATCGGTTACGTTCGCATTTAATCTATGCGCTTACTGTTATCTTTTTTGTTTTTGTAAACGCGCGGATGGAAATAACAGCGCTATTTTATTGTATTATATCGGCGGATGTGAGTAAATATTGATCTCGCGAGTACGGCACGAGTAAAAAATTGAATTTTCGTGGCATTTGTATTGTCGTAAATGAAAAAGCCGATTTTGATTTAAGCTATGTTATCAAGTGGAAAAATGTAATATGCGTAATTTTCGTAAGAACGAATGGCAGAAGATATGTAATTCGTAGATATAAATATGAAATGTTGCAGAATAGAGTTGTTAGGTAGAGAGTTTACTTTATGAATAATTTATGAATTTTCTATCAACAATCAGTGAAATATAATTTATGAATTTGCTTGCAAATCATTTTAATGGTTTTTGTACAATGTGGTATACGGGATAGCCCACGCAATTGTTTCAAGTTGTAATTCCGTTCTCGGTGCATTTAGGAAAAAATATCGGGGCAAGAAGATGAATAGGATTTTGCACTTTGCAAGGATATATTCCTGTATATTACAAGGATATTCCATTTTCAGGATTTACAAATGTATTTTTTTAAGGACAATGATACATACGCATTTAACAATTATATTATTTTTTTAAATGGAAATGTGTTCTTTTTATACACATCGAGTCCTCCCGGCTTCCTACGTAATAAAACATTGGAACACCAGGAAAATGTGACAAGAAAATTACTTTTTGAGATGCTTTAAATAAATGGCTTTGTCTAAAAATTTGAAATTCTTTTTAAATTATATCTACAGTACATAGAATATAATATATAACAAACATATACCTGTATTTATATTTAGTCAACTTCCAATGTCATTATTAATTTGAAGTTAATCCTATCAATATTAACAACATACTGTAATTTCATAAATCTTTTTCTCGAAGAATTTTCTAAAATGGTCTCTTCTGAATTTGTAGGTTCTATGGAAACTTAGTGATTTGCGATTTTATTTTCCTTTTTCCTAATACGTATACTTATATTAAATCAACTTTTAATGTTATTATTTATTAGAAAATTGTCCCACAAATATTAATGATATCCTTTAGTTTCATAAAACTTTTAATCGAAGAGTGTTTTAAAATAGCGATTCTATTCTTAATTTGTAGGTTCTATGGAAACTTAGTGATTTGCGATTATATTTTCGTTTTCCCTAAAACATATAATTATATTAAATCAACTTTTATTGTTACTATTGACCTTATTTTTAAAACTAGCCTCACAAATATCAATATCCTTTAGTCTCATAAAATCTTGTATCGAAGAGTTTTCTAAAATGGTGAAGTTGTACAGTGACTTTCTTCTGAATTTGCATATCTTCTTTTCTTCTTTCTTCATCTTTCTTCTGATTGGCGTATTTCTGTTTCTCTTAATAAATCTTCCTGTCATTTACTAGCGTCATTCATTCATTCTCGCATATCTTTAGTCAACAACAAATATTCACCTACTTAATCTCGCCGTTTAGGTCGATGAAACGGTCGCTGGTAGAAGGCTGCACGATTTTGAATGTTTGATGGCCGCGACGTTACACAGGCAGCCGGTGCATCGTAACGAGAGACAGATAATCGCGTTTTGATCGGGCGGATTCAAAGGGTGTGGGCGGCGATCGAACGCGGTAATCGGGCTGCTATGCCGTACCGGTTCAAAGGTGCATTCATGATATCTGATATAGGCATTCATCCATGGAACGCAGGTGCGCGGCGTACCGGTCGGGAATTCCGTGTAGATTAAATTCGTGCGTGCGAAATCGGCGAGCGACAGTGAATGGGTGGATAGGTCGTGCGGCGGAGCGCCAGTATGCGGTGAAGAGGGGGCGGAAGAACGGACAAAGCCGCGGAATATCTCTAGTTCCGTGAATTCCAGGAAGTACTCGAATTGGAAACCGGTTACACGCGAGAGGGGTTGAGCCGCGCTTACGTTTTCGCTCTCCGAACTTTCACCACCGCCGCCATTGCAGACATCGCCGCCGTTTTCGCGCCGCGTCGTTTCGCCCGCGAATTTAACGAGTAAACACTTGACGTTGCTTGTTTTTCAAATGCGCTGCTCTTTGATATGCGTCCCGTTACAGGCTGAAGGGGCGTGCAGCAGTCGCGTCAAAACCATCGACTTTCACCGCTGCGAACCGTGCACAGCAACTATGATTTTAGGTGGCTCTTCGAATAAAAAGACAGGACGTGTTGTTTAACTCTTAACGATACGACGATAATGTCGTTATTTAATTCGTAATTATTACGTCGGATTCGTATGAATTTGTGTGAAACTTGAAAGTTATAAGTGCACAGTGTGCACGTAATATGTCAAAGTATATGACATATTCAAAGTGTAGTGTTTACTCTCGGTAATGTTTCATTTTTCCCCTATATTCCATTTATTTAATTATTTTCTTAAATACGAGCGCCGTTGAGAAAGTATTACTCGTTTACGTATAGAAGTCGATATCTTGAAGAGAACGAGATCATTAATGCTTTTAAAATTTATAACCTCAATGCTTTCCGTATTATACGAAAGACACTGCCTACGAGATAAAAAATCTACGATTTAATGGTACGATAAATGGAAAGTAACGTTAAATGGCGTTATTGAATCTGATGGAATATTAATATCAATGTTTATATTATTGACCAATATTAAATAAGATGTAGTATGCAAAAATATATAGAATTTAATGCAACATTGCCAGTAAATACATGTGGTTATATAAAATTTCTAAAATAGTTCTTGAATTTTTTTACATCAAATTTTGTTCTTTAAATTTACGTTGTCGTAGGTTGTTGAACAAACGCTTTTATGGGGTCGTCCAGAAAGTACTATCGGTTTATCTATAGAAGCCATACTTATAGAAGATCATGCAGCTTCATTTATTGGTTTTATAAAATTACTAAAATAGTTTTTTAATTTTTCTGCTCCAAATTTTGTTCTTTGAATTTACGTTGCTGTAGGTTGTTGAACAAACGCTTTTATAGGGTCGTTCAAAAAATATTACCGGTTTATCTATAGAAGCCATATGAAACGATGCAATGTACTTATAGAAGCTTATCATGCAGCTTCATTCTTATATGGACATAAGTCATACTAAGTTTTCTATTTAAACATTTAATATCGTCGTTGTATCGCACGTTTAAAACGGTGATGCGAATTGGACGTCCCGCCGACGACGAAGTGCAGTTTAGCGCACTTTTACGTTTTTCGAAAATATTCTTCCAAAAGGAATTCACCATCGAACTGCAGCAGTTTACGATAATAAAGTTATGGATGAATCATTGGCAAGACGATAGATGCGATCTGCACCAAACTGCATGGGATAGCAGGCATTTGGGCCATCCGCTTTTCAGCACAGAGAAGCTCAGAAACGTGCCCGCGATTTCATTGTAAATGATAGACGCATCGAACGAACCAGATTACCATTTCTTTGCACAATATCAGGAGTTTTTGGATCGATGGCGCTTCACAAGAAACGGTGATTTAAAACTGCGTGAGATGATGGTTACGTGAGCTGACGGTGTATGTGTATGTCAAATGTATACAAAAACTTGTACAACGTTACGATATGTGTTGGAATATGGCTAGTGGTTGTATTGTAAAATAACTTGGTACATATACTAAAGTTACGAATGAAGAATATTTTTTAAAGTGCATTTGTATTGTTGTTATTTCAAAATGGGTATTCTGGACGAATTTTCGTAAGTAGCCACAGTATAATTCATGGAATAATGTTTGATTCACATTATTATTTATTATTCAAAGATAAAACTGAATTAAAGTGGCGTAGTATAGTTTCGAAGAATACGTAGAATGCGTGAAACGAGATTTTTCTAACATAAGCGAAGAGCATCCATGTCACTGATACTCGAAACTTGAATAGCCAAATACAGTTAAAAACGTCAAATAACAAATAAGAGAGTTCAAATCGCGTGCAAGAAGGTGCACCATACTGTCGAATTTGTCAGTATTTCCAGCAAACAAGAAAATGTCGAAGTGCCATGCCGACCGTGCACACAGTCGAATCCAATCCGAAGGAGGAATATTAAAAGCTGTGTCGCGTCAAAGCCGTTGACGTATTGACTCGTCCGCAGTACCGTCACGTTTCGGTACAACATACTACATAAAAAACGCAGACGCTCGAGGTGAGACTTCGCCTCTTGAAGTAGATTCGGGCTTTGACCAAAAAACATTCCTTCGATCTGACGAATCCTACCATAAAAAATGTCTACTTCGCGACATTTAATATTTATAAAAAGCTCTCGGCTATGAATGCAAGTGTTTCTCGCTGAGTTGCAGATGGTATGAATCAATTCAATCTGCGGACGAAAGCTGAATGTCGGCCTTGGCAACCAGTCTGCCCGTATACAGCTATCGGCTAACAACGAATATAACGTGAAAGAGCGTCTACCAGCTGAGCGTATGTGATATATATATGTCCTGTCACTCGTGATTTTATCGCGGATCATGAGACCCTTGTTCTACATGGACTTGTATAGATTACTATGGAATGAAACACGTTTTTACTCATGAAACTAATCGCGCGACAGTTTCTCTTACGGTGGATTAACGCTTCAAGTACTATAGTCGTATAAGCATACGCGACTTCATCAGTTTTGCCGTACGACCTACGAATTTTCAGATTATGAACGCTGTTAAATGGCGTTTATGCGCTTTCGTATCAGCATGCTGGTTAGTATTCGCCGTAGCATCAGAGACTTTAGGGTTCTTTTTCACTTGTGACTGGTCGCGCGCGTATTGACAAACAGCGCGACGTCGGAGCTACTAACAGACAAATTTTTGATTACGGAAATGCTATTGCGAGTGGATTCGAGACGAAGAAGGGCGAAAGAAAAATATTTGAAGATACATATCGTTTATTAAAATTACTGCGGGTTGTGTACCATCTGAGTGTTGCTACCCAACTGGTAGAAGATTAAATCTCTCTCTGAAAAATTGCCAATCGTCCGCAACCGTGTGGCAAATCTCGTGTCACTTTGAATCTTCGTGAATGAATGAAACCGAACAAAGATCGACTCTATTCTTTTTGATCGAACCATACATTTTTTTTAACATATCAACCGATCTGTCATTCTATTCCTCATAGCAAATTATGAACGTATTTGTGCATGTCAAAAAACTATTAGTATCGAACAAAAACTGAACTCATGTTTGTAAATGAAATGCTTTGTGATGGTAGAAATAATGATGTTGAAATTGACGTAAATCCTGCAGAGATATAAAGTATACCTATAACCACGAATAGCTTTCTGTTTCTTAATTATTCCACGAACCGAGAATTTTTCATACCTCAAAGCGTGTAAAATATCACGAATAAAGATTTAAATAACTCGTTTCTCCCCGGCCACGCGGCAAACAACACTACTCACGTGCATCTATTTGAAAAGCTAAAAAAGTACGTATTTGAACATGTACCAGTAGAAATGTTCTACAAATATACTATGTTTGTCAAAAAAAAAAAAAAAAAAGAAAACAGTGCAAGATCCTATTGCGCTATAGCGAAGTATGATTATTATGGTTACGTCGATGAAGTTTAAAACAGATCTAAAAATGTATGTATATAGAAGTTGCAAGTCATTTACTGCACACACGAACGTAGTAAAGCATGAAAATTAGTGTAAAATATGGTCCAATTAAATATTATAGTTTATTAATGTGATCGATAATTATGATGAAATACTTTGATAAATCTTGGTGAAATGTACGTTTGCAGCAAATATTTGGTAATTTCTATATACATTTTCAAACTAGTTTCAGTTTTTTTTTTAATATAATATAAATAGTCTCATAAAGCTTATGATTATAGCGCTTCTGAGATTTGAGAAAACTGTGCGCGACAGATATATTTATAAAAATTTTCTATGATAGTTATTTCCGAATGATTGTACATTTGTCCTTCTTCTTTTCTAAATTCTTCTATTTTTTTTTCTTTTTTTCTACATAAAATTGAAACCTGAATTTTTGTCTAGAAACCTTATCAGTCCTAATATTTCTGAAAGAAATTATTTAAAAGATCGATGGGGAAAATGAAACAGGATTAGAAAATTAAGAAGTTGCAATTATAGTTTGCTAAGTGCGCTTACGTCGTGATACGTGAATTATTTCAATATCATTCATATTTATATTTCATTGTTCTTTATTGTACTATCCATCTTATCCACTGATTTACGACGAACCTACAGCGAGTACGTATTCTCCATTATAGAACGGCGCATGTATTTTTTCACTGTTATCCTATTGTTCTGGTATTTTGCCAGGACAAGCAAGCAAAGATATATGGTAAAAATATGTCTGCATTTAACAAATGATTTTGCGTTCCTATAGTACCGTTTGAAATACGACGACAATTGAAGAATTCATATGGAATAAAGCGATGACTCCGCCATAGAATTGTTTGAACAGAGAATTTTTCATGGAACGAAGAAATGTATGTAAGCGATTTTGAAATAGAACGAGAATAAAAGTTTTATATCAGATATATGTAGATAGATAATTAAGATTTTTAAATAAACTATAAAAGAGTAAAATGTTCTTAAATATTCTTAAGTCGGATAATTTAATCGAAATGAAATACAATTTCTCCTGGTTGGGAAAATATTTCAAATTCGATTGGAACTTTAATCTCGTTTCTTAGATATTGTTTGGTGCGTTGTTGTTGCGAGTTAAATAAAAATTAATTATGTTACTGACGACAGTCGAGACTTGGTTCACGTTCGTGCTAGGCTTTTATTTTGTGCAAACCTTATTTGGGACAGAAAAAGGCAACTAATTTATTTTGCAAGTAAAATGGAGATAAGGTAAATCGATTTTTTCTTCGTCAATACGATCATATCTGATTTATTCGTGGCAACGTTGTTTGTTGTTATTCATAGAACGTTTAATGCATATCTGAATACGCCAGACTGGAAATCGGAGTATTATAATATAAGTGGAAGGATATTCCTAGAAATCTGCCTGGCTAAGTAAATATTTTGTTGTTTCTCTGTATTCGTACTTCCACTCCGACGTCAACTTCGTATCGTTATATCGCAGGGAAAGAGAATTATTTGAAAGAAATTGAAAACGATATTACGTGAAATATGTTTGAATACTCGTTTACCCTCTAGCTATTGCATGCAATGAGGAGTGTGCGCAACTTTGATTTTTCTACTGTGCTTCTCTGTCATCTCATGGAAGCTACTTGCCCAAAGCGTGCTGAAATAAGTATACAAGTGAACTATATTAAATAAATGTTTTAATACTACCCAAAGATTAATTCTAAAGAGAATCAAAATTTATATTTATGAAATACAATTGAAATTTATATTTATGTTTATTCGTACTATTTTATCATATCGATCGTTATTAGTTTACGATGGAGTTAATACTTAATTTAATAATAATTATATTAATATTAATAATGTAGTATCGTGGACAAGGGGCCTGGGGGTGTCGGGCGAATTATAAACAAGCGGTTGCGGAACATATGCGTGGTGGGGCTAAGACAAAAGACAAGGGATTGCTAAGGGACGATAGACGAATTGACAGTCACTTTGAGTTGAGAAGTCAGGGAGTGTTGCTAGCGTTGTCGAGAGAGCCTTGGATCCGTGGTGACGAGAGTTGCAAATTAATTATCTAGTTGTCTTAATTATAGTACGTTACCCTGATTAGTTCAAGTTAAACAACCATCGTTTTCTGTTTAATCAACATCTGCTTAATCCATTTATTATAAATAAACTAATTGTAGCATAAGATCCTACAATAATAATATTACGATAAAAGAATCTTCTTCTTCCTTCGTGTCACTAATTTTTCAAACATTCATCCTTACTCTCTGTATTTGTATTACATTTTATCAACAATTCGGTACATCCACGTTCGTAATAAAACATTCCTATCCAATATAACAATACAGCACTACGTAGAATAGAAATGCGGCACTATTCTAATACGTTTAGTCGTATACATACAATAGCGCACAGATATGGCAAATATTCCACATTCTTATTGGCGTTCGTGTACGCGTTTTAACGACTCCATTTTTAGAAAATCGACGGGTAATTTAATTTTGCAACGGAATGCGTGGTTCAGGCAGATACATGCGTGTACCACATACCAGCGGAAGAGCATCTCGCGCCCCCGCAATAACGGCTTCTCGAAATTAATTGTACGACCGCCCATTAAGATTCATGCGCACGCTCGTACCGAAAGAATAGTCCGCTACATTATCTCGTCACGCAAGAGACCATTCATTCCATAGAACGGCTCAATTATTTCCTACTAGCTCTCTTAATCTGTTTAATCTACGATTCCGTCTTTATCCTGCGCATCTCAGCCTCGCGTCAGATATTCCTGGCGCGGTAATAGTTACGTTATATCGTGCTGCGTCACGAATTTTCACGCAAGTAGTTAGTTCGGTTGTTTGCGATTTTTGTTAATAATTCTGACTGTGCTTTATGACACGGATTGTACAATTGCAGGAGTTTCTGCAATCAGGAGACACCTCCGCTTTTTAGAAGTTTGAGTAAACGAGCAAAAGTCAACTAGGTACCGAGTATTTTTCCAAACGATTTTTACGGATCGGTCATTTCGATCAAAATTAAAGAACAAGTAGAAATACCATGTAATAACGAATAATACGTTTCGTAAGGTAACAAGTGACTCGATTGATGTTTATGCAAAATACGTATATTATTTCAATAATGAATTACTTTTCAAATAATTTTAAAACGTAATTGTAGACTCGAGCACATCCTCCGCATTGTTTCTTCAATATCTGCATGGATCGTGACTGGATTAAATGAAATTGTTTTTATAGAAAGTAAATTGAAAGCTAAAGGATATGAGGAGATGTTACATGGCTAATTATTGCCTTTCGTGAGAGAGATAGCAGACAAAGGACCAAATTTTTAACGCGGCGATGCTTCCATTCGTACAGATGTCAATACAAAAATATGCTTTTAGGATTTCGATGAGCAGGATTGAGAATCGTGGAATGGAATTATTACGATGAGCTACGTTAAATGCTGGTTTGAACTCTGAAATTCTAAGGAGAAAAGTTTACGATCGGGAGAAGCCAGCTATAGAAAATATCGTTGAACTTAGGAGATGAATAAAATCTGCGTGAGCGGATATTCAAAACGAAGCTTTAAATAAGTTGGTAGATAATATGCCTGAAGGATCGATAAAAGTAATAAAAAATGAACAGAAATCCACTGAATATCGAATAGAAAGGTAACATCGTTAACATTGAGTTTACATCTTTCCGCAAGCAAAAGTACAATTTCAAGAGAAAATCTAATGGCTCTCAAACTTCAGTTTTGTGTTATACTACAATATGAAATTATATAAAAGATTTAGCCAATTTTTGTTTCAATATTGTGAAAAATCTGAAAATGGATTTGCGTTTCTAATTGTTCACGACGCGTTAATCCACAAGCTTTCTTTCCTCCGGAAAAACTCTTTTCTTGCCGCTGTATCTATCGATTTGTAGAAACCTGAAACTCGTTATGATTTCTAGAAAATTAGGAATTCTTTTCGTAATTACTCGAAAATGGAACGAAATGGATAAAAATGCGTATAGAAAATCTGAAACGAATAGAATTAGCAAAAAATTCTGCCAAGTTAAGTTAGCTGGAAACTAACTACACGCACGATTATCTCAACTTAGTCGAATAGCCCAATCTCCGTACGAAAGAAAATCGTTCGTAAGGAACTATCTTACAAGTACTGGTATTAAAAATAGCAATAGAAACTTTCGAATGGAAATGCAACGATCTTCTTCAGTTTCTATCCTCGCATTCTAACTTTCTTGCGAGACGCCATCTCCAGCTTTCCCACTTTTTCGTTGTTCTGCTAATCAAGGCTCGTTCGTAAACGTCTTAACACGTGGCGATTCGAGAAGGTTCTCGGTGTCAAAAGCCTGGCGTACCCTTTTGAAGTTGGCTTTCGCCAGCAAGAACAACTGTCTGGGTGGAACGAGGGTGGTTTGTCCAATGCAGGATACAAATCCTCGCTTGTATCGTAGGATTCGCTTTGGCATCTCTATCCGGAGGAAGACTCGGCCCCATTTCGAGTCGGATTATGCGTCATTCGTCGAGCGGCAGGAAACGGTCGAAACGGAAGCCGGTTATCTGTAGGACGAGTGTCAGCCACAGCCATGACAGTCCTTTCCGTCTATCTATATCATCGTCGTAGTTTGGACATTGTTTTGACTTCTGACAGGGCCGACATGCAAATCAGGATTTCGATAATTGCAGGGATTGCTTTGAATGTCCTAGACGAGGCGTAGGCGTATCAGCCATTTCTCGTTAACCGTGCCCCATCGTTCTGTCCCTTTATCGTGTTGTGACTTCTGATGCCGCTCTTCGGGAACGCAATTGGACTGGATATATTTGGTTTTCAGTAGATGGATTAAGAAAATGTTTCGTGGCAAGCAACGTTTGTACGTGTGATAGACCTTCGTTTATTGGGACGAAATTTCAGTCGATGCTGGATTAACTGGACTTCTGCCGGTTGAACTCGTTTACTTGAACGCCAGCGTCTGTCATGTGAAAAGTAATAAGTTGGAAATAGAAATTTCTACGATGTGTTAGAAATTCGTTGATTGATTCGGCATCTGACTCTGAGTGAACACATAGTTGCAAAATATTAAGAGATATTAAATAATTTAAATGGTACTTTTGCTATTAATCGTCAAATGCTATTAATCGTTACTTATTTATTGATTTCCTTTGATTTTATTCACGAAGTTTTCTAAATTCTAAATTACTTTGAGACTGTTATAGTACGGTATAATCTTCTTAATTTAATTATAGTTTGAGCTTTATTCCTTACTTCCATTTCTATCGCGACTTTCTGTTACGATCATATGTGCAATTTTGAAAAATGCGGTTAAACATCTATCCGAACTACCATATTAATATACTACAAATTAATTAATATAAATGCGTTATTACTGACAATCGGTATATATGGATACTCTCTGTCATCTAAATATAACAGTTGCAATTCCTAGCCAGAAACCCGCGCATATTAATACAGCGTGTTTACTCAAACAGTATACTATTAAACAATAGATAGCTGTTTAACCATAATTAATATTGGTTTGTATAGTAAGTTTGAATGATTCGAAATGTTTCGTTCATCCATATATGTGTACACATGCATAACAATCACAAAGCTGTGTATTTTTGATACGATCTACCATTAATGAAAAATGTTACGAGTAATTAATTATCAAAGATTATATATGCGATTGCTTTTATGAAATTTATTTTTTCCAAAGTTTTATTCAAGTTACCGTAACGATCGATTTTGATCGATTGAAGAACTGTGGATATTTCATCTCTTTAAAAATTTTCTTCCATCAATTTCTTCGATTCACGAGCGATAAATTTGATAACTTAGTGTTTCATGCGCATGAGGAGACATACGAAATTTTAAGTGAAATTTTATATCGAAGAATTTATATGTACCGATCTGTTGAAAGAATTATACGATTTAAATACGTTACGCTATTCGAGATATTGAAAATGCTTCGAATATTTCAAATATTTCGAAATTTGTCGAGTGTCTCTTAATAAAATTAAAAACAATCACATACTTTCAAAGCGATTCGAAACAAATACGTAGATAATATATTTTGCATTAATTCGACTTTAATTTCAAGTGCAACTTCATCTACGTGCTCCATTTCTGGATGATTAGTTGAAGATTTCATGTAGACAACAACGTACGTGTACACATTTTTTAACGTTACAATATGTTTCTGCATAAAACAATATGAATGCCATTAAGTGATAGACGGGTTCGAACACATATGCACTAAACATCACCAATTTTATAACAATTTTAACTCGGAACGCTAAAATATACCTTTGTAACAGAAATAAAAAGGACGTTTTGAAAAAATATATTTTCAAAGCACGTACAGACTCATTCACAAATACAATTCTTTTCCCGATGAATTTCGTCTATACTAGTGCAAAAAATAGAAACTTTTGTGACGCTCCAGGGCTATTTTATACATTTGAGATTTTCTGAAAATCAAAACAAATGAAACTTCAAAAATAATTTTAAATCAGAGAAGCTTCTTCTCTCTCTCCCTCTCTGCTAAGAAATTTGACTTTTGCCACTTAAGCGGTTATCTACAAATAATCTTCGATTGCTATTTTCCAAAATTCGTGATTTTTAATTTGCGTGCTGCATCTGAACGCGCATTCTCAACCAATTCACTTGCTACATCCTGGACATACGCAGCGAACGTGTTAAAAGGCTTCGGGTGCAATTTAACCTGCTTGTCACTGCGTCGTAGTTGGAATCTAGGGAGCAATACACTCGTTTCGAGGCATAGGCTAATCACCCAGATACTCGCGAGAGATTCAGCTCGTACGCGACAGTAACTGTCCCGTAGATTGGTTTCTACAATGGCTTTAATATCGAACTGTTATCTACGACTGCAATTTCACACAATTAGAATCCTTTTGCGCAATAATTTACCAACTCGTATGAGTGAACTGACAAGCCATAAATCGTAGCTTATAGACTGCTATTTTACGATCTCAGAATTTTATGGCAAACGGGGTAGTCACTTCTGGTTTGTCGAATTTGCTTCGAAAATTCCATGTGTTCTTGAATAGAAACTAAATAGAAATTTGATTAATTCTACAAATATTATAACAAGTATCGCATTTTGATTATTTCGTATGTCCTTACGCATTGTGCGCGATTCATCTGTTTTTACGCGTTCAAACTTCTCGTAAATGTATAAACAATTAATTAATTTCGCTGTGTTCCACGTGGAATTTACATCATTTTCAATTAAAAGACTGTTTTCTATATTTTGCACTACTTCAATTCCTCAGTTCGAAGTATCTGTTCGCTGGAAAACAACGATTCTGAGTTTGCCATATTGCGTTTATTAAAAAGTACAAATTAAATTTCCCGCTAATAAAACGTTGCCAATTATTCGCCGAAGGTACGTCGAAATGAAAATTCCGTTTCACATTTATTTCGCTCGTTCGTTGAATAATTTTACAGGGATTACTGCAGTTCTTAATGAAATTTTTGTTACAATTTTTCATCATAGTTTGTTGTCGTTTGGCTGAAATACTTAACGATGTGCGTAAGGCCTGTTTCGATCTCGTTTTTTATGAGACGCTGCAGCAAAGCTCCAGCGTTGGTTAATCTACGAGTTACAAACATGGTGGCAATTAAATCGGTAAGAACGTTTAATATCTGACGGCAGGCAGCATTATTAATGGCCAAATTCTGGTAGATTAAATTAACTGGAAACGCGTGCCATTCTGTGAATATCCTCGGATTAATTTCAAGCCGTTGATAAAGTAAATAACCGATCGGTCTGAAAATAAAGTTCGTTGCAAGTTGCCCAGGAAAAACTCGACGATGGAGTCGAATCGGTCGTTAATTACCAAAGAAACTTCTGTTCCGGTAAATGAGCGGGCGGGAAAAAATTCGCGAATCTGGGACTTCGTCTGCAAATGAACTTGCCGCTGCACGTCGAGGAAATTACGTTTATTTTCTAATCTATGTCGCGGACAAGTTTCCATAATAAGCCCCCGTATCGTGTAATTTAATATTTGCTATAATCATATTAATATCTAGTTCGATCAAAATCATATTATATAACACTAGAACTACCGATAGTTAACACGAAGTTACTTGTACCAAAATCAGTCAACATTAAAAAATACGTAATAATAGAATATTTTTATAGTTATTGATTTATTACTTTCTTACAGAAAGAATTCCATATCATGTAGTACATTTTTGGTATTGTTAATCCATCTGGGATCATGATCGACCTAAAAGAGAGTTGACACATTTAAAAAATTGTAGAACCAGTCATTTTGAGTGCTGTAGCATTTCTAGCGTTAGCATCTAGCGATCTAGCGATCGATCCGGAATTTTTCTGATAACTGATATCATCATATAAACGATACGCAGTAAAAGTTTTAAAAACGTGTGGGAGGTTGTACAAAACAAGGAAACTGGTTAATTGGGATTCGATAAACAGATTGCAGGACTCTTTTACACTTCGACAAGTACCAGTCATTTCGACTGCTATTGGTATAAATAGCCTCGATACAAAATTATTTTGAGTTTGAGTACGTTAAAAACAAAATAAAATTCATTATATTATTTTTTTAGTTATCGTTGTGAAAGTCATTACATCATTGCGGAGAAAAAATATAACATGAAGTAGGAATTTTAAAATAAAATTGTAAAACCAGTCAGTTTGACTGGTGTGGTAGTTCTAGTGATAATTATAATAAGCATAACATATAAAATAAAAAAAAAAAAAAAATAGAAAAATGATATTCAGGTAAGAGAGGACGAAGGTTAAATTTTTTTTTGTCAAATGACACGTGATTGTGAATTCATCAAACGCAGAAAATTTATGGTTTTCGACATACTCACGTGTCTTTAAAGAATCAAAGATGATGTACATGTACGTTTCTCGGAATTCAAAATTTGAAAATCGAAAATTAAGGGTGGAATATTAAAACAGCGATGGTCGGAGCGAAGATTAGAAGCTTGAGAAGGATAGAAAAAGACCTTGAAATCAAAAATCATTTTCCCTTACAAGAGTATCGTTCATGCTAACGAAGGCCCATCAACGATAAATCAGCGCAGCGATACGCATCAATATAAATCCTGATATCGCAGCTAGCAATCATCTGCACATTGAAGTTAATAACATCAAATGACAGACCATATTCGAAGCGGATGCAATTCTTAGTTCCGTCAATTAATTAATTCCTCCGTTAATTAATTCGTTTTAATTAGATTAAAATTTTTCTTCTCGCAAATTTTAATTTGCCTGACGACTCGTTCTCGTTATTACCGTAGAGATTGCTGCGAATGTTTAAGATTGTCGAATAAATATTTGAAATACATTTAATCATTCGAATAATAAACGTAATGTGAAAAGAATATGTGGAGGCGAGATTTTTAGAAAAAATATTTATTTCATTTCATTATTTCTTATTATATATTATTAATATTTATTTATTCATTTTTTGGTAACAATAAAAGCAAATGATTTTTATGAATATTTGCTAAAATAAATACTGATTCTATGAGACTAGGCGAATGAATAGATAGTGTTGAAGTGCAAATATAATTTTTTTATTTCAGTTCTTGTTGTTTGTTGTATATTATACGAGTCTTGCGATCATTTTTGACATTGTAACCATTGTTGGCGTGTTGTACGGAATTTGTCATAGTCATCAGAAAAAAATTAGCCGAAAGCTAAGAATTTTTCGTAGAGTTTCATAAAGTAAATAGTTTACGGTAGGTTTTGAAAGGAAGACATGAAAAATTGGAAAGTTCTAGCATTCAGAAAAAAATGTACGTTTTTCGCAGATAAACTGAATTTATATTGCTTTTAAAAAATATTACTAATAGATGATGAAATAAAAATTTGAAGTTCAATCCGTGAAGAAATTTGCAACAAAGTGAACGAACTTCGTTCAAAATTGATTAATCAATTAGTTTTTTAGCTGTCACGCGCCAGCTTATGAAATTGTTAAACGTGGCAGTTAAAAATTTTGTTAAAAGAGGAGAAAAATTGGAAAAAAATTTACGTTTGTACTTGAATTTGTTGTTAGATTTACATCCCGAAAACGTCTGGTCCCATATGACTAGTAAACAAAACTAAACAAGTCTAAACACAATTTATAAAAATCATGTTTCTATTGTTGGCACACGTTTATTGTTTCTTGTTTATAGAAATGTGATAATTGATATTCTAATAATTTTTGCAATTAAAATCAGAATACAGGAACCTCTGTGATACACTCGTGAGCCGCTTATATCTATACACTCGAATCAATTTGTAGCAAAAATACGAAAATTTTGCTAAACTCTTCGTACGAATTAATGAAGAATTAATAATCGCGAAGGAATTTGAATTATCTGTTAAATTTACATAATCTGTAAATCGAGCAATCTTAAAGGAATTTTTAAATTTTTTAAAGTTTTCCTCAGTAACAGATTTTTCAAACTTTGTACCGCCTTAGTTATAAAAATTGGAATTTACATGGATACATATGTAACGATAATACATAGAAGCAAATTAAATATTAAATTTTAAGCTTGCAGAGGAAAAGAATGACAGGAAGAAGGACAAAGTTAATGTTACAGCGGCAGATGTACTCAAGTATCCACCTATAACCTTACCGAGATTTAAGATATTCGGTTGCTGGGAACTTAATTGCGGTTCTTAGCCATAAAGCGACTCGTAAACCTCGAGATAATGTAACCCAGCACGGAATATAAGCTTTTGTAATCGAAATAAAGATCATTAGAATCCATACACTTCTGCCAGCAAGATGCGAGTTTAATAATTCTGTATCGAAAAATTCTCGTATTTTCAAGACAAAGACAGCAAACTCCTTGCTGTTTGAAAATATTCCATTGTGAGAATATTCGGAGAAATTGTAATCAAGACTTATCATTTGCAGATGATTTTTATACTCGCACGTTTCGAATAAAGTAATCATTCTTAAACGTTCCGATAATTTCTTAATCTTTTGTGGGGTTGCAAATTTTCATAATTCAAAGTTCAACATTTAGAACAAGTGAGATTAATTATTGAACAACCGGGAACCGAACAATCGATAGAATTTCGAAGTAGTCGACCAAAACTTGCTCCTTTTCGAAACGAAATTCCGCGATTCTCGAATTTCTACACTTCAACGTTGCTTCCATTTTATCAAACAAGAAGCATTCACGTTTGACATGAAATTAAAACGAGAAATCGTACGAACCAATAAGAATCTTCGTATATTTTGTTCGAGTTTCGTAACCCCAGAAACACTTGCAACGTTAGAAAAATAGAGCCGGGTCGAAAGTGACCAACAGACTGGACAAGGGATAACCTTAACGAGCATCAATTAAGCAACGCGATACAGTACGATTACTGGAATCTGCCCATCCTGATTCCCCCGTGAGGCATTAGTCTGCAAGCTTCCCTAACTTCAGACGTATTACACGAACAGCGTCAAGGCTCATAAGCTTCACACAAATGTCTCGATTTATCTAATTGATCGATCGCAGCGACGCGGTCGCTGCTACGAGACGGCTGCTACCGGACCTCTTCGTTTCGCTTGTAAAGTAAATTGCGGACGCTTCAGGGGATTTCTTTGCGGCAGGGATCTTGTTGGATTTTCTTCCGCAAGGAACGCTATCTTCTTAATGCCACCGATGCTGCTTGCTTATATATTTTTGGCTGTTTCGTGGCACGAGATTAAGTTCTTCTTGAAGTTTCTTGCCAGAAAGTAGGGCAATGGTTCACGAGGATAGAAATTTGCGAGAAAAAATTAATTAACTTTTGTTAGAACGGAGGAAATGTAAAAGAGTCTGGGCATTTGTGCTCCGCTCGAAATATTAGTTCGTCGAAATACGAATCTGGAAGCTTCGATATATAGGGGATTAACCGATAATAATATTATTAAATAGGTGTGCGCATTTTATATAAACAATTCATAAATCGTGGGTTTTTTGTTCAAATTATCTGTGCAAAGAGAGTTATGCAATATCAGATATAATTAAGACTGTGTAGAGTAATTTGTATTAGTTGGTTATGTGAGCTTAAAACATTTAATATTTATTCTTTGCGTTTAAACATTTCATTGTTTGTTTTGAATTTATATTTTGAAAAGTATAAACTAGAAGATGCAAATACGATGCTGACAATAACTGAGTAAGAAGCGACAGCAGTGGCAAGTAGTACAGCGTCGTCTATAGTCAGACATTCTATACAAAAGCCTGGACACTAGTTCCAGTTACAATTGCAGTAATATCTTCCTGAATTTAATACAGCGAAAAAATGAAAGAAGTTATTTGCATGTAGTGGAAAAACTCGTTTACGTTAGTGAAAATAGGTAGTATAATTATGATAAGCTTTACTACATATTATTAAAATTACGATGAACATATACAGAGTGGTTGGTAACTGGTGGTACAAACGGAAAGGAGGTGATTCTACGCGAAAAAAGAAGTCGAAAATATAGAATAAAAAGTTTTCATTTGAGGCTTTGTTTTCGAGAAAATCGACTTTGAATTTTCGCTCGGTACGCGTGCGGTTATAACGGATCTCACTGTAGATCGTTGTCTCGATGGAAAAATTTAAATAAAAAGAAAACAAAATTTTTTCTTCTGATATCTTTTCTAAATAAGTTAAAGTTAAAAAGTTAATTCTGATATTTTAGTTTAATTGAACTATAGTTTGATATTAGTCGAGACTTTGTTTGGTATGCAGGGTGGTTGGTAACTGGTGGTACCAAGCAGAAAGGGGGCGATTCTACGCGAAAAAAGAAGTCGAAAATATAGAATAAAAAGTTTTCATTTGAGGCTTTGTTTTCGAGAAAATCGACTTTGAATTTTCGCTCGGTACGCGTGCGGTTATAACGGATCTCACTGTAGATCGTTGTCTCGATGGAAAAATTAAAAAAAAAATTAAAAAAAAATTGTTTATTCTATATTTTCGACTTCTTTTTTCGCGTAGAATCACCCCCTTTCCGCTTGTACCACCAGTTACCAACCACCCTGTATTATGCACGTATTTCATTTTTTAATCTACTTTTCAAAAGATTGTAAAAGATGAGTGGAGTTTTAAGGTTAATAATTGCTTTTTGAAAATCAGTCGCCACGATTTTTCCAACACTTCAGATAATCAAACGATTCCGGCGGAAGAATGTTTCGAACGAAAGTTAAATCAGCTTTCGATCGGCTACAAATTGCAGTGTTAAGAACTTGAAAAAAATTCCACTTCGATGAGAAGTTAAGGCGATCTCTATTTTTTTTATTTTTCGATGCATTTTTTTAATTCTCTGCGAGAAAGTATTAAGGTACTTAAGCGGAAGAATGATTAGTTTAAAAGATATTTTAACTTTAATGTCGGAAAACTTGTCGTATGAAAGACAAGAAAAGATGTACTTTTCCGTTTTTACGTTTTCCTCGTTTTTCGTACGACAAGCTTTAGTTTAACCTAAAGTTTACTTGAAAAATCGGAGCGACTGATTTCTACACCACCCTGTATAATAGTTTTCCTCGTATCGAATTCCTTCGATCGTAAAACTAAACGATGCTTCCTAAAAGACACAGCTATTCGTTCAAATAGAAATGGTCGCACATCGCGCTTAATCAAGTCGAGCGAAATAAAAGTTCGCTAATTAGCAGACATTCCGCGGAGGTTGGTGGTTGGCCAGTCACTTGTGTCATTCTTCACGGTCACGAAATTCGAAGCTGACCGTGGACGGGTTCGAGGCCGCAAAGTAATTACGTTTACCCTCGTGAAGGTGAGGTGAGTAAAGAGGATCCGTTAAATTGTGCATCGGTTTATCTGGTCGTGTTCACCGTTGAATTTTTTCATCCTGAGCACTTTCGAGACTAACTAAATAGAAAAAAGGAGCAAAACTAGCGCGCGACCGAATAAATTCTACAATATATACATAATAGTTATATTTGAATATACAGGGTGGTTGGTAATTGGTGGTACAAGCGGAAAGGGGGTGATTCTACGTGAAAAAAGAAGTCGAAAATATAGAATAAAAGTTTTTTTTAATTTTTTTTTTAATTTTTCCATCGAGACAACGATCTACAGTGAGATACGTTATAACCGTACGCGTACCGAGCGAAAATTCAAAGTCGACTTTCTCGAAAACAAAGCCTCAAACGAAAAATTTTTATTCTATATTTTCGACTTCTTTTTTCGCGTAGAATCACCCCCTTTCCGCTTGTACCACCAATTACCAACCACCCTGTATATTCAATATTTTATATGGTTCGCTTTTCTAGCTAAATAAGTGTGAGAAAAATATAAATATATTATATCGTGTTGAAGTAACTACTTCATGAAAGGCTCTGCATCTTTATTTATGTATATCCGTGACCTGGAGACTGCCATTACGCAGAAATATTCCAAATAAGGAGCGGTGCATATTATTGTACCCTTGAGTATACATTATGTTTTGGGTTACAAGGTCTAGAAACAAAGGAACTAATAAACAGATTTCTATTTATGTTCCCTGTAACCTCTAGCCAAAGCTATAAGCTTAACTTTTTTGGTAATGTCCTTTGGCTACAAATATATGAACTTGCTCCCTATCATTTCATTGTCTAATAACACTAAAAGAGTAGGAATCTGAATCAGCATAAACTTATACATTATGCTTATACTTATATCTGTAATTATTTCAATATATGTAAAAAATAGAAAAAGAACCAAAGAAAAATCTGCAGGAGAATCAGTAATACAATATAGGTAAGATAGACAAAAGACTTTGTTGCGATGAAAACAAACTTATCACTACACGTGACAACTGTGTGCTATGAAAGAGGCTAATTGGAATGTAAATCAGAAATAAGAAGAAAAGGCAAAGCTGAGAATTATCTATGTGATCAAATCAGAAAATTATGTGACTAGATAAGGACAAAACTAGGAAAATCAGGGGTAGAATAAAGATGGGTAGCGTTTCTGAAATGCCCTCCTTGCAAAATCGTGCCAAAACTCTAACTGCTATTGTTTAATCAAAGAAAAAATGGACTTGAACTTGAACAACTTCTATGAGACCCTTGTTTACTTTTGGTAAAAAAGAGTAGCGACGACCATCGATCAGGATGAAACATTTGTTTGATAAAACAGTTTCTCGTTAATTTTCTCTGGCAGAGGTTTCCTAATGTCTTTTGTTTCATTTTCTAATTTTTTCTAATGTTGTTGGTTTGAAAGCGATACGTCTGCTAATGTTTTGTTTTGTTTTTTTAGATACACATAATTGAAGACTTCTTCAAAACAACGTAACATTTTTTAGGAGAGTGAAGAAACTTGACTTAAAATTACTTTCGAAATTTTATTTGTTTTGATTGTCATAAGATTTTAATTACAAAATTTTCTATTTCTCGCACTAATACAGATTCATCAGAAAAAAAATTGTATTTGTAGAAAAGCTTGCATACGCCATCTCTTAATAAGATGCCTTCTCTTTGTAGAGAAAATTGAACGTGCTATTAAATTTGCAAGTGCTGTAAGTACCAATCCCATTTGTCCCCAAATAACTTGCATAGAAACAGAAAATACATTTTTTTCAAAATGTTGCTTTTATTTTTATCAGAAAAGTATATGTTCTAATGCTTTTATATTATAATGAAATTTCTCCTAAATTCTACACTACGGTATTCCCATTGGCACATTATACAACACAGAAAAAAATTTTTTTATTTTTTCCACTTGCAGTGCCGTCTACAAGAAATCTTCAATCGTAATCGTATCAATTCTCTAAGGGCAGAAGTTTTAATTACATTTCATCAAAATTATTATTTATTCTTATTACTAACTATTATTTATTTTCTCTGTTGTTGAAGCTATGATACATTTACGAATTATGAAATATTTAACAAATTTCGCAGGACGTCTGAATAAAATTTTTTATAGATTGCCGGGTCATAGAGAAGTGTTTATAAAAAGATGATGCTCTCGTTTTTATGCAATTGCAGAAGATCTCGGGACAAGTGGTTTATAAAAATTTTACGATAGACCGCCGTCACGGGCCTCCTTAAACGATACGAGCAAAGCAGATGGCACTCGTAAAATCGAACTTTCATATTTGATGTGTTGTTTATACGTATTTTAGCGTACGGTTTCCGTTCGTTGGTGGTATTATCAAATTGTAATGAGAACGTGGAAGTGGTATTTTCGCCAGGTCATAGTAAATACCATTAAAATTTGATCATATTTAGTGGCATTAATTCGCGAGCTCACACGTGCGGAACTTGGACGCGATTTAATTGCCACTGTACGCGCTGGTGCATCGATAATTTTTTCCTAAAATATTGAAATTTCGGACAGAATTTTGTGAAGCTCGATCGGAACGCTCTGCATCAACGAACGAAATTTTATTTACGACTGTTGAATTAATTTCTCCAAGTTCGATTACGATATGTTTGCGTGAATAAAGAGGAACATATTGCATTTTTCCGAAGATCGATATAACTATTTGCAGTAGAAAATGTGCGTAGATTTGTTGTATCGTGTTGGGATTCGTTAGAAAATAATAATACAAAGTACCAAGCGTGTTTATAGTATGGAATTGTTTGAAAGAATTTTAGTGTCCAACACTTTGGCAAATGCACAGTATGATAGCAAAGTTTCTGAAATAATCAAATAGAAATAACACTACATCAACAGCTCGTTGAAATTTCGTTATAATTAACAATTTGCGAGTGTAGTTTTGATTTTATGATACCGAACGTTTTAAACGCGTTTAAATACGTGATTATTTCTGTAAATATGAAAAATGATTCTGAAAAAATGTTTCAAATTAAAGTTGTTTGACTTCATGAGAGAAACTTAATGAGATATTTCAATTTCTTGTTTTATATTTTTATTTAAAGAGATCCTAATGGGACTTATTTTAATGGAGCTATCCACTTTTTTACACACCATTCGATGCACTTTCTAATTCTGTACAAGTAAGTAGTCAGGTATTTGTGTCGACAAATGATTAATTAAATGGACGATGTTTTAAATTTAATGTTTCAAAACGTATCGTACGAAGGACGAGGAAAGCATCAACGAAAAAGCACCGCGTTCTTTTCCTTTCTCTTGCATACGATAAGTTTCACAACATCGAAGTTGGTCTTTCAAACTAGTCATTTTTCGTCACAAATATCTTAATACTTTTTCACAGAGAATTAAAAAGTGCGTCGACTAGCTTATCAAAAAAAGTGTATAGTTTGATTTAAAAAGTAACATTGGCTTTGAAATATCTTTAAACAAGAATGCAAAAAAAAAAAAATCTAAATATCTTTTTCTAAGTTTCCCCATTAAAGTCAAACAACTTTCATCTGAAACATCTTTTCGCGCTTCTGATATTTACAGAAATAATCACGCGTAGACGTTTAAAACGACGCGTTATATGGTATTCTTTGAAAGAACAAGCTGAGACTATTCTCTTATTAATCAGTCGATCCCTCGAATAAACATTTCGTGTAAAATCATGCGATACAAGCAATAAATTATCCCAAGGGACAACGTAAATCGGGTACATTGATCACCATTTAAACAGGGCTTAGCCGTAAAGTAAATTTAGTACCGCGCGCGATAAGGATCAGCACCGTCTACATCTCAATGATATTCGAGTCTGGTTTCCGCTATTCCATTCCGCCTGGCTCACGGAAAAAATATCGATATATCTTAACCGGTGTAACAGATAGCGAAACAATGTCCATGTACCATCACGACCATCTGAAAGCACGTAGTTCGATTGTCGAAATAGTCTATAGAGCGCATATAATTTTCGTTTCACTCTAATAATAAATAAAATAATAATCGTGATAGTCGCGTCTCATTATACAAGACCGTGGATATTTACGCATTTAGAGGAAATTTAATATAAAAACTATTTAATAGCGAATATCGAAAGTACGGCGTATCTGTCTCAACATTCAGAGCATGAAATAAATGTCTGCCCACGATTCATTTTTTAAATTGGATTTATAAAAATAGGAACTCGCGTAAGAATCCGCAGTCCGCTGATTACAATGCTAACAAAATTCCTAAAACGAAAAATATTTCGTCTAACACGATATATTCGTAATATAAGTATCCAAATACTTTTGCGCGCCAGTGTGTCTTCTCTGACGTGAAAACGGAGGAAATAAAGTCCAGATACGAATCTCGAGGAAGCTTGGTTGGTCGTCAGATTTGCAGGGCAAGGTCTCCGATCGTGTCACATATGTTCAGAATTCGAGGAAACTGGCGGTAAGTGCTGTTGGAAATGTCGTTAGTCGTTAAAAGCGAATGGAGCATGGCAGAATTACGATCGGCGCCGAGCAAATAAATCATATTGTATTTTCGTGCGGGTGCATCCTTTCGCGCGAGAATGGTCGTTTTCTGGAAACGCGCTGTAAAAGCGGATGGTCGGCATTCGAATTTTATTGCGTGACACGTGTACCTATATTGTATGCATGTTTTGATGTGTTTGATTCTTTTTCTTTTTTCCCCTCGTTTTTGTTTTCTCTTTTTTGTTTCATTTTTTCCATTCGGTTTCGAAGCACAGATTCCGCGTGATTTATAAACAGATTTCGTGCCTGCAACGCTACGATCTAGTAGAAGTATGCACGCACATACACACACACGCGCGTATATATATATCGTGCTTCAAGATAAATCGTTTTCCCTATCCTTTTTTTTTTTTTTTTTTTTGTTTTGATATTGGTAGTACGGAATTGGGATATGTGGAATGCTCTCGAAACGTAGTTACACATATTATATTTTGAATATTTCTGGTTCCCATTCGCGAATAAGCTAGATTTGTGGTGCACGACAGAAAGCGAAATACGAATTAGACTCGTTTTCAGAAATCTTCTTTCCAGTTTTTATTTTCCAAGACTGTGACGATCGGATTGTTTCGCTTGTAATCATCGTAATGTCGTTAGCTTTTTTTGTGGAAGCTATAGTTATTAAAACAGAGAAGAGGAGCGTTGCTGTTAAAGTTTAGGAACTACCAAAAAAAAAAAAAAAAAAATAATAAATAAATCACTTTGAACCAGTAATAGCATCAATCAGAGTGGAGTTTTCTTAAATCTATGGAGAAACACCACCTCGGGCTTGTACTCAAAGGAACTATTAAGACCCTTGTACTTAAACATAAAGCGGTTTATCATGCTTCAACCGACCAATCAAGCGAGGCGGCACAAATACTTGGAGAGAAAATCGTGTGGAAAAATTATAGCGGGGCAGCCTGCGGAAGCTTAAAGCGGTTGGCCAAGTGATTAGAAATTTCAGTGTCCAAAGTCTTTCTTCCAGATATTTTCATCCGTGAATATTCCACTGTATTTCTGATTCCGATCCATTGTTGGCGTGTTGCGCGGAATTTGTGATAGTCGTCAGAAAAAAATTAACCGAAAGCTAAGAAATTTTCGTAGAGTTTCATAAAGTAATTAGTTTGCGCTAGGTTTTGGAAGGAAGACATGAAAAATTGGAAAGTTCTAGCATTCAGAAAAAATGTACGTTTTTCATAGATAAATTGAATTTATACTGCTTAAAAAAATATTACTAATAGATGATGAAATAAAAATTTGAAGTTCAATCAGTGAAGAAATTTGCAATAAAATGAATGAACTTCGTTGGAAATTGATTAATCAATTAGTTTTTTAGCTGTCGCGCGCCAGCTTATGAAACTGTTAAACGTGGCAGTTAAAAATGTTGTTAAAAGAGGAGAAAAATTGAAATAAAAAAATTACGTTTGTACTTGAACCTTACATTTACATCCCGAAAAGGTTTGGTCCCATATAACTGGTAGTTAGTCTAAACAAAATTTATAAAAATCATAAAAAGTGATTAGAAATTTCAGTGTCCAAAGTCTTTCTTCCAGATATTTTCATCCGTGACGATTGCTGCAAATTTTCTCTCGAGTTAAACGCATTTTCTTTAAGTTAAACGCGGGAAGAAACTTATGTCGCGGTTATTGACAGATCAAAGATTTGGCTTTCTTTGAAAATAAAAACTTCCAGCATTCTATCAACGGCTACGTGAGCGTAACGATAAACGTAACTAAAATTGTACTGTATAAAATTTTTGAAATATAAACGCGTGGATATTTAACTTTCAAGTTATACGGTATTATTAAGGCTAAACTAAATTTTTGGCTCGACGATTACCAACATAGTTTCAAAGTAGGAAACTTAGCCTGTGGCCCGGAGCTGTGTTATTTTAGGCGTCTTACAAGGGAGGTGACACAAGTTACCAATAGGATTAACCAAGCAGCAATAAACTAAGCTTGCCCTATGCAACTAGAGTAGACTGAACAAAAGAGCTAGTAATTGAAAGGAATTTGTAATAACTTATTGAATAATATACGTGCTCGTATATGTTCCTTGTCTTAAAGTAGAATATCGTATTCAGGTATTTTAGAAGACATATCAATTGTATATTAATTCTTTCAAAATGGTATTATTTCTAAGGAAAAGATTTTACATGGAACGATAATTTTATTCTACTAGAGTTTTGTTTCCACACAGGCTGACGAAAGTTTCTAATACTTGCAGACACCTTTTATGGATATATCATGTGTGTATGGTTTTGTGAAATGTCAGAAATTTTATCGATACTCTTATGAGACTTGACTACCACGATTTTACTGGTCAGGTTTGAAGTATGATTGAAAATAAATAAAAATAGACAAGATATTTACGTAGCTATACTATACGAGATAGAAGTATATATTTCTCAGAAATCATGAAAGTATTAAAACTTTAAATTAAGTCAATTTTCCATTATGTTGAAAGAGTTCAATAAATACTTAGTAGGGTCATGTTTGACACCACATTAACATTTAACATATAACGTTTGTAATGTTATACTTAAGTCTTTCCTGTAAAAGAGTTAATAGAACACGCTTATTTGAAAAATTTGATTACAAGTTTGTATAATTTTTATAATTTTATAATTCCCTTTTTCTACCTTTTCGCAAATATTCTTCTTGACGATTCCGTTGTAACGTACGAGTTAAAATTTTCCCCGGGAGAAGCGTACGTATTTAGTTACACAGAATATCATCCTGCCAGCTGGTCGGTTCATTCCGCAACGAAATTTATTTTCTCTGTTCGAAAAGGCGCGATGAAATTTTTCTCGTGGACCAATATCGCAAAACGGGTGGCAGGCGATGCCTAATTTCGAGGTCGACGAAGGCATATTAAGGTAATTCCGCCGCGTTAAAAATGAGAGCTACGAAGTCGCAATTTGCGTACTGGAATTGTACGTACGTGCGCGCGGCTTGGGATAAGGTAATATCTGATTATATAATCCGGCTGCATAATAGACTGAGAGAACAAAGAATAGAGGAAACGCGATGCGCCGCAGAAATGAAGAATCCTTTAATGAGCTGAAGTGCTTTACAAAGAAACGCGTATAATGCCGAGATTTTCACAGTACCGGATCCGCACGAGACGGACGGAAAACTATAATAAACTTTGCTCCCTGCGCGAGGAAAGAGAAAGAATAATAAGTCCGCTTTTAATACTATTTTAACGACTTTCTGAAGCGTGTGCCGCGGTAAAAAGATAAAGTTGTCGGGGAACCTTAAACGTGGACTGACGTGCTTACCTGATGAAGAGACAATTGCGAGACTTTGATGTCGGTCTTCTTCAACTTTTCCAACTTTCTCTGCCGGCACGAACGTATAGTTGGAAACGATCGATTGTTTGCCGATTTTAATATTACCTATTCTATTTCGAAGCTTTTAATCCCTGAATGTCTCTCGTGTTAGTTTCGCGCACTTTCCTTGTGAAAAATTATATTACGCATTTGTGGAACTATTTTTCTGAAACTTTCTGTCTTCTATTTGTTTTCTTTTTTTTTTGCGAGAAGTGCGAAATCCCAATAAAATAGTTTTCGAAATGAATTATTTGTCGTCCCATTTCATTGACTTTCATCATTGTGTCAAATTCACACCGAGGGATATATTACTAACATGCAGAACTGAGAAACGAGTGCAGGTTAAAAATTGATAAGGACTTTATGAAATGTTCATTTTTTAAGACCTGATTACGATTGCAGTAATTGATTTTCTGCAGTAGGTTTGCTTATAATGTACAGCTTTTGTAGACTTATACATACACATACAGACGTTGAACATTTTTAGATATTTTTATACAATTAGTTTAATGTTCTTAAAAAAATTGGAGAATCAAGCATTCTTTTTATTTTAAAAAATACTATTTGCACTGTAACAATTTAAATTATTTTGATCACCGTAATTGCTTGTCTTTTTTCATTATTTTTATCATGATATATCTTTGTTCATTCATATCTTAATTCATAAATCACTTCAGTTCGTACTTTACCTCGTTTTCTCACGTAGCGAATACGAAAAAAACATCAGGATTTAAGATATTGTTCGGATGGTTTATTTTAGTGCTATTGCACTTATAATTGTTTATTATTGTCATAGAAATATGATTGCGATCATTTTCATAAAAAACCTTTTTAAATTTGTTTACATTCAGAAAATGCACGAGCCAAGTTACAAATAGCTACTAATCACAGGTTTTAAGAATAAAACATTAAATAACAATGAATGAAAACAATCCAGTTCCTGTAATTAGTATGTGTACATAATACGTTTAAATTCACATTGTAGGTCAGTAATTCGAACGTTGAACTGATGAAAAATAAACGACGACCTAGTAAGAGCTAAACCTGTCGCAATACCTAATTATCAGTTTCGAATAGCTTAAAATAATAACGCGGCGAAAATGTGATCGACCGAGATACTTTGAAATTTCAAATATCGGAAATTTGACAAATCTGGGAAATAATTGCTTTAGTGAATTGTTAGGTCGACAGAGAAACGTAGAGTACTGCTGGTAATTGACGTCTCGGTTTAATTATACGGCAAAGGTGTTCTACGCCAAAACGCCATCCATCACTGTTCTCGCGGTGAGGCGCAAACAATGCTCACGGCCACCGTGAAAGAAGCAATTTTTACGGCTACCGAATTGCTGGCTCTGTCGATTGTGATTTACGATGGCAACGTACAGGCACGGAAATAGTCACTTCGTCAAGTTCGTCGCTCCACAGTCCGGCACTTCGTCAGGGTGATGCATCCTGGCCAAAGAGTTCGGTTGACCGACTCCATTCGATTATCCTGATAAAGTCGTTGATAAAGCCGGTCTTTCCCTGAAACCCATGCCGTAGGACAACGAACGCTCTTTACTTAGACGCTGATTAATGCAAGTCAGCTTCGATGGGGACCCGATGAATTATCCTCACGACGAACCGAGTAGTTGGATTACCGATGCGAGAACGATGATCCAATTATCCAGGCTCACTGTGTATTTTCATTACTCCATGCTTCTGTCATTCCGCGCTGATAACGTCTACTTTCATCCCTCTCTTACGCTCGGGAAATTAATACGTTTGCGCCACTCCACTGAGCAACGTAAAAGTCGAATACACTGTCTTAAAATTGTACAATTGTCCATGTTTTTTTTTATTATTTAATTTGTACTTTACAATTTGTCCAGTTGGACATTTAGTAAATTTTTCTAACTTAATTGCTAAATAACATGTGGATGGCTACCCCCAGCGGGATACCATCTTCGACTCCTGCAAGTTCTTCAAAAATACGAACGCTCTTAGAATGCTACGCTTCCACCTTGTTGGACCAATTCTAGAATATGAAGTATATTTACATTAATATTTTAGAATATATATATGTCAAGTTCTCATTGGAATTAGGGACGTGTAACGAATCTTCATTTGAATCAGCCATTGTTGTTATACAATATAGATGATATTTACTGGTACAAATATGATTATTACACAATTTGACAAGTAACCGTGGTAATTAGATACTCGAGATGCTAATGACAATGATCTTAGGTTCAATAACGAATCCACGGTCAACGAGATTTCAAATGCGCTTTCTTCCAAAGTCTAAGTCGAACTGAATTTACTTGTCCACAGTACAAGTAGAATTCAACTTACTGGACCACAGTCCAAGTGGCACTGCACTTATATATTCTTCTTTGTACCTCTCTGTACCCCTCGGGCCACATATATTTTTAAGGAGAGCTATACAACTACTTCATACCTCTGTTAGGTAAAAACGTCCATCCCGTGACCGTGGCTACGTTTAGCGACCAGATGCGTCACTTCGAGCCCAAACCTACTGTATCAAATCTCGGGCAAACATAATCGGATTAAATCAAAAACAGCTAAGTTTTATTATTTATTATTTAAGTACTGCATCTAAGTTTTATTATTTAAGTACTGCTATAATAAAAAGTCTAGACTAAAGTATTGGGGATCTTCCCAAAAGTTGCAAAAGAAAGGCCCCGTTCTTTCATCTCCGACATATATATGTTCTGTATATCTTGTACGTATGATCTTATATATCTCACAGCCGTAATATCGAAAGTGTTCTCCACTAATTTTTAAACCTGACTGCCAAATATAGTGAACAAGCGGCGCCGTTTGATTCTCACTATTATCTCACTATTTAACAGTTTAAATCTTCACACTGAACAAGAGAAGGATGATATCTGAATACAATCTTCATTAGCAAAATAGCTAAAGGTATCGTTGGCTGTCTGGATATCATGCAGTTGTTCTTCCTCAATGTACCATCAAGAAGCTTGAAAAGTCACGTATTTCATATATAATAACATCTCACATCACATAGTTACTATTGTAGCGGCACATGAGTCAGAGGACGATGCGAATCGACAGCGACTCATGTTGTTGTTTTGCCCCGGGACATTGATACCGTTTTGATGTACAAAACGCAAGGATAAACAAACTCCGGACAAAAGAATGTCGCCGCTATGTGCAACCGTCAATCGAAATAGAATTTAAACTTTCCGCCCCCCCCCCCCCCCCCGCCCCACGCACAC
>NT_176528.1:569119-599600 GCF_000188095.3 Bombus impatiens | reverse complement strand
AAACAGGAAACGATGGTTGTTTGGTTGTTTAACGTGAACTAATCACAATAACGTACTATAATTAAGACAACTAGATAATTAATTTGCAACTCTCGTCACCACGGATCCAAGGCTCTCTCGACAACGCTAGCAACACTCTCTCGACAACGCAATTCGCACACTCTGACTTCTCAACTCACAATCCCTGGCTTCTCAACTAACACTGGCTGTTAATTCGTTTTCGTCCCTTAGCAACCCCTTGTCTTTTGTCTTAGCCCCATGTCTTTTGCCTTAGCCCCACCACGCACATGTTCCGCAACCGCTCGTTTATAATTCGCCCGATATCTCTTAGGCCTTTCGTTCACGATACTACAGCATCGAACCTTCTTATAGCGATTAATTAACCCCTTGGCCTACACACTATCTGTCGATTACGCGAAGCATAGTAAGCAAGAAGTTCGGTCGCGTGCCATGCCATTCATCTGTTCAGACGTGTGCCCGAACTGGCGCAAGATGTATACTTCTTATGACATATATATTTAGGGGCTACAAAAGGAATTGTGAAATAATAAACAACGTTTGAGAACAAATAGTGTTTTTAAGACGTCTAGGGTGTAATCGTCAACGTCAATTGATCAGTTAACAAAAACAAATTATTATTTCAAAGTGAATAATGAATCACTAGTAATTTGTAAATTAATATTTAGTTAATTTAATGAAAATTAGTGATCTTCAACTGTATGGTATCTTTCAAAACAATTAGGTACATATAACGCAACTCGACACTTTTTACATTCCCACGTTGTTTCACTCCTTTTCTTATGTTTCATACATACTTTGCAAGCTCTTATTGGATTTTTTTTCAATGGCGTGGGATCTATATGTTTCGGAAAGTGACTTCAATATTACGACTCTAGCCCTCATTGGTATTATCCCTGTTCGTAATGATCCTTGTCTGTCATAATTTTGCGATGGTACAGATTGTAATATTCCTTTAGCTATTCGAAGTCTATATTATATTCACTGTCTTCATCATCGGAGTCATCTTCAATCATTAATCTTCGTTGACGTTCTCTTACAGGAAATATAATATCACTCTCCTCACTCACATGTTCAAAAGGATCTATCGAATCACAATCAGCAATAGTACCACACTTCTCGACATTACCATCAAAACATTAGATCCTTTTTTTGCTGACATGATGGGTCTAAATGTTCTTTTTTCTTTCTAGAGAATTATATTTGAAAGGTGTGAACGTAACGAAGCCTTATGCTGAACTAAAGAGACTATCCTGATGTGATTAGGCCGTGGTAGTATAGTTGCTGGCTGTAGATGTCGCTGCTGGAGTACTGCTGTATTTTCTTCCTATTTAAGAATCGCGGAAGAAAGATCGGGCTACGGTCGCCGGGATTTGAACCCAGGTCCCGAACGTTCGTAACCTAAGGCGCTAACCACTGCGCTGCCATCGTTCGACACTAGTTAGTGTCGAGTGCCGCCACGATCCAATGTCGTCAGAAACAAATGATAAAAACAAAACACTGATTAACACGTTGACTACCACGACACCCGTATTCGGGTGTCAGCAAACTTTCTGGTCAGGCCGCGTAACCCATGCTCGGGTGTCACTTATTAGACTACTTGCGAAGGATCGTCGTAGGTATTTGAAAAGATTTCATATTATTTCATAATAATAAAACTGTGGAATTGTTATAAAAGTAATACGAAAATGGTTTATTAAAAAAATTATTTAGAATGTAAAGCTTTAAAGCGTTCTATACACAGCTGAGGTTGGCTGGGACAATTTGAACAATAAGTTGTTTTCTTCAAATTCTTTCATGCCTTTGTTCGGTCTATTCGACGTATTTTATTTGCATAACATAGTTTGCATGCGCGTCTAATGCTTCTTCCGGAATTATTTTTCCGAACGGCGATATTATGCTGACTCCGTCGAAGACAAGGATTTTTTGTATTTTCAGACAAGCCTAACAATTTTACAACTAATAATTGTCTAAATATTCTAATACTTACATCCTTCCTTGTTGCAATTTTGTAAACCGTCAAAGCGTTTACAACAGAAATGCCTAGAAGGAGTTGAATGCCAAGTTTTCCGTACCATTTGATTCCTTTTCTAATTGTGGTGGCATAAGAAACCATTTGGTCGGAATAATCTATACCACACTTTCCTTCATTATATTCAGCAACAGCTAGTGGTTTTAATGTTGCGAACAAACGAAACGAGAGATAATTCTTGAGACCACCGCTTGGGCGACTCGCATTACTAAAATATCGATGAGAGCACCTAGCAGAGGACGCTTGGTACTGCTGCACGCGTGGCCTGGCGGAGATTTCTTTGAAAACACGCGTGGCAGTCAACAGAACACTTACATTCCAAGGAAAGATACTCGATGTGAATATATAAATTTGTGACATAAATTTCTCGCCACAAGTTGGATTCGTGGTTTTCGCTTATGGCACAAACTCTTTACTATGAGTCAGACTCGTGGGTTCCGTTTATAGCACAAATTCTTTATCACGAGTCTGACTCGTGGTTTTCGCTTATGGCACAAATTCTCTACCACGAGTCTCGCGCGTGATTATAGGCCAAGGGGTTAATATCGAACGAACGTACTCATTACCTTGTATACGCATATCGAGCAACACTGAGCAAACGACGACTAATTCTGTACTGCAAATAGTTTTAAATACATTTGACTACACTAAGTAACAACGCGTCTCGTCACTATATACACCAACACGTTTAATCGTCTTCCACGCTATAATTGCGTAAATTGTGCGGTCAATGTAATGTCAATGTAAACTCTTGCCACACGAGCATAGATATCTTCGACCAATCTATAGTATCTTCAAGACATTCTCTCGAGCGTTTTCTAGGACAATGTTATGTTGAAACTTTTCTTTCTACTTTTATAACGTGTCTCTGTCTCGTTGCTTCTTACATGTTTACTCTCGTTCTTTTTCTTCCTCTTTCGTACATATGCATCTTCTGCTGCATTTTACTTTTTCTCTTATGTTGATGTATCAGTTATGTCAAAGGATTTATCCCATGAATGAATAAATAAATATATGTATTTGTGGTTTTTCGCGTTTCAATCGTGTTTTTATTGATATGTTGTGTTTTATTTCGACGTTTCACTTTGCTCGTCTGAAACCTTCCGAGTCTTTGTCTCAGATTTCTCTGAAACGTTCACGAGACGAGGGAACAAAGGACGAAGGTACTAACGAAAACACGATTGAAACACGACGAGCCACAAATATGTCATCTAGTGAACGCGAAAGAGAAGAGAAATAGAAGTAATTAGCGAGAATAGAAAGTGAGGCGATGCGTTTTAACTCTCGGGTTACTGACGTGGAGTAGCGTAAATGGGTACTTTTGGATCCAGTTAGCGTGCTCCCCGTTTATGTATCACTTTTGTACGCGGTTCTGTGCTTAAATAATATCCAATATTTTCACTTTTAATGAAAGAATATGGTTTCTTTGAAAGAATATATAGAAATAGAAGTCAATATCTTCCTACACCATTTTCCAATAAATCATAAATATGAATAAATGAGAAGCAAAATATAAGTGAACGGTGTTACTTCTACACAGTTACTATAACGTAACGTAGTCTTCTTCGAAGTAAATGTAATGATTTTTACATACGTGACATGTTGGCAAATATCATCACATTGGGTCAAGATGAACCCGTCACAGTCATCCGGGGGCTGCAAGCATAATTCCGAATACAACGCGATTATCAAGAAAAATCTGGTTTTACAATCAGCTAAGAGTTTTACAGCCATATTCTCGTTTTGATGAGGAGAGGATAACTGTGACTTCTAGTGTCAGGATCAGTAAATTTCCAACTTTCTCTGGATTTTGAACTTTGAAAAATACGGGCGAATAATTCCGATAATATTAGAGCTTAGCAGAATATTATTCATAATTAATAATAAGTTTTAAATTAATAATTAATATTCGTCTTTTATTTATTTGATAGTATTTCCATAAGTTTTAGAAAATATCTGTAATACGATTTTTTGCCAATATCGATTATTACAGATAATTGCATAACGTTAAGGTTAACTAGACGCATATTCAGATTTTCCAATAGAGTTTTCTGCGAGAGCAGAATGTGTTCTCTTCTTGGACTGTGAACGTCCACTTCTTCAACTTCGTCAAACTTCTCTCAATTTTGTTGCTTTGAATGTCCACAGTTGGTTTGCTCGTATTGAAGATTTCTTGTCAACGATACTGTAAATGCAAAAATTAAAGAATATTATTAACCCTCTGGACTCCTATGTCGAGTGTGACTCGACATCAGTTTTTATCTCAGGAGCCCCTTTGTCGAGTCCCACTCAACATTTTTTCAGCCCCTAACCCTCTGGACTCCTATGTCGAGGGTGACTCGACATCAGTTTTTATCTCAGGAGCCCCTTTGTCGAGTCCCACTCAACATTTTTTCAGCCCCACCTTCTTTTGTGAAACCTACGAAAGAAAACCAGGATTGTATCCTTTTCTTTTATTTGGAAGAATTTTACAATCAATTCTCATTGAGAACTATAAGTAAATTATTCTAGTGTGACACTATAACGTGATTATCGTATGTTTGATTCTAGCTGAATCTAATATTTAAATCTAGAGAGTAATGTCTTTTTAGCCTGCGGATCTGATCCGTCGTGTCAAGTAATTGAGTAACTAATGGGTTTTGGTGGTTGTTAATTCTTTTGTTATATCTATTACTGAATTTGGATATTTCTTCTTTAACTCTAAGTATCTTAATGTATTGTTTCATTGGTAACATACCAAGGTGCATCTATCAAGGATCTTAGAGTTTTTAATTGGAATCGTTGAAGAATTTCTATGTTGGAATTACTTGCTGTTCTCCATAGTTGGATCCCATAGGTCCAAACAGGTCTTGATATGGCTTTAAATAGCATTGTTTTACTTTGCACGCTTAAGTTGCAATATCTGCCAATGAGCTAGTAGAATTATTTTAAAGGATTGTATTCTGGAAATTGTTTCAAGATATATCATACACTTAAAAATTACAAAATATTCAAGATATTGTTTCAAGATATATCATACACTTAAAAATTACAAAATACAACAATAGTGTGAATAAAACTGGTATTTAAGTGAATTTGTTTCTTCCTTTATTTATTTAGATTGTCTTATTTTTTAGTTAAAGTAAATTTCATATAAAACACTTAAAAGCGTTGGAAAATTGAAATAAAATTCGGAGTGCAAAGGGTTAATATATAACAATATCCTACATGCCAATAGGAATACCGTAATGTAGAATTTAAAAGCAATTGCCATTTGTAAATAATGCAACATTGCCTCTATAAAATATTAAAATTGTAAATTCCATTAAGCGATAGACACGCCCAACGCTAAATATCATCGATTTAATAACACTTCTTACTCGGTATGTTATAAAATATATTTTTTTAACAAAAATAAAAAGAACATCCGGAAGAAGTATATTTTCTGTTCTTATACAAGTTACGTAAGAACAAACAGGATTGGTACAGTGATTGAAAATCTAAATGAATGGCACATTCAGTTTTCCTGCAACTAAGAGGCACAATAAAGACTTTTCTAGAAAAACAATTCTTTTTCTGATTAATATATTAGTACAAAAAAAAAAGAAAATTTTGTGATGCATTTGGATTATTGTACGCTTAAGATCTTATGGTAATTAAAAGAAACGAAATTTCGGAAATAATTTTAAACCAGAAAAGCTTCATCTCTCTCCTAAAAAATTTTGCGTTTGACGTTTACGGTGCTGTCTGCAAAGAAGTCTTCAGATCGTCTCACGCCCCTAATTATCGCTGCCTCATATAAAAGAGTTTCGCTTCGATGACCTCGTCGAGCCACGAATCTTCCCTGTTCTTAGCTGTGACGCTTCTAATTACTACTAAATACATAAAAAAAAAAAAAAAAAAAAAAAAAAAAAAAAAAAAAAAAAAAAAAAAAAAAAAAAAAAAAAAAAAAAAAAAAAAAAAAAAAAAAAAAAAAAAAAAAAAAAAATGAAAATTCTCAACGCGAGAATTGATTGTAATTTCAAAAAAAAAAAAAAAAAAAAAAAAAAAAAAAAAAAAAAAAAAAGGACGCAGATGTAAAAGACGGTGGCACTTTTTCTCTGTTTAGTCAACTTGGAGCAAGACCGACTTTCGCGTCGAAAAGTGTTCCTAGTTGTTGTCTGTAAACAAGGCAGTGCGTGTAATCGCAACTAAATTATGCCGAGTCCTCTTGCGACGCGGCGTCGCTCAAAACTCTGAAAAGAATCATCAACATTCAGAGTGGCAGCTGAAGCAACTCGTTTCACCACGGTAGCTACTTTCGTCGCGGAAGCTCGGCTAAACCCTTCCATGACGCGAATCACGCCCATCTGTGCGCGCTAGGATACGA
This sequence comes from Bombus impatiens, assembly GCF_000188095.3. Taxonomy (NCBI): domain Eukaryota; kingdom Metazoa; phylum Arthropoda; class Insecta; order Hymenoptera; family Apidae; genus Bombus; species Bombus impatiens. Next base: position 593,202 of record NT_176528.1, on the reverse strand, counting down.
ACGTGTTTCATGTGTTTGTACATTGTACACGTGTACACTGTTCTACTAAAGTCACGTGTAAAACTCCGGGTTTTAACTCAATGTGATGAGAAATGTCGCCCAGGCTTGACAAATGACGGTGGTAATTTTTGAAATTGTCCAGTGACGTTGAAATTGTATACGAGCACGTGAAACCGTAAGAATGTTGCATTGCGGCTGGATTTCGACCTGTGAAGCGTCGAATGAAACGATAAAAAACTATGATACATTTGATAATAGAATAGCGATTGCTTATCCTGTTTTGAAATAGCTGTGTTTCGATTCTAAACTTCAACAGATTCTATTGCTACAGATTTTGCAATTTTGTTCTTATTCGAATCCCATAGTCTTTGTTGATACGAATATATTAGACAGTAGCTGCAGCTGCATAAATAATTATACACATCTATCATATCAAATTTCATATCCAATATTATATACTAGACAGATTGGCATGATGGCTAGTGATTCTTATGTGAAATATATTAGAAATTTTCACGTACATCGACGATTCTTACTGGTCGAAAATGAAAAATCAGGATATGTATCAGATGTAAATATAAATGTAATATGAAAAATAAGATTATTAAAGATAACGTAAGGGAAATAGACGTTAATAATATAAAAAAATGTAACAAATGTGCTACATGAATATGTATTCTTATTATTAATATCGTTACACGAACGTGTATTGGATTACTATGCAAATTTATATTTTTACGAATACTGCTAGGGAAATGGAAACTATTGGTAGACGTTTATTTCACTCGTTGTCAGTAATTTTGTAAAAATAATTTTATAAAAATAAGATAACAGTCTTGTCGTTAGATCAGTTGAAATTATTTGATATTAGGCTGCATATAATTAATGTTATTAATATTTGTTGTATCTAATATTATTAATTTAAATGTTGAAGAGGATGACATCAACATATTTAATTTGAATGTTAGTAACATTATAAGGAGTGCTTCGAATATTTTATAGTATATCTTTTTGCGTGTTACGTGAATTCTGTGAATGTTTGCACCTTTGACTTTCCCATAAATACACAAACGGACGTAATCTATGAATAACCTTTATGTACTTTTTTAAGACTACCAATAACAGTAATAGGTGATAATAAATATAATTTTATTAGAAGGTATGTACTTTGTATTAATAGTTGAAACGTGATCGCAATAAAATGTAACACCATCATGTTACAGAACGATTACTTCGTAGCCTAATAGGCAATTTCAGGCAACGCAGATTGGACAATGTGGTTCCGTAATATGGCCATCTCATTCTCCTGGCTTAAGGCGATTAGATTTCTCGATCTTTACTATTGTAGAAGAGCTACGTTTACTAGTAGAATAAATCCGATAAGAGATAGCAGTTAGTACCATGCGTGCAAAAGGCCCTCTTGCATTTAAATCATGGACTCTTGTATCTCTGTCGAGGAACTTAGATCGAGTAATCTGCTACCAGTTATTTTATGATGAACATATTTCAATCTGGATAATTTTTAGTTTACATATAAAAACCTTGATCCTTGGGGAAATTCGTTACATTCTTCCAAGTCACGAAAACATCATCTTCACACAGAGTTTACAACCTCGTCGACTAACTAAAAGTATGATTAGTATGAAAAGTATGATAAAAGTATAACGAAATTAAAAGTATAAAATACGCGTTTAAATGAAGTTATCAGAATTTTAACTTACATTATAATGATTCTAGCCATATGTTAACGTAACGAGTGTTTGTCATATTGCTATTTACTTGCTTACTCGTAATATTTAATATCCAATTATCTCGCAAATATTTTCACCAATAATATTAGGTTGTCCGTAAAGTTTCTTTCGTTTCATAAAGCGATAATAGATGAATAACAATCTTTGTTTTATATTGTTTTACTGAATTAAGTATGATCTATTTCGTTCTATTTCTATTATTATGTTCGTGCATAATTCAATAAATTAATTAATTAATAATACCCACCAATTTATATTACTATACTAATATAAAACAAAAAATATTGTGCGTCTATTATTTCCTTATAAAACGAAAGAAACTTTTCGAACAACCTAACATCATTACCAACAATATTAAATTGTGTCTCTCATTTCTTTTCCGAAATTAGAAAACCCTGAAAAGTTTCGCGTAACAATAATCGATTGCACTTAACGCGGTGGTCCAGCCGAAAATTTGGTGTAGTAAGTTTGGCGAAGTTTGATTGTTTCGCTCTTGCAGAGACGCATGCAGGCGGCTAGAGTAATCTCATGTTTGGCTGGCAACAGTAACGTTAATAATTTATGCAATCAACGCACAGCTTTATTAAACATGTCCGTTTTGCGTGGTAGTTACTTACGGTACGATGAAACGTGCTTCGCTCGTGCTCACTGTCGCCAGAAACTCTCTCGACCTGCTGTTGCTCGCTTGCGACCAGGCTAACGCTGTCTCGGAATTAATTCCGGTTAAACCCGATGGTATAATTAACGGGTGCGGCGTTATGAGTCCCGGTATTTGCAATTTGATTTATTTCGCTTATTTGGCCACACCGTTGTGTACGTTGTTGCAGAGGGATACGGATATAAAAGGACAAAGACAGATCTTTGGAATTCTGCTTTCAATTATTGCGTAGGATAATATTTAACATGTGTTTGAGTTTCAATTGGGAAAAGTTGTTACTGGTACGACGTAATATCGGAAACGATGAGCAGGAACGAACTTTCCAATATTCTACTTATGTATATAATATAATAATTATGTTACATATAATAATTACGTTAGATGCCTTCTTCTACAGAAATATTGACTTACGTGTCTGTTATGTGCAGAGTGTGTCAATAAAAAGTACCATCTAAAATAACTCGTTATTTATTGGTTTTATCAGAAAACGTCTTAAATGAATTATGTCGTATTTCACGAGAACAGTCGAATGGATGGAATTTTGCCTTTTCATAGTAATGTCAATGTTTTATAATTTTATGTCATTTTAAAATATCTGCTAAACTAGTGGTTTTTCGGTATAAATAAGTTGATGCCTTTTTGTCGAGAATGTCCAACTGGATCGACTAATGTTATCAAAAATGAACTTCTGAACCATTTAATCCGACGAGTCTCTTGAAATACAACGTAATTCATTTAAGACGTTTTTCGATAAAACCAATGAGTAACGAGTTATTTCAGATAATAATTTTTATTGACTCGGCCTGCATAATCGAATACCTATTCGGGTACAGTTTCACTGTTGTTACGCATGTAATTTGAATTTCTTCTGGACCTCCAGATCTTATGTTTGGTAGAGTCTAATGTGAAATAAAACGTATGTGGAACTGCCAGTGATAATAAAACAAACAACAAACCAAACGATTTAAACCTGTGCAACAATATGGACGCAACTGAACTTGCAGCGTTGGCTGTATGACCAAATTGCATAGCTGTGTGAAAGACGATGGACATCACTTTGACCATCAGCTGTAACTAAGGTAATTACGGGAAGCAGTGAGATCATGGACAATGTCCTCGCAAACATCTTGTTAATTGTTAGACATAGAACAAATAAAGGCGAATACACTTGCAAATTCGGAAAGTTTGTCTTGCTATATACAATAGAAGATTGATATTTCATAAAACCCTGGAAATTCGTTTGAATTTTTCGTGGTAACATTTATTACTTGCGAGACTATTTAATGTGGTTCGGTTACGTGTGTTATTCTACATATGTAGCCTAATTGCGTGTAAAATTGCGTCTAAATTTGTAAAACATGGGGAAACTTGCTAGAATTAAATAAAAATATAATACAAGTATAAGAATCGATATTTAAAAACAAAGTGAATCAGTTTCAACTTACTTATCAACTTCTTCCATTAGAAACAGTATAAAAGCTGATCAGTTGGAAATAAAGAAACGAACTAGCGCGTGAAGCAAGATTGCTTTAAAATTCGCGAGAAGCAGAGAAAATATGATATCAAAGAATACAAGCAAGAAGAATCGATCTTTTCGCTGTGTTTTCTCCGTTTTTATAAAGTACGTGTAAGTGGATCAATTTCAACTTGTTTCTAGGCCTGTTTCTTCAACTAGTACATTCTTGGGTCGCCTCTCGTTTGACAATATTAACTGCTTACACCTGGAACCACAACACTCGATAAAACTTCCATGAATCGCGATCTACAAGGGAAAGTGTAGCGGTCTGTTAAATAGACAAACTTTCTCTGCCGACACGCGTAATTTATTCCATTTAAGGATGAAACAAGCTGCGCAACTTGATTTATGTAAAGTGGAGACAGATCGATGAATTCAACGAACTGAATTTCTATTCGATCTAGATTATTCATAGAGGATGTACATTTTTTAAGAAATATTTTTAAATAGAACCAACAAGTATTTTTAAGTACAATAATTTGACGACGTGCATTTAATTATTCTGCATTTTTTACATCGATTTTCATTCTGACGATGTCACGAATATTCCAAACCTGTTAATTTTTTCAATCTATCGACCATAGCCGTTTTGTACAATTCAATTAACATTAATACTGAAATTTTACGCTGCTAATTGTTTCTATCACTCCGCTAAAATTTTGACAATAATATAAAGGAAATTTTTACCTGAATATATGTTTATACCTGTTTACGTTAAAACGATACGAATTTCTTTCAAAATGAACGTAAAACAGGCTACTAGTCGGAAAAAGTGGCCACTTCTTCGATTAAAGTGGATCTAAGCGTAATTACATTACCAAACTTCTCCAACTTGGGTCTCTCGAATAAAACGGTAATTAATCTTTGTTTACATTTTCAGTCATTTTATTACGTTTCACGGCGTCTCTTGGGCGCGCTGTTCGTTAAGGAACGAACCTGTATATTAAGAGAACGGAGGTGATTTCCAACGGATCGATAGTTAGATATAGTGTCAACGTGGAAGTTGGAATTCTGCGGTGATAGTAGAAACCCTCCGGCTATAGTAGAAATCCTGCGGCACCGGTCGTAACAGTCGTTACATGTTTAGATTGTCTTGTGCATCATTGCAGATGCGGAATGTGATTGCAATTATAACGAAAACAATTAGGGTGGGATGCCTCGTAACCAGATTTCAATTATACGAACTCTGCCTGCGTGACTTCTGATTATCCGAAGATCTAATTAGAAATACTTCTAGCCGATGTTGAGTGTAATGAAACTGTATGTTGCTATCGATTCATTGAATTACATTACCTTCGCATTAGTTAATCGAACTTTAATTGTATTTAATGAATAGAATTTAATTCGGAATGTAATGGTTTTGCTCGTCTATGGGTATCGTATTCCTTAAATATTTATTAATTTAACCACGTATAATTAGTATTTAAGAATTATTTATATTCTTATTTATCGAGATAGGCGAAAACCTGGTAAGACGTTAGATTGTTGCGTAATCAAAGTCGCTCTTTGAAGAGAACTTGTTCCAATTATTCGAAAATCATGAAATATTTAATAATTCATTACGTTTCTCCGCGTGCTGTGTATTTTGTTTAGGAAGTTTCATTCAGGCTTGCAATATTTCAGATTACCATACTGGAATATTTGTTATACTATTACTATTGGGACATATTAATTATTCTGATATCTGATCTTTTTTTTTGTTAATAAAGGAACTATTAATCTATTTTATTAGACCGTAATAATATGTAATAGAATCGTTTTAAAAAAGCGTAAAAAGACGTACGTATTATTTGCTATTACGTATTATTTAGTATGTATATTGCGTTTAGTACGTATATTATTTAGTACGTATATATAGTACGAAATATTGCTATTTAGTACGTATTATTTTGTTTAGGAAGTTTCATTCAGGCTTGCAATATTTCAGATTACCATACTGGAATATTTGTTATACTATTACTATTGGGACATATTAATTATTCTGATATCTGATCTTTTTTTTTGTTAATAAAGGAACTATTAATCTATTTTATTAGACCGTAATAATATGTAATAGAATCGTTTTAAAAAAGCGTAAAAAGACGTACGTATTATTTGCTCCATTATTATTTATAATATTAAAAACGTTTAATAGTTACAAGCAGACTTTAGTAAAATGAAGCTATAATTGAAGACTTCCTGTGAACGACACTATAAGCGATAAAATTTTTAAATGTTTTTTATTATTATACAGGGTGGTTGGTAACTGGTGGTACAAGCGGAAAGGGGGTGATTCTACGCGATAAAAGAAGTCGAAGATATCGAAGTCGAAGATATCGAATAAAAATTTTTCGTTTGAGCCTTTGTTTTCGAGAAAATCGACTTTGAATTTTCGCTCGGTACGCGTGCACTTTATCACGTCTCGTTATAACGGATCTCACTGTAGATCGTTGTCTCGATGGAAAAATTAAAAAAAAATCAAAAAAAAATTTTATTCCATATTTTCGACTTCTTTTTTCACGTAGAACACCCTCTTTCAGCTTGTACCACCAGTTGCCAACCACCCTGTATATTATGCCAACGGGAATATTGCAATACAGAATTTAAGAGCAATTTCCGTTTGTAAATAATCGCCAGTATTCCTACATTGCCTGTATATGAAACGATGTAAATGCTATTGAGTGATAGACGTGTTGCACACTAAATGTCACCAATTTTACTTGAAATGTTATAAAACACACTTTTCTAATAAAAATAAAAAGAACATCTTGATGAACGTATAGCAACAAACAGAATCGGTACAGTGTTTGCGAATTTAAACGAATGGCACATTCAGTTTTCTCTACAACTAAGAGGCACGTACAGCTTTTTCTATAAATACAATTTTTTTCTAATGAATTTTGACTGCACTAGTGAAAAAAATAGAAAACTTTGTCTATACATTTGGTCTATTATATGCTTATAAGCTTATGATAATCAAAACAAATGAATTTCGAAAATAATTTTCAGTCGGAAGAGCTATTTCTCTCCTAAAAAATTTAATGTTTGACACTTACAGTGTTGTCTACAAGAAGTCTTCAATTATCGTGTTAGAATGATCTACGAAGTTTAAACACCGTTGTTTCTCTTCGTTTCATAAACAAATTCCAAATAATATGGAGGAGAAGATGTAATTATAATGGTGATTAATAGTCCTTTAACAATCAGTCCGATTTGCTAATTAGTAATGTAGAACGATCAGTGTAATGTTAATGAAGTCAGCTCATATCAGAGGCAGATTCGAAAGCAATTATCGAGAGTTGCAATGTGTAAAAACCACGAATGAATTTCACGATTTTGCTTTGATATCTGGTTGATATATTATAGTAAATAAATGTTAAAACGTATCAGTAATGTGATAATTACACACCTGATGGAAAATATGTTAATACATAAATATTGATGCATATCAAAAGGTAAAAGAGTAGACGGTTCGTGTACATAGGATAAAATCATTTATGCCATTCACATTGAAATATTCAGAGTGAAATCGCAATAGTCAAAATTGCTTTTCATACGATTATCATAATATCGTTCTATTAAAAAATTTTTCCGCAGGAAGATAACTGATATTTTAGCCATTTTATGCCAAATGTAAAGAAACGATAACATTATAATAAGATTTCTGTGATTTTAGGACGGAGAATACTATAACTATAATACAGTTTCAGAGTGGAAGTAAATACGCATATATTAGAAGCTACAGAAACCATTAAAATGTGAAAATTAAAGAGAGGAAGAGAAGCACAGTGCAGTACCGTAATTTTTAGAAACGGTATTAGCCTATTAGAAATAGAAAATATTAAAGAAAAGAGGACACAAATCAAATACAGAAAGGAAAGAGTACCTATTAACATAAACAACTCTATGATTTTATTATTTTTTGTGTAAAAAGATTATACCGAAAATTACTTATTTTTGATATTAAAGAAACGTAAGTTGTGTAATTGAAATATTTCCAAGAAATTTTAGTGAATAATCGGAATTTTCGAATACATTTGCGAAGATTAATTTCGTTTGCAAATTTGAACGTAAATTGTTAAGTTATATTGATATGTATTTTATATTGCTAACTCTTGGTGAAATCGAAATGTTGTATAACGTCAATTGTCTGTTCAGATTCTAAGATCGTATCCAATAATAAATTTATATCTAAATTCATAAATTGTGGTAGTGAAGTGCAGAACTTATCGGATGATTAAACAACTTAATACCCTGAAATTAATTACGTAAAAGCTAAATCATGTCAATATTTATAACACAATAGGAAATATCAAGAAACGCACGAAACAATGTTTAACATGTCGTACTTATTCCAAATTTAAGATACAGATTAAATATCCCCTAAAGTATTACCCTTTCAAGTATCTCATCTTATTATTTTTATTCACAGAATTATTAAAAATAGCAGTACAAAATTATCGTTCACTGCAAGTGTTTTCTAACTTCAAATGTGTTAAGTTGGAATAGATCTATTTTTCCATGCGTTAAATTAGAACGGAGCTGCTTTTCATGCGTTAACTTCGAACAGACTTACTTTTCATCTGTTAACTTGCAACGGAGCTACTTCTTACGCGTTAGCTTGCGACAAAGTTACTCGTTATCTGTTAACTTTAAACAGAGCTACTTTTCGTGTGTCAGCTTGGAACACAGCAACAATACACTGTATACCTAGTGTCCTTTCATCCACTGTGTAACGATACTATCGCGCAATGTTTAAGATTTTGTAAGGTAGAATTAGCAAACCGACAATTTCCTTAGCATTTTTATCGCGATCGGCACACACAAAGTCATTACGACGCGACTACTCGTTTCAGGCAGAAGCGTATTTTCACGAGCGGGCGCAATAATTTATGCAATTATCGAAGCTATATTGAATGCCGTTGTACGATGTCGAGCGAAGTGCAGCGTGCGGCGGGAACATGCTATTACTACTTACCTCTCATTGCCAGCATGCAAACGTGTAAGCCCTCTTGTCTCCTGTGTACACCAACGCTAATGCAATCGCGAGGGTAACGTAATTAACACGTCAGAATTTATATGCTCTCTTCAGCAAGAATGGTCGCGTGTATGTACGTACAATGTACGTACGCTGAAACGTTTAGTCAACCCTTAATTGGCAATATGGGATTTCTGTCGTCAGCTAAGCTTTTATTTTCTTTTTTTTTTTTCCTAGAAACGATAAACTAACAATTAAGTTTATATCGATTTTCGTTCAAGAGATAAATAATTGCTTATCTTCGACAGGATGTAATGTAAGAGATAGAAAATTGTGAACTGGCAATAATTTTATTATTTATGATCATGTTACGTTCATGCGTAGCGGAGTAATCAAATAATCAAATTTTGAAAGTTGATATGTAGCTATTAACACTTTGACTGCCACGTTGGTCATAAATGACCAGCCACGGTTTCTCCTGTGACGCCACGGTGGTTATTGGTGACCGGAGCGCTTGAACTTCTTACAATTGTAAAAATTGAACGAAAATTGACAGTTAGGGCATTTTTGAACGAAAATTGACAGTTAGGGCAGTTTGAATATAACCGATAAATAGAAGATACTTTGAAATAAAAAGTGCCCCATTGAATAATTAAACATTTTTATTAGAACGTCAATAAAAAAAAAGAGAACAACTCTTGCATCTAACGGTGTTCCATTGTGTTAAAGCACTTTAAACATAAATGTGGCTCATCAATACAATCTGGAGAATAGGTGGTCATCTTTTTGGTCCGATTCTTAGCAATTTTTGATCCTAACTGTTTAACATTTTTTTTATAGCACTCTCTCCAAAATTTTCGTGCCAGGTACGCTTACCCTTCTTTCTTCTGCATTTCGTGTCGCAATCTTTGTCGAATAAGTGTATTTGATGGCTCTGGTGAATGGCACTGTGTAAGGTGCATTGCGAGTGCCATTCTAAAACCTGATACCTTGATTTTTGTTTTTGTTGCTTGTTTATAGAGTATCATCGCGTTTGAAATGGATGTATTAACAATAACTCTAAAGCTAATTTTATATATCACTTGAAGGTTCTTCTATGTGGTGTAGAATATGCTATCATTTGATCTGATAAATCTATAGCACATTTTCCTCTGTTGTGATCTACCACCATCATTGGTTTATCACAAACATAATTTCTTTGCGGACCTCTACCGTTTTAGCCGAATGTTTCGTCGAAATCATAAAAATAATTATAATACTGTTCACTAATATCATCTACACGTTTCAACAATATATTCTGGACGTTTTGCTTATGACGAAATAACGAATGCGAATTGTTTGTTGAAATAAACGAAACCTTGTTATATTATGTCGCTATCAACTGTTACCAAGGCGCCACGGTGGTCACCCGTGACGATCAATAAGATAAACGGTCCATTGGGGAAAAATGTTGCCTTACATCATCAATTTATTATTATTTTGCCATTATATACTTTGAATAATAAAAATACTCCCGTGACGTCCTGAGCGAAACATGTGATTTTGGCGTGGCAGTCAAAGTGTTAAATTCGAATACTCGATTGCGCTAGAATTTTATATATAATAGCATCATCAATGATGAAATAATCTGCATCGTGTACTGAATTGAATAACTGATCTCCTAATATTGAACAATTTATACCGCGGCTTGAATACGATTGTGTATCATGTGTGTTATAATGATTAATATAAACTTGTTATTTAATGTTAATTACGATAGCCTTACATTTCTATCAATATATCGTCGAACGTGTAATATATTTTATTCATGAGACACCTAATGGATATTTGCATATTACAATTCGTTTATGAATGCTGCGAGAAATACATTATTCATTAATCGTATACGTATTCGCCAAAGTTTCGAAAATCTCTTCACTGTTTCAATAAATTGCAATGAAGTAAAATGTATAAAACACTTACAATCCGTACAATCTAAAACACAGGAAAAGGATAAACCGCATTAGTCGTTAGAGCATCTGTTCCTTTTATAACATTCTGATGCTCGTTAATAAAATCCGCTTGTTGCAGCATCGTTCTCTCTACTCTATCAAATCCTATTCCCTTTGTACTTTCTTCAGGCTCATCATGAATACGTTACTCGGAAATTTGCATACGTTCTAATAGCAGGCTGCAAAACACGGCAATTATTACTTATCCTCTTGATCATCTTGGAAGATGCGTTTACCCGTAAACGATCTATTATTTGTGCAGGTAGAAGCATAGCGGTAAACGCGAAGTTTCGCCCCGGCTTGTGAGATATCTCGAGCAGATATTTTCCTGAGTAATGAAAGTCGCATTGCTGGAGCAGCTGTAACGTCTATAATATACAGAAGCCGCGTAGAGCTTTATTAAAGCTGTCTGTTTCGTAGTAAACTAACTTAAGCTGTGGGTTAATGTGCCGCTGTTAGGAACCGTGGTTTTGATAAGTAAACTCGAGGCCTGCTGCCTCTCCTGCGCAATCACGGCATGCGCTCGTTACGTCTAAACGACTCGTTAAAACGTGGAACCGTTCCGTTTCCGGGGAAATATGCGCGTCTCGTCTGTACGAGCTGGAAAATTGAAGTGTCGGAAGAAAAATTACTGGGATTTACGAATTTTCCAGGTCTCTGCGAATTTACACGAACCTTTTCATCCGCCACGGTTGCTGATATTTCTTTAATTAACATTTAAAAGATACCACAGGTGAAATTTCGCGTCTCTTTTTCGATAAAAATATTGAAAATATAAAAAGAATGGGTCGAACGTTGTATGTGCAGCGATTCTGCTAATTTTAAAATGTAAACGTAAAATTAACGCGTTTAAATATGATATACATATTTCAAAAATCATTTGTCCGATCGCGTTTTCACGTGAAAAAATCTTAAAACGTTAAGGCCATCCTTTTCACCTTTTCAGCTTGATATCAATAGCTGAAGCCATCGCCTTCATGCCCACTTTGGTCAGAACCTATATCGCTCACAATAGAACGTGGTCCGCCGCTTGAAACGTCAATACGGAATGTGTAGTTTAGAGACCGCTTGATCAACGAGTATTGGTCATTCGATATTTTCACCGGAACATCTCTTTTCTTTCGCGATCTAAAAGAGAAACAGCCATAGTGGGGATCAAATCACGCGTAGGTAATTTAACGCTCATTAAATTTGCAATGGAATTGAAAGTCAAGCATAACTCGTTTATTGCTTATAAAAGTTTGATCACCGATCTTTTAAATCTACTTTTAATAGCTGGTAGCAAGGATATTCTTAAGTCGTAGACGTTATACATCGTGGAGAGCTAGAATATTCAGCCAGTAGATATATTTTATGATATGCAGATTAGGAACTACCGTGTACGATGATGAAATAATCAAATAAAATTTTAACGTTTTAACAGCGTTTACCCATTAAATTGGATTAACTATTTTAGAATTAGATGATGTGTAAAAGAAACTTTGAGAAAATTGAAACTGGTAGCAATGACGATGCATGGCCACTTTGCATAACTTTTTCATCCAAACCTGTAGCGAAAATTTAAAAAGTACGTTCTGTATATTTACATACATGCCAGTTACATGCATGCTGAAAATTTCATCAAAATCGGTTGATGAAAAAACAGACGACACACATGGAAAAATGTAATTTAAATTTTTGAATTTATTACGGTTATATAGACTGAAAGTCGCAAAAATCTGTGATTTTTACCATTTTTAACCATTCGTAGCCCATAGCAACGTTCACCGATTTCTGTGAAATTTTGTATATGACTGACATAAATGTTCAAAGCTTGTTGTTTTCACTACAAGCCCAAATAAAAAAAATGTACAAGATGGCCTCTACCATGTTCATCGTCGTTCCTACCAGTTTCAATTTTCTCAAAATTTCTTTTACGCATCATTCAGTGAACCAGTCGCTCTAGCTTCTCAAAGAAGCTCAAGTTGTTTGGCTGAATTTTGAAAAAGTTACTCCATTTTTAAATAGTGCACGAATACTTTCGCGACTGTCTGCATATAACACGCAGTTGGTCCATTTCCATTTCCTATAAAAAGTTGAAGACATTTTTCATAGTTTTTGTATCCAAAATTCCAGAAATGCAGAAAATCTTGACAACTGTCGAAAAGCTAAATTTGGCAAACTCAGAATTCAGTTTCTTTAGAACCTTTTTGACTCTGCTGATCGTTTTTACGTTAAATAGATTCCATTCTTTCTGGCCTATGAACGCACATTGAAAACAAAATCTGTTGCTACGAACGATTACGTGCTTTTAGCAAAGTTCGCAGTCATTTCCATCGGAGGAGAATGTGTGGTACCGAATGATATTTGTAATTGGAAACTGAAACGTATTTTACAATTTAATGGATTCCCGTCACAATTATTGTTCAAATCGTTCGTCATACGCTTTTATTTTGGAGCACATACATATTACGCGAAGAAACTGAACGATAAAAGTTGGTTCTTTTGCTGTACAATTTGCTCGAGTAATTCTGGTAATACGTATATGCGTGTGCGTTGTTACAACGCAAGTAAATTAGTTCTTCTTTCAGTATATTAAGTACTGTATGTGTTTGCAATTTCTGTAAAGAAACCAAGAGCGTATTCAACTTAATTTAGCGTTTAAATGCGCTTTAAATATTATTTCTATAATTAATCTGAAATTATAATTTGAAATTCTACTCTCTTAAGAAATTGAAGAATAATTACTTTATCGAGATACCTCGCTTCGATTACAATGTAAAACTTTTCAAATTACCTTTTAATATTAAACGCCTTACAAAATGATCATTTCTTTGTTTTATTATTATCTCGATCGTATGTTTTATTTGTTCAAGTTTGTTACTTTTTTCACATTTCTTCGTATAAACTTATTTTGTATTTTAACTGTGCAGTTCTTACGCAATAATCATTCTAGTTTAATCATTTCAATATGTTAGATCGTAATACTGCTGGCGAAATTTTTTATTTTTTTCGTCTTCCAATTGTTTCTTTCTATTGGGTTTGCAACTAAGTATTAGGTGGTAATGACAAAATCCGCAATCACTTAATTGCCAACGCAATATCATAGAACTGAAATTCGCGAAACACTAAATCGCGTGATAAGAATAAAACAATTTGCAATTTGTAATAATATTTATAATACAAATAAAAATCGAAAAAGAAAATATTTATGATCTCTTGAAACCTACTGTTTTGTACAAATAGACATAGAATTGAACTTCCCCATGTTAAATCACAATTACAGATATGAAAATCGAGGGTTAACGTTAAAGTCCCTCTCTTGATAAGATCTGAAAAGAATTTTAAAATCTCGCACTTTCTTCATACTCCTACGCAAGAACGCAACGATCTCTCTGACAAGTATCAAATTAATATTCTGTTAAATAGAGGGAAATTTCAACAGGCACTGTAGACACGTGTTTTAGCGAAAAAGAAATTACAAAAGGATACAACAATGGCTGTTCACATCCTATCCTTTTCTATTTACGAACTTGTCCATTGTTCGCTACTTTAATGCTTTTTCTAACGTATACATTCCTTGCACGCGTACCTTTGTCCAGTGCCGCGATTCACGTCTGCATTTCAGCCTTCCCGCCTGCCGCAAATTTCACTTTTGACACGCAACAGGGCCCTCATCTTTTCGATTTGCACAAATCATACGAGAAAAATGAGCGTCTTGCGCGAAAGCGAATCACAGTTACGATATGCCATTCACAGGATATAAATGTCGCTAGATATTTTTTTGAAGTATTTACAACGTTTCGACAAACAATTGCTCGGTTCTTAGTCGATCAACTGATCTTTTCACTACTCGCAAAGGGGTTAATTTGTCAATTTTCTTGGACGAATGACGATACATGGGTCACGGAGACTTTCCAACGGACATCCGTGCGAACTTGGTTCCCGATATTTAATACCTAATTGTAAAAAAGATTTTTAATATACCGTTCTCTTATTTTTCTACTGTCATAATCCGAAGCAGTTTCCTACCGAAAATGAACTGACTAGCCAAAGTTATCTTTGCGCCATCGAACGCGACAACGCAAGTGATCTATGGTGATCTATGTCGGAGTTTGTCAACACCACCTAATGACAAAATCCGCAATCACTTAGTTGCCATCCCAATATTCTTCCCTAACAGCGCAGCGTTATGAACGTGAAGTGCTGTTCGATACACCGGATCAATGCTGGCGAACACTTAGCTTCGGACCTTAGGAAACTACCCTTAGATAGTATCTCTTCATCATCTTCGTGCTGAAGATATTTTCTGATACAGCGTTTCATGCTAAGGGTTCAATGACTACAATAGATATTCTCACACCCTTGCTTCCGTTTTGCTGTGTCTATAAAAGTTAACGTTCCAAAATTTAGATAAAAGATCCAATGACTACACATTTTATCGACAAAATGTATCGACCCCCAGGGTCTGTTTATTCGTTGTATGAGTTAGCCTATATACGTTCGGTTGCATTATCTTCCTAACGAATATGTTGATTCTTTAGGTAAAATGATTTTAATTGTAGATAACTGTAGTTTATAATCAAATAGAAAATGAACGTTTATAGATTTACGAGTTTTATTTGGAAAATATGCATATGAATAGAGTAAACAATCGAAGAAGTTACAGGGTAGGAAACATTTTTTATTTAGCTTTTGTAGAAAATATGCAAATGTCTGTTCACAGATATGTTTAGAAATTAATGATTTTCATTTCCAAAGTAACGAAGAATACTTATAGGTTTTAAGAGATGGTAAAACAAAGGAGTGTCGTTGTAGGTTTCATTTATTCCCAACAAGGAACTATTTGTTTAATTAATTCTTTTCTATAAAATATCCAAATTTCTTAATTAGAGAGAGAAGTCGACTTGGCCTATTCAAGTCTTATTTTCCATCGAATTAAGATGAAAATTATATTACTAGTTCATTGTGATAACATGTGAGATGTTCAAACTAAATATTACATTTTCTAATTTCACGCTAGTCTTCGAAACTGTGAAACCAGTTCTGTTTAACTACAACCGTAGACAAATCTGAAAGGAAAGAGTATGGAAGATCGAGAAGTATGTATTGTCCAATCCATCTTGCAGCTGAGCTTCCGCCTACGTGTTGTCTAAATGAAAATGGACTGGTGCTCCATCACGCATAAACTACGTGTCTGAAACTTGCTGTAAACATGCTGTCCCCGAAACTTTAAGTAATTTCCAAACCTTCTGGTCTCAAGGCACAGTGATGTATGATGTAGGTAACATCGTCGCAAGCTAATCGAGCAGAGTTGATTTTAATTGCTAGTTGATTTTCCAACTCTCCATTATGAAAGCTTGCTTTGCTAAAACTTATATTTATTAATAACCATATCGAAGCTAGGAAATTACCGAGAAGATACGTGCACATAAAAGTGTGCTAAATGTTGATCATCGTACAACGTATTCGGACATGTACGCTGGAAATTAATCGCCACGAGGTTAAGCAATTATAAAGTGAATTGTAACTTTAATATTCCTTTTTGTGAAAATTATACGTACTAAAATATACAAATATTAAAAGAATTGCTGTAATACGTGACTCAATAAATGTAACTTGAATAAATCTTTTTAATCAAAGCGACTATTTCCTTATAATAACCCGAATAATTAATTCAAGAAATGTAAGCGTAACCTACTACAGCGATAAATGTGTAGCGGCACATGAGTTAGAGGGCAATTCAACTCATGTTGTTATTTTGCCTCGGGACATTGACACCGCCTTGACGCATGAATTTGAATTTTCCCACTCTCCCCTGACCGCGATCGCAAGGAAATGAGTTACAGTCAGTTGTCGATCAGTTATCAACTAGTTATCAACGAATTATCAGCGATCTAATTAACGAGTTATCAGCAATCCTATTTTATGACTTATACACTGTACGAGCGTCTCAGCGAATATAGTCTGTATACTAATTTATTATTTTAAATATATTCGACGATTTCAACAAGCAATAACGTCTAGTAAATTTCATGATCAAACATCCTACGCAAGTCCTCTACAAATGCAATTTTATCTATTCATTTTCTAAAAGTCGTAACCTAATGATATAAAAAACTCATCTCTATTTCGTAAATGTAATTCGTTTGGCAACATATAACGTATAGTATACAGTAAGATGATTCTTATACGGAGATTTCAATCTCCAATGAAAAGTAATTTCGTATCTCATTTTCACTGCCTTCTAAGATATTATCGTACATCCCATGCAAATACATTATTAATTACTATTTTTCTTCAGTGTGCTTACTTACCTCTTGCAAAATAGTTAGAGAACTTAAGCGCAGTATGTCAACGACTAAGCCGAGACAAATTTATTGCCTAAAGGCGAGATCTACGATTGCCTGAAATCGATGAACAGACGTGTTCCAGTTGATTGGCTTTCTCCAATGAATGATTTAGTTGCGGATAGAAGTTGAACAGGTGACGACACCCTTGCGAAACATTAATGCGATCCACGTTGTCCAGGTAACTGCGGCTTTAATAGTTGATGCAATTAGCTCGGGCCTTATTAAACATGTCCAGTTAGGAGGGAAGTTAGCTTAGTCATATCGCGATGAAGCACTGCCGTTACAGTGCAGTGACATCGTCGAGTACGTTCTCTTGTGCATGGGTGGCGATGTAGCTGCGATGTTCAGCGTTAACTAATTAACGCGCGGTCATTTACCGATCTCTGTGGAAGATGCGCCCATTCGATAAAACTTTGCTCGAAGCTTTTGTGCTTCTCGTTATTATGCCGCAGACATTGTTGCAAGTTTAACCCTATCGCTAAAATTTATTTTGACAAACTTGGACTATGTGTTAGGTCTGTGAGAACATTTTCGTTTGCTTTCTTTCGCGAAGAAATGAAATTATCTCTTCTTGCTTTCTACTATCTTTTCTCAATTTGCTTGTTACGTAATGAATTCTTTGGTGTATTCTCATTATTATTTTATTGTATTGTTATTATTATTATTTTATTATTATCTCATTATTATTTTATTATTTTATTGTATTGTATTATTATTTTATTTTATATTATGACTATTATTATTATTTCTCATATTTCTTAGTGAAACTCGATATTTTATTTGAGTGACCGTTAAACAAATTCGGCAAATAATTGACGAGGTGAAACTTCCACAAAAACTTCTAACTGCAGGCCACTCGTCTTTAAAAATCTATCCTGAATGTTTATTTCTTTATGGTATTTGTTAACTGTGTGTCAGTAGTTAGCATTTGATTTTATCTTAAATTTTAAATGCGAATTAGTAGAGTTAAAAATGTTCTTAATCGTCTGTCGAAATCTTGCGCTGGAAAGCTTCACACTTGCAGACTTTTGTGTTCAATTTGCATATTGTTATACTCTGTTTACGGTGAAATATAGACCAGCAGCACAAGTGTCCTGCACAGCGACAGGATACTGACGGCTAAACTCTGCTGCGCATAGTGAAAGGGTTTAATATGTGCGGGCGACGTTAATTAGAGTTGTCATATGTTTTGCATTTTCTTTGTTAATATCTGTCCTGCATGTTGCCGAAGAGCACATGTTGTTACAGATACTGGGAGGAAGATTCATTGCGGGTGTTATTTATAGCCAGTTTGATTTACTGCTTAATGTAATTTTAAGGTCCATACACTGTTGCGGTAATTTTGTCGAAGTATATTGAAATACTTTGCAAGCTGGTTATGTAGCTAAAATTTTTGTCTGCTCACTTCTACGATAGAGTTAACTCAGAATTAAGATAAGAACCCAAGTAGGTGCACTGATGATGGAATTTTAATGTTTTTAGAACATTATCGAGGTACTAATTCGAAACTTGCCGTGTAAAAGAAATAAATCGAAATGCATCTAATCATGCACGCAGGATACGTAATAAAAAATTATAGCACTGTTTCGAATAATTAATTCAACTTGATACATGTCTTGAAACATTGGCATACATCTCAGCTTATGTAGAATTTTACTTTATTTATCGGTGCAATGTATACTTTTGTTCAACTACAATTAATTCCTCATCATTATTTTGCACTTTACAGTGATTTATTTCAATATTTCTGCCATCCACTTTCCTCGTCTCGCTCACGCTAGTCATTGTTACTTAACGACTACAAACTGATCCAACCAACTGCGTGCATTAATTACCTTACTATCTCGATCTACTTAGCTTCTATCTTAAACTATTAAACTTTCGTCGGTTGCTTAAAGTTTGGAGTTTGCAGTAGCACTGCTGATCGAAAATTCTTGGTGATCGACTCAGCTATCAGGAACTTGAACGGGCCAAATGTTACCAATTGATGTTCGCGAAACGTCGATTCCTAGAATGTTTGACTATACTTTCGATTAATTTGGTGTGCAATAAATTTTGCATTCAGCTAATGTATATTAAGTTCATATCTGTATTTATACGTTATTACAAATGATACAATATATAATTACAGTAAATTATAATAAAAATTAAAATTATGCATATTCGAAACGTCGATTCCTAGAATATTTGACTATACTTCGTACCAACTGGGTTTGGAATAAATTTTACATTCAGTTAATGTATGCTACATTGTATGCATATCTGTATTTACATATTGTTATATATAACACAATATATAATTACAGTAAATTATAATAAAAATTAAAATTATGCATATTCGAAACGTCGATTCCTAGAATGTCGGATTATACTTTCGATCAATTTGGTTTGCAATAAATTTTACATTCAGCTAATGTATATTACATTCATATCTGTGTTTATTATTACATATTATTATTACATATGATACAATATATAATTACAGTAAATTATAACAAAAATTATAATTATGTATATCCTAAAGTAGATCTTTTTATTATACCCAGTTGTATTAATATACCCGTACGCATATTATATTCGTATTTGTGTTTACATTTATATATAATACAATATATAATTACAGTAAATTGTAGTAAAAATTATAATTATGCATATTCTAACATAGATTTTTTATTATACCCAATTGTATAATATTAATATGCCCTTACGTATATTATATTCGTATCTGTATTTATATGTTACAGTAAATTATAATAAAAATTATAATTATGCATATTCTAACATAGATTTTTTATTATACGCAATTGTATTAATATGCCCTTACTTATATTATACTCGTATCTATATTTATATGTTGTTATATATAATCAATATATAATTACAGTAAATTGTAATAAAAATTATAATTATGCATATTCTAACATAGATTTTTTATTATACCCAATTGCATTAATATACCCGCACGTATGTTATATTCGTGTCTACTGCTAGAAATAGTTTTCGTTATTATATCCAATCGTATTAACACTCTGGGGGCCAGAGGCGCGAATTTGCGTCTTTCATACTCCATGCGGTATCCTATATAAATTTTAACTACTGTTAAATAAAACAGTAAAAAAAGCAATGAATACTATAAACGAAAATTTATGAAAGTGTTTTACACTAATTGTTTGAACAATACGAAACCGTTATCAGTATGTTAGATGTAATATTGGTCGCTTTGAATCTTTTTCAATCGCTCCAAAAACACCCGGGAATTCAGTCTATATGTTTGTCAGAGCAGCCGGTCTCCAGAGTGTTAAGTATGTATATTATATTCGTCTGTTGTCAGAAGTAGATTCTTTATTATACTCAATCGTATTAAGCACGTAGGACAATTTGAATTTTTTTAAACTAACGTTCGATCAATTTTTCTAAAATTAATATCATAAAATAATTTTTATCGAATAAAGGTAAAGAGTCATACAAATGTCTTTAAAAATTACATCAAAAGTACTTCTGCTTTCCATAACTATCCAACAGTAAATAAACAGACTTCAATCGATAGGTTGCATAATCAATACAACGCGCAACATAGCTATGGAATTCGTGAACTGTATGGTGTTGATCAATAGCGCGGAATTATTGCTGAAACGACAGATAAGACAGTATCTTTGTCAAGGCGATAATGATACCACTAACTAGGCTATAGTGTGTCCTCATTGTGTATAGCCGGTAAACGATAAATACATTCTCCATTCTCCTTTGTAAAGTATCATCAATGTAACAATGACACAGTTTGTCAACTAATGAATTGGTCCCTATTTACAACTGATGTTGTAGCAAACGTGGTTACATTAAGGGACTGATCCTATAGTTGCTGTGGTACCATTCTCACAGGCAATTGGACGACAAACATTGTTTGTCCCATCGATGCACATCCGCCGTTGTTTATGTTCGGCTATAGGTTGGTCATTTAACGGAATTGAAGGATTACCGTCGAATGACGAAGTCGATGGTTGAAGCGAAGGCGTTTTAAAAGCGTCGAATATATTAATACATTAAACGCGTTTCGAAATGTTCTTGAGTGAAGTGTTTCTAAATAAATCTTTTGATATTATAATGCGAAGGAATAAAAGTTTCCTGTTCTGTAATTCGCAATAGCATCAGACGTATTTACATCTTCCACTTTGTATTTTTATTTTTGAAACGCCATCGATCGATAGTTTCTTTCGTTCGTCTCAGTTGATTCTGTTAAAGTATGCAGAGCATTTGGAGAGACATTACAAAGAACTTTATTCTAATATTCGCATAACTTTGCTCGCCACGTGGGCCACTAGCCGGAGGCCTACGGTACGAGATTTCACACTGCGCTTCTCTCTTTTGTCTCAATGAAGGCCTTGGCCATCATACGACACTCACATACGTACCAAGCAGAGGATACATACTTGTGTGTGTTTTCGGTCCACGTTCCCTCACTCTCGCACGCACAATACAAATGTACTATATATTCAACAGATTTAATTCATTCAGCGATGATTCAATGGTTAATTCAGAGAGTAGCACATTTCTTAGATTCGAAGAATTTATGCGGTCATGATAGTTGAAAATAATTGTTCATTGTCTTTTGTCAAAAACTTCTGGAGTTTGTTTTACTTCAATTACAGCCTGTTAAATTACTAATTATTATATACTTAATTAAATCATAAAGTTATTTCAATTTCTCAAGATTCTGAAATTTATTTGCAAACAAATATATCTGTACGCCACAAGTTACATCTCTCGTCTTCCTTTCGTAGTACAAGTCATAAATTTCTATTGTTTTTACGACACGATGTAACGCGAACATAGATTTCCCCTTTTTTCCATGAAAATTATTGCTTTGATAATGCTATCAGACGTGGGATGTTCCGAGTTGTGCAAACGACAGACAGACATTTACTGATTTCATTAGGTATAAGGTATAGGTATATATGTATGTCGCATACATACATAGCACTGACGTCCTGCGGTGCGTGCTATACGCAGACTGATGCCACTGGAATGCATCGACCTCAACGTGCGTTTTGATAGTGAACGCTGCTCAATGCGTCGATGCTGTGTGTCGTGGTTTCCATTTCGCAATGCCTGGTATTATCGCAGACCGGAATCAAAGCGACCGCAGGCCATCCATCACCGAAATAAAGCTCCATAAATCATGAGAAAACGAAAACTAGCGCTTTTAATGCTGGCCTCGGTTACATTAAACGTTAGACGGGCAAAGATATATTAATCGGTGAACTTAACATCGAACTTTCGAAGCGAGGACATGAATATCAACCGTTGGATAGTACGAGTTAATTTTTGTCGTCGTTAAGAATTTACAACGAGAAGAAGAAAGCGTGTGACGTTACTAATAACGAAGAAAGTAACAGCGGATTTTTGTGATTTGAAGTAGAAGATACATCTGTGTTATTAACGTCGTTGCATAGTAGCTAAATGGAGTTATTAGCTATTTCGATATTTTAAGCGTATCATATTATTTACTAGAAGCGACATTGAAGAAGAAGCTTCGTATTTTCATTAAATTATAAATATGGAACATATAAATATAGCGAGAAAATTAATTGCTGCCAGAAATATAAATTATAAATTTCAATGTATCTTTTTACATTCAGATTACCACGAAAGTCTATTTAATTATTACAACAAAATTATGTCATCAAGTACTCGCCATAGGTACGAAATGGTACAATTTTGTTACGAATTCAATTTTATTTTTTATATATCCTGGAATTAGATCGTTGTCAAATATTATTTAACTAGATGTGTGTTTAATTTCCACGGAGAATAATTACGAAACATTTTACAAACATCAATTGACTGTTAAAGGAAGACGAATTTAACCGGTTAATCATAATTCCACTACATTTCGTACGCTATTAATTACGATGTCGGCGTTCGCTTCTTCGAGTATTGTTAAATTATAATTATACATTTGGAACGTAAATCAGCCTGATGTGTCTTTCGACGATATCACGGGATAAATGTGTTCCGGTGCTTCTTGGCCGCCGCGACTCCAATGTAACCATTATATTCAACGTCAGCTAATTTGGTTCTCTGACACGTGTATACAAGCTTTTCGCATACGATTTAATGGCAGACATCGCCTCTTCCACCGACAATATCACCATGTCCGTCTCACCGTGATAACGAGCATTATCGTCAGTTGCATCGTTATACTAACGATGTTGGACTTTTTTAGACCATGTTATGCCATCGATGAACACCATATATACAGATGAAAGGAATATTGATCGTACACTTTCGCGAAATGTATTAATAAATAATTCGCCAGTCTTTCGTTGCCTATAGAAATAAAGATATTACGAAGGTATACCAAATCATTATCGACGATATTTCCATATTACCAAATTATGTTATAGATCGCACATATCTTTATAATTAGACTAATAAATAATTAATTAATATATATATATGTCGGGTTTACATTAGAATTAGGGTTAGGGGCGTGAAACGAATCTTCGTTTGGGTTACACATTGTCGTTATGCAATAGAGAAGACATTGACTAGTGCAAATACGATTATTATAGAACCGGACAAGTAACCGTGGTAGTTAGGTACTCGAGAAACTAATGACAATGATCCTAGGTTCAATAACGAATCCGCGGTCGACGGGATGATAGATGAACGTACTCACAAAATCTAAGTCGGACGCGTAATATTCACTGGTCGCAAGGGGTTACTCTTTTTCATCGATGAGATCGCGAGCGGGAATGACTTTCCCGTCCCGATGATGCCACAGAGGAAAACTATAATGGGGTGTGTCTAAGGACACGAGATCATCGGATTCGTCGAGAAAAGCCTTCGTTCAGAAAGTAAGGGAAATTGGCGTTGCT
>NT_176528.1:547359-568578 GCF_000188095.3 Bombus impatiens | reverse complement strand
CTCGAGCTAGCCGAACATGTACTGCGGAGACGCATCAACATCTGGTAATCATCTTACTCGAAGAATAGGGTCTGCGTGTGGCGAGCTACGAGATAGAGACCGTTGGAATGTTTACTGTCGAGTGTTACAACTATTTCCTTTTTAAGGAGAGCTATAGAATTATTCCATGCCTTTGTTAGACAAAGCGTTCATCCCGTGACCGCGGCTACGTTCGGCGACTGACTGTCGCCTCGAGCCCAAGCTCATTATCACAACTCTCGAACAATTACAATCGGATTGAATAACTACAATTGTTCAATCACAGCTATAGTAGACTCTAGGTTACAATGTCGCGGGATTATCCAAAATTCTAAAGGCTCCGGTGTTCTTTCATCTCCGACATATATATACATACTAATGTACATGTGGATATTAATATACATATACATATTCAAAATTACAAAATTACAGGCAAGATAGACAATAAATCAAATAAAGTTGGCAGCTACTTTCGTCAAATCCATTCACTTTGGTTGTAATTAACAAGTAATTGAATGAATAATTTAATTATTGTTATTTCATTTGCTTCAGAATTAAGAATTAAAGCATTCCAGGCGTACATGCGATCTGAAACATTCAAAGAATCTCATTTGCAGTCCTTCGTGCGCAAAACCTTGTTCAAACATTTTACGAATACCGAATACGTTTCTCCCTTCGAGAATCACGTACGAGGACGAAGGGATTATCGCGAGAAATCGCGACAGAGAACAGCGCTGATAGCGTGGCGACGCCTCGTAACGGAATGCAGCCGGAAGTGAACTGTTTCCTTGCGGTAAATGGCGACAGTGCCGATGTAGATACCCTGTGGATCTCGTGTACACTCGCGGTCGATGCATCCACGACATCCAGCGTCACGTAATTGATCCGTAGTTATCCGCAAGGTTGGCTAGGTGCATATGTTGGCAAACGTGGGTTGCTTCGTATGCGAATCCAATTGTGTGCATGAATTTTGTTTCGCTTGCGTACTATGCAATGGTAAGCAGCAGTAGGCGAGTCCTGCTCGGTTCCTGACCTAATTGATTGGATGACTTTGCTAATTGCAGCATCAACTGGTAAGGAAAACAGATGAAGGAAATGCGCTATTAACGTCGCGAATTTCATACTTGCGTACGTGGTAATTGTGTTCGTTTGAGCGTTTGCGTGATGTAGCGGAGATTACACGGGAAGTTCATAGAGATGTTCTAAGACAGCTGCTCGTTTTACGAGTATTTTTCAAGGATTTTTGGCAACTGTCGGCTAGCTTCACGAAATCTTTTTGGAAAATTTTTTGAAGCAACAATAACATCCTTTAAGTAGGTTATTTTTGAACAGTAAAAGCCTTCAAATACGTTTTTCGACATCGTATTATTAAAAAACAGAACCTTTATAATTAATAAATTCCGGCTATACTCACGAAAATATTTCAACTGTTACCATAGTTTATGTTTTATACAAAACATGTAACGAGACGCGATCGTCATGATTAGTCAGGTTTAAAACCGATCAGAAAATGTACATAGAAATCACGGAATATTTATTGTCAACATATATTTAGTAAGAAATTAGTATACAGCATAAACAGCCATCTTAAGCAAGTGCAAATATTAAATGCGACCCGACTGAACATCAAGGTTTATTAATAAAATTAATGTGACTAATTGCTTATTTAAATAATTTTGTGGTTTCTACGAAATAGACACGAACAAGACACGAACAAGGCACGACCGCCGTGATTAGTCAAGTTTAAAACCGATTCGTCATGATTAGTCAGGTTTAAAACCGATCAGAAAATGTACATAGAAATCACGGAATATTTATTGTCAACATATATTTAGTAAGAAATTAGTATACAGCATAAACAGCCATCTTAAGCAAGTGCAAATATTAAATACGGCCCGACTGAACATCAAGGTTTATTAATAAAATTAATGTAACTAATTGGTTATTTAAATAACTTTGTGGTTTCTACGAAATAGACACGACCGCCATGATTAGTCAAGTTTAAAACCGATCAGAAAATGTACATAGAAATCACAGAATATTTATTGCCAACATATATTTAGTAAGAAATTAGTATACAGCATAAACAGCCATCTTAAGCAAGTGCAAATATTAAATACGGCCCGACTGAACATCAAGGTTTATTAATAAAATTAATGTGACTAATTGCTTATTTAAATAACTTTGTGGTTTCTACGAAATAGACACGAACAAGACACGACCGCCGTAATTAGTCAAGTTTAAAACCGATCAGAAAATGTACATAGAAATCACAGAATATTTATTGCCAACATATATTTAGTAAGAAATTAGTATACAGCATAAACAGCCATCTTAAGCAAGTGCAAATATTAAATACGGCCCGACTGAACATCAAGGTTTATTAATAAAATTAATGTAACTAATTGGTTGTTTAAATAATTTTATGATATCCACGAAATATTATAGTCGCGCTAAATATCTTGTTAATTCTAATTGTCGAATATCTACACCGATGTTATTTAATTGGTTCAGCGCGGAGCGTTTTGCTTTACCAAATTGAGGTTCTCTTTTATAGCGAGATGTAGATAAATGGAACATCATTAACTTGCACGCGAACCTCATTCATTACATTTCGTCAACACGCGTTAGGAATGGTACTTACAACTAGTTTACAAGTCTTGAATAAACGAGGTGAAAAGCGATACTAACGGGGAAAGCGTGGATCGTCTCATTGTTAGTCTTCCTGTCAGTTTTTGTCATGACTGTATGGTCTCGTGTGGCTGATTAGTTATGTACCTTATTCATTGCATGCACCACGACAGTTGCCTGTATTTTCAGACTTGTTTTCCTGCAGCAGACGAGTACCTACTGCGTTGTGCTGTGTCGTAAAGAATTCTCCACAGTAAAGTATGACATTATGCTCCCGTACTCATTTATATTTCAGTATCATTTCTGTTAAAGCATAGTATATTATACACACCGAGGGTGAACTCATCCGGATAAAATGCCTTTATAATTTACAACTCGAAACGTTGACCAACCATAGACTTACGCTAAACGAGCGATATTTCTAACAGTTATTTTTTTTCTGCAAATTGTAGCGGAGGATTTCAGGTGCGAAGATGTTGTTGCGCAAATTAAAAATATGTTCTCGATATTTGATAGAGTATAGAAATGTATAGAGAGGTATAGAGATAGATACACTATAGTATAGTATAATATAGTATAGCGCATAATAGAGTCAATTTATTTAGATAAAAATGTTTTCATAACTTACGATCCTTAAACGTTAACCAACCGCCTAAAGATTACACTAAGGAAACTCCAAATTTGATTTCTTCCCACTTGGCCGAGGACTTTCATCTGCTGCTGTAGCAAAAAAAAGCACAATATAGAATTTATATAATAGGAAAAATATATAAAATATCCATAATTTGTCCCAATCCTTAGCTGATGAAACAAATTTTTATCAAGCTTTTATTTCTTTACCATTCAATAACATTTAATAGCACTCTCAATTATGTTTATATTTGATTGTATCTATCGATTGTACAAATTATCGATTTGATGTACAATGTATTGCATCTTTATTTGAATCAGATAAATTTTCTACGTTCTCAACCTTTCTATTTCGAGGTAGACGAAGTTTGTCTGTAATTTATCAAGCCCGAACAGAATCTAGCCATCAATTGCAAATACTTTCGAAGAAATCAAACAATTAATCTTCGGCTGGAACTGGAATTATAGTACGGTCACTGTTTTATTTGCCCACTGTTACTGACTGAAGGTTCAATCAATAATCAACACGTTTCTTTTGCCTGCAGGTTTTCCAAGAAGCTCGCGACGTTGCTGGCAATTTGTCTTTTGGCCACACGCACTGGTGAGTGATTCTCTCTGCTTCTCTTCTATGTCTAAACGTTCTATCTTGGCAGAATTCCAATGTTCTCCAATGTTCTCTGGATCTATTGCGAAACAATTTGTGCAATCGCAAGGAAAGATAATTAATTTTTTCCAAATTTCAATCGTTCATACATTTTAGCTAAATACTTCCAGCTATTTGTAGTCTGAGATTTAATTATCAAGTCGATTCCTAAGTTAATTTTGGAAAAGATTTGTTCATTCATCTAATATGATTTTGTATGTATAAAGAGGAAAAGTGATTAATTGATTTGACACGATCCGAGGAAAATCTTTTTTTTTACCTATGGTTTTAACCAGACGATTTGTTCAAACCGTTAGATAATTTTGCCTTAAACTCCAATATTCCAGATGGCTGCCAATTCCAATTGTTCGATATTCATTGAACTATATGGAAAGTTTCGGTTGCAATGGAACTGACAAGTTCATATACGTTCTAGGAAAACAACTATTTGTATTTCAATTACTCTTAAATTAAATTCTATATTAAATATATATTAAATTAAATTCTATAAAATTGTTCCTTGAAGTATATATAGTAAACGATCTTTTCAATTAAAACACTATGAAATATACAGGGTGGTTGATAACTGGTGGTACAAACGGAAAGAGGGTGATTCTACGCGAAAAAAGAAGTCGAAAATATACAATAAAAATTTTTCGTTTCAGGCTTTGTTTTCGAGAAAATCGACTTTGAATTTTCGCTCGGTACGCGTGCACTTTATCCCGTCTCGTTATAACGGATCTCACTGTAGATCGTTTTTCGCGTAGAATCACCACTTTTCCGCCTGTACCACCAGTTACCAACCACCCTGTATAAGAAAGAATTATAACCTACGCAGAAAGGATAGGATAAATTAAGATATTGTATAATCATAATTAAATACATAATTTTGTCCCTTACTTATTAAGCAACACTGTTTCGATAATCGAATGTTTCGTTATTCGATGTTACAGAAAGCAATCATTCCGTCAGTAGTAGGTATCCTGATAATCGAAATTCTACTATGTATATTTGTTTTTCGTTACCGCGTAATATTGTTCAGATAATGAAACTTGGATATTCTAATATAATATTGATCATTCTTGAAGCATAAAATATCCAGCAAACATGGCAGTTACTTCAATAAAATACCTAAGAAGAAAATTATGTAATGAATATATTGTTTATTTCAAAGTATGTAAACCGGAAGTCGTCCAAAGCCGAAAGGCAGGGACTAAGTTTAATAAATAAATAAAATAAATATTGTTTATTTCGACTATTTAGGTACTATTGGATTGACAACTAAGTGATTGGGGATTTTGTCAATACCACCTAATGACTTAAAAAATGACTAAAAAAACTAATGACTAAAAAAATAAATGACAGTTACCAAACCAATATTTTGAAATAATCGTGATTTTTCTTCCAATCGTTTCATATTGAGCTATCAAACGAAGTAACTTTTCATTTGGTATTTTATATTTGAAAGATATGTAGTGTTGGAGGTTTCCAATGTTGGTAATAATCATTTCATCGAAATATACTGTCTATAAGAAGCTTCTATGTGTATATATACAGCTTAGGCAACGCCTCGATACCACTTTCGGCAAACATAACTGGCCTTTCGCTTGCGTACGTATATGTATAATCATACGTAGGAAGTTCCTGGTCTTTTCGAGTTGTTGGCACAAAATCCTTCTTACGACCCACTTACAAAATTGTCAGAGCTTTTACCCTTGGCACTTTCCCTTTCCTTTCCTTTCTTCGAGATATTTTCACACCCCTTCTAGTTCAGCTTTTGCAATGTCCCGACCTTCTTATCGTATACCCTCTTTGCGTAACACTCTTCATATGAAAATTTTAGATAACGTATATTGCTTATTGCTTTGCAATTACGTTAGAACCGAATTAATAGAAAAAGAAAATTATTCGGATAATGGAATTTTCCCATAATAGAACAATCACTTTTCTGCTATAAAATTTTATTTCTTCAAATACAGATTAAAATTAATTGGCAGATTCTTGAAATATTTATGGACGCCGCATCTTTTTGGCTGCCAAGTCACATAATTTTATCGACATAAGTAATTGTATAGAGTTACGTTCTTTTTGTATTTCGAATCATCGAAGCCCGTCTGTAAATGCCACGAATGCTTCGTCATGACAAGGCACGTCTTTATTATCACTTTCCTTTGCTGTTTCCATTTGAATAAAATTGTCATTATCGTCGTTTGTATCGCGATGAAGCCATTTCATTACGTCAGTATACTTGGGGTTTCTTCTCTACTGTATGCAGCATCTGAAAAACCTACCTGCTTTTCATAATTTTCAATATCGCGTTGTTGGTTTTTAATATCTGTGATCATGGCTTTCAAAACATCGTGTATTTTTGCCAATACTGTTGCACTTACACTTCCAAGTTTTTTATTTACGTCCTCTTTTGCTTCTCCTTTCTCTTGTACATTCTTGTAAATTATTACGACCGGGACTCGTTCAATCGGAAAAATGATAGAATTTTTACGTTTTATATAGACATTAATAAAATATGTACTTATTTAAATATGTATTGTATGTACTGAAAAACATTATGTTCGGATAGCAAAGGGTTCGAATGATACAACATTCGTATATTATGTTGGGCTTTGGTTTCGAATATTTTAGTATTAGTATATAATTATATTATAATATACAATAAAATATATTATTATCATAGTTGTAATCTATATACTATATTATAATATAACTATATTATTAGTATACTTATATATGGTATATTATAGTTATATTATAATATAGTATATAGTATATTATATTATAGTATGTAGTATATATAATATAACTATAATATACTATATATAACTATACTAATAATATGATATAATTATATATAATATAGTCATATTGTTGAAAATGACAACGTGAGTTCGTGCTCGCCATCCATATGCAGATGCGTTAGTTATAAGAAATAGTAACTAGAGGATGATCCTAATTACAATCGATATATTTAATCGATAGGCTTAAGATGCTTTTTTGTTTTTATTCCCAGCTTTTGTAAGCGCGTGCAATAAAGGTTTTTTTTTGGCTCAGGGCGGTGTGACAGATTTATCCATTCAATAAAATAATAACTATTCTGCTCTTACCTCTGAGTATAGAAATAACAACATATATTATAATATAGTATATAGAATATATTAATATATAAATTTTATTCTGATAGTGGGTATTCGAATAAAGGCAATTTTGCTGTATTTATCTGTTTATTTCAATTATTCGCTGCATTTACTTGCAATTAGTCGAATAAAGTCCATCTCTGTCACGAAAACAAAGATCGAGGTAGACGACACGAAATAAGGCGCGAAAAATGCGAAAGCAGGAAAAGAGAAGAGAGGGGCATTTCCTTGTTCCGGTTAGGGGAAGCAGGAACCTTCCACCGAAGGGTCTTGCCACTTTCCTTCTCCTTCTCCTTCTTTCTCTTCCTCTTCTTCTTTTTCCCCCCTCTTAGAAAACCGCATATCTTAGCGAAGCTGTGAAACGGATTTTCCAGCGGAAGCAAAGGAAGGAACGTTGTTCTCCCTCGTTTCTCCCTTCTCCTTCGCGCTTTTTTTCTCTCAACGCTCCTGTCCTCCGGCTTCATCCACTTTTCACCCCCATATCCGCCACCGTTTCGGATTTGTTACTTTATTTGCACGCGCGCTTGTTTACCTTTCGCGCGTCACTCGTTCACTCGCCACGACTGTCTCCCCTTTTCTTCCATTCTTCGCTGTTTTCGCCATCATCCCATTTTCTCTCCCAAGCTCCGATTGTTCGTGGCAACGGCGCAGCTGCATCTGCTTTCCAGGGAATTGAACGTCTTTAAACCTCGTTCGTATCAATCGAACGAAACCGTTCAATATAATTGCGGCGACTTTAATATTTGAGGAGGGCCATTGTTCAGAGTTTAGTTAATCAATGGCGTTATGTACGTGTAAATAGTTTGCACAGGTAATAGAGCAGTTTCATACTCAGACGTGTATAATATGTCTGGACGATTAAATCGTCGAACACTTGAACTGTGCGTAATTGGTAATTAGCCGCACATAATTAAAGGAATGTAAGCTGCATGTGTCTATGTATTGTATATTTTATAAGGTTGTTTTATATGCTTTCGACCATTACGCGTATTCTGCAAATTTTCCTACCTTGAAATTTTCCGTAAATGGATGAACGTCCGTAGTCCAATACAGTAGAATATTCGGCAAAAAATAATGCAGTAGATAATCGAATGCTCCAAAAATACGGAAAAGTCTATTAATGTCGGTAAATCGTATAATAAAATCGTAGAAAACATTTTGATAATGTAATATCGTACGTGTATTTAGGCTGAGTTAATTATTTGACTGATCGAACATTTGCTAACTGGTCTCGCGATATTTAACTATTTACATTTTTCTACGCTTCGTATTAAAATTTCGAAAAAAATGAGGTTATGACAAAGTCCAATGCACCTCGGATAATACGAAACTTCGGTTAACCGAGACTCCACTGTAATTACAATCTCATTTTATTCTTTTTATATTAGACGTTCTAGTCATTAAATTCCAGGGAAAACAGTGCATTTTTTTCTGTTTTGTCCATACAACCGAACCAGATGCGCATAGCTGACCATTTATTTGTACCATACGCCGGCAACAGTAAATTAACAACGCTTGAATTGTATAAGATAATTTAAGAGCATTTTTAATCATCGTATTGTACGATATACAGGGTGGTTGGTAACTGGTGGTACAAGCGGAAAGGGGGTGATTAAATGAGGTGATTAAAGGGGGTGAATAAAAATGTTTTTTTTTAATTTTTTTTTTTAATTTTTCCATCGAGACAACGATCTACAGCGAGATCAATCAAAGTCGATTTTCTCGAAAACAAAGCCTCAAACGAAACATTTTTATTCTATATTTTCGACTTCTTTTTTCGCGTAGGATCACCCCCTTTCCGCTTGTACCACCAATTACCAACCACCCTGTATATTAATTCTGTCATCGATAGTGGTTGTCGATGACCATAAGATCTCATTATCGATAATGGTAACAGGTAACCAAAAAGAATCCTGACATCGATTATGGTTACCGATAACCAATAAAATTTTGATTAGACTTCGGTTTGAAGGACATAAAATTATCGCCTCTTTTTATTGCAATTTAACAGTTTTCAATGTGCAGAATGCAAAAATGCAAGTTTTAACTTTAGGAATCCAGAGGTTCGAGAATTATGCACACGTGAAACAACATTTTAAGCGTATTTTGGTGGTTAGTATAATATTGCTTCTATCGAACTGATATCGAACTGAACCTAGCGTAAGGATGACCGGAGAATAAAACATAACCCAAACCTAATCCAATATTCAGAATTCAAAATTCCGCCGCAAAATGACCCACATCCACGTGCATTTGTTAGCCAGGTCTCTGCGCTCATTGGGCGAATCGTGGAAAAGCTAACGTGGAAAAGCCAACGTTAAAGCGGGCCGTCAGATACGCCGTAAACGCTCAACTTTACATAACTTTTAAACTGTTTGCTGGATTCCTCAAACTAAGACTTGCATTTTTTGTCGTTTATAATGATTATTCTTAGCCAAAATCTTTACGTATACTATTGTAGTATCGTGGACGAGAGACCTAAGAGATTATAGCAATCGACGCCACAAATTGATCGATCCGCTGATTTCCGTTGAGATAATAGGGGTGATTTAGTTTGTATAACACTGTGGTTCACAGAATTATAAATTATGTATTTCCAACACTTAGATTACACTGTTGAGCAGAGATAAATAGATAATAACTTAGCGCACGAAGATAAGATAGATACGTACGCTAGAGCAGGGCTCTTATAATTGAAGTTAGTGTATGAACAATGTCGCCAAAAAGCCAAAGTGTCGACAGGCACTACAACAATATATCGTCGGTCCTTCAATCGAATAGTTTCGCGGAAAAGGCCTGCGTGACCCTGGCCACGAGCGGTTGCAGAACACGTGCGTGGTGGGACTAAGACAAACGACAAAGGGATGCTAAGGGACAAAGACGAATTAACAGTCAGTGTCAGTTGAGAAGTCAGAGAGTGTGAATGGAGAAGTCAGAGAGGGCGAATTGCGTTGTCGAGAGAGTGTGGTCCGCGTGAGAGAGAACATTAGAACCGTAGTGACGAGAGTTGCAAAGTTAAGAGTTCACGTTAAACAACCATCGTTTCTTGTTTAACCAACATCTGTCTAATCCATTTATTGTAAATAAACTAAGTGTAGTAAAGATCCTACACTATGATCTTTTCAATCTGAATTAACCTGTTACGATCTCTGCTGTACAGGTGTCACCGTTATGCCGGACATGTAGAACATTAGAATATCTGGAACCGAGGCGAGGATATAGTCGTATCGTCTCTCCCTCTCTCTCTTTCTCTGTGTTTTCTCCTCTAATTGCTGCGCTGTCGCGTCGAGTCAGAGATGAATCGCAACGAACGGTTTGCTCTTCGAAATAAATGCTTCTTTTCGTTGGTGATATTCGCGCCGCGTCGAACGCGTAAAAAAGCTAATAAAACGTACCGGTACGGGCGTACGTATGGTTTTTGAAAGCAGACTTGTTTGCAACCACCTCTGTGTACGATTGATCACTCAAAGGGCAACGTTTGCCCGCTCACGAATACGCGTCAATCACGTTCTAACGATGTATTCAAATACGACGCCGCACGTACGCGTGTAATTGGACTGGAAACGTCTGCCGGCTGGATGATTTTCAAAGGTCTATTGATTTATTTCTTGTTTGCCGAATTATGATATATTTGTGTGGTGTTATTTTCCCAAATTTTTAACTATTCTTATGTATAGGAAGCAGCAGTAGCAGTTTGCAGATATATTAGAAAGAGGAGTAAGAGATTGACCAAGTTACATATACAGAGTGGAACGGCAATCGTAGTGCAATCGGTCAGAGGTTGATTCTACGTGAAAAAATAAGTCGAAAATGTAGAATACAATTTTTTCATATGACGCTTCGTTTCTGAGGAAATCGAGTTTGAAAATTCGTCGGATGTGCTTTAAACTTGGCTAAGAGGCGACTAGGCGAACAAGCCACTGGAGGTTACTGTACACGTGAAAATAAGTTCAGAATGTGAAATAAAACTTTCTCGTTTGAGGCATCATATTCGAGCAAATCAAATTCAAATATGTTTAATTACGAACTGGTCTCGTACACGCGCATGATACATTTTCGAACTTTCGATCTTTTTCGCAATGAAGCATCTTATTTATTTTCAAATACATTTTAAATCCCTGTCGACTATTTACTCTTGTTTAGCCCGAAATTAACCAAATTTAAAACATTTAAGTTAAATTAAATTTTGTCAAATCTTCAAAGTCAATTTTCTCGAAGACGAAGTCTCAGATTAAAAAATGCTATACTAAACTTTTTCCGTATTTTTTCACGTAGTATCAACCCTTGCCCGTATGTACTACGATTAACACCCCACCCTGTATAGATTAAGATAGATTTACAAATTTACACACGCTATATGGTGGCACTATTTGGAGAAATAAAATGTTATAAATTAATGTATTGCTGTTTGTGGCAACACACATATGAGACAATGCTTCTAATATCGCCGATAACAAGTATTTTGAAAAAAGCATCACCAGAAGTCAACAAGGGATTAAAGTCGTAATCGAAAATGTATAAAGAAACATATTTTATGTACGTGAAAGACAAATGATGTCTCTTTCGTTTGAGACTAATTTGATATAAAATTGTGTCTTACGCTTGGCTTGAGAATATTTCAAATTTGGCCAGCGATATTAGCTACACTTACGATGCTAATAAATTTTGCAGAGTGGAAAGTACAAAAAGTCGTATGATAGCACAAACATTATTTTGTTTAATTTATTCGAAAATTTTATTTTGTATAATTTGCTTGCGATAAATAAATTTATAGAAGTTTGATTTTCGAGGAAACAAAAAATGCAGTCGAACAATTTCAATTCTGAAATGATCTTGTAAGAAAATCATAAATTATCGTATTTCAATGATCTATGTAATACAAATTTAGAAACAAAGATTTTAAGATGTAAAAAATATAATATAAAACCATTTCATTATTTTTACATTATAAAGTTTCTTTTTTTTCTTTTTTTTTTTATTAAACTTGGCCTTTTAAATATTCAGAAATACGAAACTGTGTCGAACATTTTGCAAACATGGAAACGGTTGAGAAGATTTCGTTTAAAGTTTCAAGAGTATCCTATTTATTAAAAAAATTTCATTAAAATCGTGTGGTTTTAAGTAATTACGTATGCATATCGTTTATTTGATCGACTAAAATTTAGTTTAAGAAATACCTTCCATTCGTTTAATATTCTATATTCGTTTAATATTTTAGCGTTTGAAATATTGTTCTCCATATTTACACCATAAACGATTTTGAAATGAAATATTGTTTAAATATTGCACTAGTACATATAGTATGATATAAGAGAAAATATAAATGAATAATAACAAAAGTACATATGTCATTCTGTTAATCCGAAATACATAAAATATTTAAATATATAAACGTTTCTTCTTAACAAATTCTGTCAAATACCATTCAAAATTTAAATGACAAAGTGAGTCCGACATTTAAAAATTATTAATATCGCGAAATAAAGTCGAATCTAACGAAAAGTAACTGTAAATTCTTATTTTCTAAAGAAATAAAAGCTCAGATAGAGAAACTCGAAGGAAACCAATATAACTTGGAAAAATAAAATAAAATCGGAAACCCGGAACACTCGATAGTCTGGACAACTCAATTGATACATTAATCTTCCGGCAAAGAGAAAATCCAGGAGCGAATCTTAGTTTAGTAATCTCATTCTTTTTCTTACAATTTATATCGTCGCGGTATAGATCACAGTTTCAAGTGCAATTCACGTTGACCACAAATTGTAAAATGTAAGCTGCATTTAAAGCATAAATATTATTGTTATATTAAAGAACATATCATTGTTTGAAACGTAATAAAATTGACATTTGTAACGATCTTGTGAACTAATTGCTTCATTTATAACATGATTCTTTCGAAAAGTCATACTTTCCATCGAAGAAAAGTGGGTCAAGATCATAAAAGATATTAGCTTCCATTTCGAAAACTAGAATTTACCGTAGAAACTTTTACAGCATTGGCAAATAACTTTTCGTATAAACTTCGAATCGAATTTACGACTTGCCCCCGTATTTAATTTGAATTTTACATGTGATACTTACCTTCTGCGTAAGCGATTGTAATAAACTTTTGTTAGTGCCCAATAAAAATAGCGTTTGACATAAATATTTGCGTAAATTATCATACGAAATTGGCCGGGTTTAAGAGCTTTAGGATTTCTATGATTTTAAAAATAAGTTCGAAAGACAGAATTTTCTTTAATAAATGAATTCAACGAGCTTTCCCAATACATTCGCTGTTATTGACGCATGTGGTGCGTCGACTGAATTTCTTAGTCAATTTTGCATCTTGTACAATTGTTACATTTTAAAATTGTTCAAAAAAATAAATAGGATAGTGGATAGAATGTTGGGAGAAATATTATTAGGATAGAACGTGCCTTACCTGGATTAATTGGCAGGCAGAACTGTGTTCAACTGATGGAATAGTTCCTATGGTAGCGGTTTATTAGTTATAACCTGCAGCTCTTAGTATTAGTTCGAACAAGTAGGAGCTGATGTTCGGAAAACTGAAATTGAGCAGTTGTTTCTGTACCGCATTCAACGCGTGATCATATAACTGAAATTATGCTTTTAAACTACGGTTCGGATAAGGCTGTGGATATAGTAGATGCGTGTTCTGATAAATTATTATTCTGACGAATTAAATCAAACGCATACCACATTTTCTCTGCAAATTGTTCGTCACTA
The DNA here is from genome assembly GCF_000188095.3 of Bombus impatiens. Lineage (NCBI taxonomy): Eukaryota > Metazoa > Arthropoda > Insecta > Hymenoptera > Apidae > Bombus > Bombus impatiens. Next base: position 554,775 of record NT_176528.1, on the reverse strand, counting down.
TGTTCCCCACAATTGATCGATCGTTCCTTTGATACATCGCAAAGTACGATGGTTGAGTAGAGTAACCTGATGCAAATTTAATCGTCCGTGACAAGCTACTAATCATCCACGAGACAACGAAGAAACTTTTTTATTTTTTTTTTCTTAATTAAACTTGTTCTAACGTATTTGTGAGATTTTTCTGATTAAAATGAGTCCAAAGGGGATATAGTTTAAATCACATTTACATATATACTTAACAGACGAAAGAAAATAAGTTAATGTCAGTAGATAAACAAATATGCTTCAAATTATATCGTGTTTGGTCTTGTTTTACTCAGACAAACCTGCCAATTACATTGGTGAAAGTTTTATTCGACAAAAATTGCAAACAAAAAAGTTCCATTGTTGCATTAACATTGTCTGACCGATATATTTCCTTTCACCGAGCCGATTCTCCCACCTCTTTCTTGTTCACTTGCGTCGTCTTTTTTTAACATCGGCAAAATGCTGAGTCGTTTCTATTACATACAATCGAGTTCTATACATTGTACGTGATAACTCATCGCCGAGGAGTTCTGATTTCATATCAGTTACGCGGAAGATAGTATACATAAATTCTTATGAATGTATGGAATTCGATGTTCAGGTATTTCATTCTACGAAAAGAGTAGTTTGTCAGAACACGCATCCACTGTAATATAAATCATTGTCTAATAGAACGTAGTTCATCTCGTTTTTCTAAAGCTAATCACTCGCCTGTTCATACAAAGGAAATGCAGATTATAAATACTGTGTTCGAAATAAAGTTATTTCTAATGAAAAGAAGAATTCAACATCAAAAATAGGCGTCTGTTGTGTATAATTACCATAGAATTCCATGTAAATTGTAATTGCCTTTGTAATTTCTTTTTCCATTACCAAACTCAAACCAAACGTGAATCTAATGCTAAAAGCTATTGCACGGAAGAACTCCATTTATTGGGATGAAATTTTAGTTAATCTCTGTTTAATTGAAGATCTGTCGTCGATAACAGTGAATTGATTTGTCTGAATGATAACTACGTGGTATTATATGAACGAAAAGTAATAAGTAGCGAGGAAAATCAATGAACTCTAATTATATATATAATAACGTAAATTCTTAGAGTAAATCGGACGATCGATTCAGGAAAAAGCGAGTTTATTTTGGGAATAATGAAATTAAATACAATAACAGTTAATAACAAATCTACTACAAATTTTATCTGGAAAATTGAGAATCGATTTCCTAAGTCCTAAATTACTGTTCTTCTCTCGTGATCTAATCTATTCAGCAAAATGATTGGCGGTAAAACAAAGCAAAAGTAAAAATTTCGGTTGGCGGGTAGTTTGAATTCTATAGAATTTACATATATGAGATATATATATGTATGTAATATATGTAAGTATATGTATATAAAATATGTAAATATATGTATATAAAAAAGTATAAACTGACTGTCTGTTCTACAGCTTCAGATAAATGGAGTTCTACTGTAATATCAAAAATACTTTTACATACATACAGAATAACACGTAAAAGCTGGCACCACGTGATTCCTTGTGGAAAACTAAAGGAAGACTATAGAATGAAATTTATTATTCTCAGCTTAGTTTTCGAGAAAATCGAGTTTGAAAATTTATCAAGAATTCTTGAACGTGCTAATCGCGGACTAGGCAAGATTAGATAATAGTACGTGTGAAAATAAGTCGAAAATGTGTCCATCTAAGGATCCAGAAAATAGAGTTTGAACATATTTAGTTACGAATCGACCTAGTATTGGGTTGTCCGGGAAGTGTCTTTCTTTTATAGACACGTCTTTTACATGAAAGACATCAAACATGAAACCTAATCTATCGAACGTTGTGATCTTTATTTTGATAGAACAAAGTGGATCATACGTAATTCGATAAAATAATATAAAACGAAAAATGTTGTGCATCCATTATTTCCTTATAAAACGAAAGAAACTTTTCGGACGACTTAATACATGGTTTTTATAAATTTATTTTTCTCGGAAACAAAACGTTTTGCGAGGAAATTCTACTCTACGCTTTCGATTTATTTTTACACGTAGAACGATCCGCTATCAATTATTTAGTCCTATTCAGTGTAGAATTAGTCAACAACGAACAAATTTTATTCCGTATCTGTTTCTAACAAAATCTGTTTCTACTAAATTCCGTATCTCAAAATCTGGACCCAAGCTGCGATTGTATAAGTACGTATGTACAAGCTAAATTACTGAGAACGCTGACCTTGACAATATACATCGAGGTACACGAAATTCACGAGGCGTGCCATTTTCCATTTAATTAGCCCGTATTTTACTACCTACCAACGCGAGTCTGTTAATCGAACAAGAACGCGTATCGATTCAGTTTACATACGCTTCCTGAGGAATCGATATCGTTCGTGTCTTCGAATGTGTACTCGTCTACGTGATACGACGCGCACGGGTGTTCGAATATCCATCGGTCACCCGGTTTGCGCACTGTCATTTCGTCGGTGAATGTGGCTTCTGGCCGGGAGATTCATTCAGGATCCCGTTAAATACGGCTTCGTCGAGGCAGAGCAACGAGTTTCCGATAATGCCGGATGCAGTCGGCCGTATTACTGGATAATGCGTCGCTCGCTCAATAATACGCGGCATCCGTGTCTGTTCAATCACATTTGATCGCTTGAAAAGTCCCGGCCTTCCCATTCATCCGTAACCCTTCTTTTCTCCTATGCTTTTTTACCACCGATGCCTCGTCATACTGCGCCTCCGCGCGTTGTCGCAGTCGTCCACCGTTAGCATTTCCTCTTACCAATCTCTTCGTCTCGTTCTCTCCGCTGGTTATTATTTCTCCTATGTTCCGCTTCGACCCGTTAATAATCGCTAGCTTTGTCGGAAACGATGCCGTTATCGAATCATTTGTCGTCGCGATCTGTCGTCGTGTTTTTGCATGTGGCTCGAGCGTTCGTATCGTTATCCGACTCCAGGTTCTGAAGAAGAACGCGTTTTGGACTCGACTTTTACCCGGTTCGTTTTTGTTTCGTTGTTCGTTGCGCGAGTCACTGATAATTCAGTATCTGCTTCGTAACAATATTGGCTCGTGGTGAGGAATTTATTTAATAAGCCATCGCTTTTGCTTTATAATGGATTGAACTTACGGAAATATACAGGGTGGTTGGTAATTGGTGATACAAGCGGAAAGGGGGTGATTCTACGCGAAAAAAGAAATCGAAAATATGGAATAAACATTTTTCGTTTGAGCCTTTGTTTTCGAGAAAATCGACTTTGAATTTTCGCTCGGTACGCGTGCACTTTATCACGTTTCGTTATAACGGATCTCACTGTAGATCGTTGTCTTGATGGAAAAATTGAAAAAAAAAATTAAAAGAAAAATTTTTATTCTATATTTTCGACTTCTTTTTTCGCGTAGAATCACCCCCTTTCCGCTTGTACTACCAGTTACTAACTACCCTGTATATAAAAATAAATAAATATATTATCATAATTGAGGAACGTGAAGATTGCGTTTGCTCATGTATGTTCAACTCTATTGTGGGCAACGAATATCCATTTTTATGTTTCTTTCGAAATCTTCAATACCTTTTTTTTTTTTTTGTGAAAACATCAAATAATCGTGTTGTATCTTCATTCCTGAGACAGTTTTACGTCGAAATTTATGCAAAAGTTTTATATAGATAGTGTTAAAGTTTCAGATAGTATTCAAATTTCCAGCCTATTTAAGTTTTATACTTGTTCAATAGCAGCGACATTTTGATCGACCAAAAACCGAACGTTTTACAAAAACGTAAAAGAAATCGTTTCTCTGTTATTAATTATTAGTAATACACATAAAATTGGAGGTCATGTTCTCTTCAAAATGGAAATTTTTAAATTACTTTATTGGACTGAAAGCTGTTTGTTTTAGCTGCGAACGTGACTGTCAGTAGTTTAGGTTTGTGTATAGTCAGACACCTACGGTATGCTACAATTCAATTCTCAGTTGATATCATTGCACCGTAAATAACTGTAGGATATATACATAAAACATTATTTTTCCTATTCGATGAAGTCAAAGAATTTGTTTCTCTTATTGTTAGAAGAAGTTTTGGATGGGTATCAAAAGATGTCAAAATAAACCTACCCGATTAGTATAATTTACTACGATACTTATTACGATAATTAGTTTTACTCATTCTATATACACGGTTCTTACATTGCAATTATTTATAACGCGATTAAAATGGATCAATATGTAAATTCATGAGTTGAGAATTACATATATCTATGTACATGTCTTATAGCGCATTTTGCAATAAAATTCTGATCATGAAAATCAGAAGAGCTTGCACAGCCGAGAAAAAGCTGCAAACATATTTCCTTTGCCAACATTAAAGAACTTCTCAATATATTGTTAACTTTCACAGAAACTCCAAGTTTGACTCGAAGCATGTCATTCGACTTTGAGGAGAAAGTTGTTCAATTTTTCCAACGTTTCTCGCTTTTTTACTCGATTAAAATATTTATGTAAAACGTTCCTCAATTTCCTTTGATTTTACCAACGTTATTTACAAAGATGTTTGGCTTTAATTAATGCTATATATTTTTCTTTGATCGGTAAAGCTAGAAATTTGCACACGTGCCTAATTAGCATAGTTCCTTCGTTTTTAATTTATCATTTGAATTTTTTTTTGATTTTATATCATGAGATACAGTAATGGAAAGATTATTTTTTTAATTTATTCGTAATGAAATCATACATAAGGTGAAGTGACTCGCGAATTGCGAGTTCTAAGAAAGTTATATTTCATAATTTTTTGCGTTTCGTCAATTTCATTAGTCGACAACTTATTTATTTATTTATTTATTTATTTATTAGCGTGTATGTCTTGCTGCATTTCCGTGTCATTAATCTGCTAGATTATCCCAAGCAGCTGAGCCCGTATATTCTTAAATGTCTTAAAAACTTCTCTTCATTTCTCTTGATACAGCGACAAGACAGGCTACTGACAAGAAAGGCAGTAACCACTTAATTAAGAAACCTTCTGCGGTCGTCAAAACATAGCTATAAAGCCTTCTCCCTAATTTTCTCTACAATGGGGTATCGTGCACCCCAATTACAGCAAATCTACCTTACCTCTTTTTGTTATGGTGGTGTAACAATTTGAAAAATACAGATCTTCTAGGAAAGTATCTTTCTATGTACGCGCGACACTCTAGCTAATTATTCCTTAGAATTGAGTAAATTGATTTATTGAAAACAATACAGTATTTTTGTCGCAAAATTTTATGTGTAATGTTGAGGTTTTTATTGAATTATCTTCAGAAAGGGAAGATGGAAAGGCACATTTATACTTTTATACAATAATGAAATTATAATTACACAATATTATTTATAATAAGCCTTTACTTTACTTTAATCTGTCTTTACTTTATCTGCTTTACTTTCATTTCAAGCATTTGGTTGTCCCTCGCATTTTCAGCACCGAAACTCTTTGTCGGTCACTCGTTTTAACCATTCACATTAAATTTTCATTTCCATAATAATTAATCATTTTGAAGATTAATATTTCTACAGAGAATATATTACAAATAAATGTTGATGGTATATTAAAATAATAAAATATTCTGAATTTTATGCTATGATTATAATTATCTACATAGAGCCAATGCTTCATATTGGACGACAATATGGCTTCCGAGGAATATTGATCTATTGATCTGAATATTACCACCCTAAGACATTGCTTTAATATTAAACAAGACAATTAAATCTTTTTTAGCTCTAAAAATTTCCATAAATTAGCACAACAGCAAATTATTGTTATCATCGATGCACGTGTATTACTATGATTAATAAACCAATTCTTTCAACGCTAAAATTCTCTCCCATGTGAATTACATAATTCATGATTACTGTTAACCCGATAAACTCACAATTACCTTAGCACCGATAACCGTATTACAAATAAAAATTGGTTACATTTCATTAATATGACGCGTCGCGTAGTCGACACGATGTAAAAATACAATTGGCAAATATAATATGACACATATATATATATAACAGACATCTTTGGAATTATGGCATTGCAATAAGTGTACATTATCGTTCAAAGGTATTCAGGTATTTTAATCGATTTGTAGTCACGGCATCCGGATTTAACAAAATCGTACAAATTAATAATGAAAACGTCAATGTGATATGTATTATTTTCTAATGAAAATCTTTAGAAGCTTAAAGATAAAAATTCTTAAAAATTGTTCCTTATTATTTTAATTCTCGATAAATCTACAAACACGTACAATCTGTTCCCGTTTAAAATAAAATTCGCTAAACTTGTACGAACGTTCTATTTTCTCCGATTTTGATGATTTTTGAATATGTTGTAGAAATTAACATTTTGCACAACTTTTTCCTATATATATAACCGTCGGTATCGCTTAGTTTCCGAGATATATGCGAAAAACTACAGGTACCGCTATGGTGCATGTCTGCTCATATTTGTGCGTCTGTTACAACGTATGCATTAGTATCGATCGCTGCTTATTTTCCGTTTAAAAGGGAGAGTTGGGTGAGCTTAAAGGCTCCGTGCACAACGTGCATATGCGAAACTGCAAGAAATGTCTATTATAATTTACGAAAAAATGAGTATCATCGATGTATTGGATTCAGGTTTGGGCTCTAGTATTTTAAATCGCAAAAAACGCCCGCGTGAAATAATAACAAATTAATTATAAAGATATTAAGCGTTAACATTAACAATCGTCTTTTAATCGAGTTACAAATTATAACAGACATGTCTTCACGCACAACTATAGTCAGAAACACGCTGCAGTGATACCGATAATTTTTTGTGAATACTCGGAAACTAAGAGAGACCGACGGTTATATATGTCGGAGATGAAAGAACACCGGAGCCTTTGGAATTTTGGATAATCCCGCAACATTGTAACCTAGAGTCTACTATAGCTGTGATTGAACAATTGTAGTTATTCAATCCGATTGTAATTGTTCGAGAGTTGTGATAATGAGCTTGGGCTCGAGGCGACAGTCAGTCGCCGAACGTAGCCGCGGTCACGGGATGAACGCTTTGTCTAACAAAGGCATGGAATAATTCTATAGCTCTCCTTAAAAAGGAAATAGTTGTAACACTCGACGGTAAACATTCCAACGGTCTCTATCTCGTAGCTCGCCACACGCAGACCCTATTCTTCGAGTAAGATGATTACCAGATGTTGATGCGTCTCCGCAGTACATGTTCGGCTAGCTCGAGAGCCCGTTATAAATCTTAAGATTTAGTCAGCTAAAGTCCTTCAAACAGACAAACAGTCTTTGTCCCAACTACGGGAAAATAGGGGAGACCTATTTTTCAACGAGCGGCGTCTCCCACTAGCAACTTTCCCTCGAGGGCGGCTA
>NT_176528.1:443960-546781 GCF_000188095.3 Bombus impatiens | reverse complement strand
GTGAATATTACGCGTCCGACTTAGATTTTGTGAGTACGTTCATCTATCATCCCGTCGACCGCGGATTCGTTATTGAACCTAGGATCATTGTCATTAGTTTCTCGAGTACCTAACTACCACGGTTACTTGTCCGGTTCTATAATAATCGTATTTGCACTAGTCAATGTCTTCTCTATTGCATAACGACAACGTGTAACCCAAACGAAGATTCGTTTCACGCCCCTAACCCTAATTCTAATGTAAACCCGACATATATATAGGAAAAAGTTGCTCAAAATGTCGATCTCTATAACATATTCAAAAATCATTGAAATCCGAGAGGACGGAACAGTTGTACAAATTCACCTAAATTCTTGATTTCAAAAAATCTGACCATAAAAGTGTGTCAATGTGAACTCGTTGGCCGATTAATTCCATCGCGTTAATTCGTCTGGTAATCGTTACATCTGCAACAGTTGCGGATCGCAACTCATAGCAACGAAAGCGACGCGCAACATCCGTCACTCTTCTCGGAAAAGGTGTCACGGTGAGAAAAATTTCAGGCGATGAAAGGTTGATGCAGGTGGAGCGTGGGCCACGCACGCGTCACCCAGCGACGAATTGTCCAAAAAACGCGGTTCCGGCTTTTCTGCCGGCGACAGGATCCCGGTCTGAGTTTGACGCTGGACGAAACTGGCCCCGGCGCAAATTAACGTGTCCAACGCATGTAATCAAAGAACATGCCACCACACCGTTGTTGCCGCGTTTCCCACCGACCGTATCCGCGGAAAATAAATTACTTGCATCCGCGGGCCGACATCAAAGCGATCCTTCCGGGGCCCCACGTTCATTTAATTTCGTCGAGCTGCGAGAATCAGCGACGACAAGAAGAAACAGAGACGAGCAGAGGCCATGGCCGATGGTACGACGAAGGAGAAACGAAGGCGAAATATCCAGGCAATGAACGAAGAACGTCAGGCTGCATGGCGGGTATGGTCGTTCGTTCCCAACCCCGGCGAGGATTACGCTCGCTACCGACTAAAGGGGAGGTAATTATCCGGCGACGGCCCTTTATCTGCTATGCCGCAGACGCGACTATGCTCCGCTTTTGCGACATTCGCCCTTCTCTCTCTCTCTCTGTTTGTCTCCGTGATCGCCGTGGTCCGAGCGACGCGAGTCCGCATAATCCATGCAGCTGCTGAAATTACGCATCGTCCTCTGATAAGAAATTTCAACCGAGAACTACCTACAGCTCGTTGCAAAAAAAAAGAGTAGCGCAGGCGAGTGCGCCGCTGTGGAGTGCAGTTTCTAGTTTTGAACGTTTCATTAAATTTTGGAATTTCGATCATGCGTCAACGAGACAGTTATATGCTGTTCGTGGTTATTTCGAAGATCTTTTTATCCTTTGAAAGCTTTGATTTTGTACATGAAATTGTGATCAGAAGTTATGAATAATTATTGTGTAGTTTTCTTACATCTTTTAATCGAAAATTATATGTTTCATCTCCTTCCTATTGTAGGACAAAAATATATCTAGACAGAACAAGGATCTACATAAATAAATGTGGGATGGTGTGACGTTAGCGAAAGACGTGGTTGATTGTTTATAAACGTTGTTAAGATATGTTAATGTTGTCAAGGAGTGTTATGACCGTTGCCAGGGTTTGTTACAGTAATGGTAATGGTCAGAGTTGAATTAATCGTGGTCGAGAGAAATTCATCGTATAGCTGAGACGTAGAAATAGTGCTAAGCGAATTCGTGAAGTGCGATATTATATTCAATTTTGCGAGAGTGTTACAATATTGTGTTTATCATACTGTTCTTTTCTGTTAATTTATAATAAACATTCCTACATAAATATGTGATGTTCATAGCAATATAAGCAACGAATAATTAAAGATTTCCATAGATTTCCGATGTATAAACTCCGCGTTGTAAAATTTCAAATATAGTAGAACTCCATTTATCTGAAATTGTCGAAGGACAAAGTTGATGTGCCACAGTAGAGCCTCCCTTATCCGAACTAATAGACAGACAAACCTGTTCGGATAATGGAATTTTCCCATAATAGGATAATCACTTTTCTGCTATAAAATTTTATTTCTTCAAACACAGTTTAAGATTAATTAACAGATTCTTGAAATATTTATGGATGTCGCATCTTTTTGGCTGCCAAGTCACACAATTTTGTCGACATAAGTAACTGCATAGAGTTACGTTCTTTTTGTATTTCGAATCATCGAAGCCTTTCTGTAAATGCCACGAATGCTTCGTTATGACAAGGCACGTTTTCATTAGCACTTTCGTTTGCTGTTTCTATTCGAATAAAATCGCCATTATCGTCGACTGTGTCGCGATGAAGCTATTTCATTATATCGGTAATCAGCTTTTGATAATTTTCAATATCGTGTTTTTGGTTTTTAGCGCCTGTATTTTTACCAATTCCGTTGCACTTGCAGCACTTTCGAGTTTCTTTAATTATGTCGTACTTTGTTTTTTCTTTTCCTTCTAAATTCTTGGGAACTCTTATAATCCGAATTCGCTCGATTGAAAAGACACGATGTTGTGATGACCACACGATGACCACGAAGTTCTTATCATATGACTCCTGTTAAATTATTATGAGAAGTGAGCGCCTGTGCGTGTGTGTAGTACGAAAGAACAAAAATTATTCAACATATCGAAAATGAATTTTGTTATACATAGACTGTAATATAAAAGGGAAAAGGCAATTATTTATTTAGTATGAATGGACGCCGATATTTTTTTTCTTTTGTTTAGCATTAACGATCAGTTTTTGCGGGTTCGATCAGAAATATCGACATCTCCGGTTCAAATAAAAATCAATTAAAGTAAACAATCATTACAATGAGAATTATTACATTCTCTAACTTATTGCTCGTAACCAATAACTTCCCCATCCACAACCTCCGAAACAGACAAATTATCTCTAATTAATTTAATTCAAGCGTATTAACCGTATGGTCCAATTATTCGTTCCAATACCAAGCGTCGGTCAAAGCGATCGTTGCCTAGCGCGCGATAGCGATAACGTAGAATTACTTTCCTCCGAATCCGCCGATTTCAATCATACGCGGGTACTCTGGAGGCAAATGCAGGCGTAGGAACAGGCAGGAAATAAAGAATCGTGAATCGAACGCATCAGGGTGATCGGCAACGGTTAACGTATCCGACCGTTGGACTGTCTGCTGGTCTCCGAAAGGCTGAAACACAGAAGGGTTGGTCGAGTAAAGCGAGGTCCGATGGCCGCGTCGGCGACCGTCCATTTGAAGCGCCGTTGAAAAGAGCCAATATTCCGCTCGGCTGCACTATGCAGAGTTCGATTCATCGGGGAATTCAATTAGCGCCAGTTGCCGGAAACCTCAAGTAATTTGCGCCCAGCCTCCTCCCTACCGTTCTCTCTCTCTCTCTCTCTCTCTCTCTCTCTCTCCTTCTCTCCCTGGCTCTTCTCTGTCCGCGTTCCCTCTCGCACCGATTTGCGTCAGCTCTAGCCGAGTTACTCCCTCTTTGTTACGATTCCACGTTCGTTGCGAGTTTCCCAGCCGGTCCCAGCCCCGTTTGTATCCGTCCGTGTTTGATCCTTCTGCGATCCTCCGGCTCGGCGCTGGCTTGCCTCTGAATATCCGTCCATCTCGTCAGCCTGATATTCCATTTCTGTCCGGATCCTTGCGCGCGTTCTCGTTCGAAGAGTGACAGCGATTGTGTATGTAGCTGTGATAAGGGTGATACCCTTAGGATTTTCTAGACAATCGAGGAACGGAGAGCCGCCGTTTTAAAATGTAGATCCCAAGCGTTACGACGACGAACGCCACGCAAACCGGAATAATAATTTAATATATATAGCGTCATGTTTGAAATTCAAATCGGTCGCGATTTCCTGCAATGTTTGTTTTGTCAGGCGGCGGCGTGCTGTTTTCTTTTGCCGCCTTTTTCTCCGCGTTTCGCTAAATCATTCGTTCTGTTTGCCATTGTCGCCTTTTTACTTGCACCGATTCACGTCCACTTTTCTGTCTATCGGTATCGGAACTTGAGATCACACCAGAGACAGAAGATAGATTACAAAGTTTCGTTTCAAGATTTATTTTATATATTTCTAATAATCTTATGCATAGTACTATGCGAACGAACTTGCGCCTTGAAAATCTTCCTCCGATAAAGAATAATTGCAAAGTAATTTTATTTGATGATTTCTGAAAGTACATCTGTGTTCGGAATTTTGGGTGACCGTTCGTTTATGCCACGGACAGGTCATTCCCTCCTTTAGCAAATTCCGAATTACATGTCCTCCCCGAGCTGCAAACCTAATGACTTCGAGGTCAGGTACAAAACCTGTTCATCATCAGACATCGTACCGTGCAACAAGATCTTACCACCGCCGTGTTCATAACATCACACTTTACCTTTATACTGTTGAGAATTTTTGATCTTAATAGCCGAAATAATGGTATAGGAACACTAAATTTATACTTAGAATTTATATGAAAGAATGGTATAGGAACACTAAATTTATACTTAGAATTTATATTAGAATAGTTATATATTTATTTGATAAACGATTTCAAAGATATTCATCGATACACACTTGCACGCGTCTCACCTTCTTCCATACCAGACCGTTAACTGACTGGACAGTTTACATTTCTTTGTTTTCGAGACGCCGCGCACACACATACTTCCACACACTGATATTCACATACATGTATCACTACTACTCAGCTAATCCAGTCTAGCACATAAAATTATACATATCTCAATATATACAACAAGTGCAAATACAGTGCTGGATTACTCTAACACTCGATCTATTAAACCTCCTTCACTTTGAGCGTTAATTCATTCGAGGTACGCGATATCGACCGATCGGTTTGACCTGACCAGTTGTTCTTTAGTCGAGAATTCGCAACAATCTGTTTATCCATCTACATCCCTGCGGAGGGATTGTTCATTTATTTGTAAATTAGGTAAGAACGCTACAGAAATTGTTCACTAAAAAGGATAAAGTTAAATTAAGGAATTTCACTTTGATACACTTTATTGTACTTGTAATAGTTTGTCGGTGTCCAAATACTTATGGATGATAACGTACAATACACACAAGCAATTAAGATGTTATCAAAGCGAAAAAGTAATCTTTCACCTCGCAAGTAATGAAAAGTTTAAGCGGCTAGTTTAAGAAACACGTAGAACGTTATCCAGGGCGAACGGTGTCAGTAAATCAGAGAGATAGAGGGAAGGATTTCTGACGGTTGAAAGCAATTTTTCTAAGTCGCCATATCGTTTTTCTCGCCGCCACGACTTTTACTTTGCGAGTTATTCCGTTGGTTGAAATGCCTTCGTTGCCCCGTTTGAAACTTGCAACGATCGCTTAAAACGGTGTTCAGAGTTTAAGTTCAAAGAAAATAGCGTAAAAGCGAAATTGTGTTTCTTCTTGCGTGAAAATAATTCGCTCTATCGAAGCGCCATGTAAAATAGAGCGGCGTCAAGCGTTTGAGACCGATACGTGTACTCGCGTGATTCGTTTGAGCATGAATAACTTCTTCGGCTAACGAATTCGAAAGAGCACTTTCAACGGAAACTCGACGTGTTCGCTCGAGCACTACAAAATAATTGTATTTCTTTCTCTCTGTTTTTTTTTCTTTTTTTTTTCTTTTTTGTTTCGTCGAACAAAACTTTGATTACTCGTGGAAGAGAAATACGATACGTGTTTCGATAAAAACGACAGTAGTTCCGTTGTGTTTTCAACGATTTATTAAATTCAAGATCTACTTGTTACGCGTACCATGCAGAAGTTTTTTAATAAATGGAAAATTCTGCATTATTCCATAAATATCGTTGTGATCAAATTTCCATCCATTAAACTCTTATCGACATACAATTGGTCATACAAGTCTACACGGGATAAGCGGGCCAAATTTCGTTCCCTGACCAATCTTTGTTGTTAAGTGCACCAGTCTGTATGTCCGGCAGTTGGAATTTAAAATAGAAATGCCGCTTGTTGAGCGACAGCATAAACAAAAGTATTTGTCGTTTCCGGAGTGTTCTGTAACGCTCTATTGTTTCGCGACTAGGACACTACGTTATTTCTTAATATTCGAAATTCTATTTCAACATCTGAAGTACGCGATTCGTTTATTTTTGATGGAGCGTAGTATATTGATTTTATTTTCGTATTTCGAAGTGGCCATCTCGTTCTGTTTTCCATTAGAAATGGCAATTATATTAAAAAATGCCTTTGTGCCCAATTTCGTCTCTCGACGTAGATTGCCGAGGACGAAATTAGCAACAAGTTTTTAGTTTTTCGGAAATAGACGAATAGAGAAAAAATTTGTATGTGATTTTTGTATAGATCGTGAGATTTCATGCGCATAAAAGGCTAATAATGTAAACGTTTCCTCACTAAACTAAGGGTTAAGGAAATTAGATACACTTTTCTCACCGACTGATGAACGCATACTGTTATGTATATATTTTTTAGTCTGCACGAAGTTTTATAAAACAGACGGTTACAGATCTTCGTTACTAAGCTTTCAAGGTAATTATTTGTTTAGTTTTAGTTTTGGGTAAATGACAGAAACGTTTTCGTGGCACGAAATTTGGACATTTTGTCCTGTATTCTCTCGATGTGACACATTATAACAAAGACAGACGTCGTACAAACAAGACGTAAAAATTATGAAGTAAAGTTCGATAAAAATGAGGTATATTTAACGTTATATCAATATCTCGTAGTGGAAACCTGTAATAGACACAGTTTCTTGGCGTTGATAAATTATTTCGTAGTTGATGGTTTTCTTTTCCTTTCCACATTTTATCCACCTACGTACACGCATGCTTTACATTTTTGCAATTTCTCCTGGAAATTCGTTAACAGACCGAGGAAATTTAATCATTTCACGCTGATTTGTAAGTACGTAATTCTGTAACAAAGTGCGTTTTTAGTTTCAACGGATAGATGTGCATGTGTGTCGTATATTATATACAATTCGGTGGAGTTTTCGGTCGACAGATTTTTGTGACTGACTGTGCGAATAAAACAATTGTGTCCAACAAGATTATTAAAACTGCAAGTGGAAGCGATGATTTTTTCAAATTTACCGTCATCCAGCGCTGCTCGTTTTTATTCCTCGCGGATTTATGAAATGAAATACGAGATAACTGAAGCGGTTAACTCATTACATGCAAATCTGTAGAAAAATAAATCGTACATTCTCGCGAGAGATGGAAGACTTGCATTAAGTGCGCTTATTGTTAGTACGTTTTCATTATTTCAACGTTTACACTCTGAACAGCTCCGTCGTGTATTTTTAACTGGAAATATTATCTTAAAATCGTTCTTGTTTTGTTTGAAGTACGATATTAAACATTAAAATGTGGTACGTGTGTGTTAATAACATCTCATATTTCCACATACGTGAAAGAGATTAAGCATCCATTCAAAATTGTAATTTGAAAATTTCCAAGCTTTTAGTAGACAAAATTATACTTAGAGAAATTTATTTTGATATCGATGATACAGATAAGTAAATTTATTATACAGAAGTTAATTTGCTTTCATTTTATAAACATTGTCATTCGTGGTATTTTTAATTAAAACTATAATTTATTTACTTTTAGAATCCACCTATAATACCTGTACCTATAATAAGTCTAATAAATTCAGTAAATTCATTCGTTTGCTCAATCTTAACACGCCCTTCATGTTTAACTTGCTCTGCTTCTAGGTATTCGACTCTTTTATATTGCGTAATATCTATTTTCTATTTTTAATGAAATTTATCCAAAGTGTTGAGGTTGACTGATAGAGGAACTAGTAGATGGATTTGTAATAGAAAAATATATTGAAATAAGTATAGGTATAAGTATAGTGTATGCTAATCCAGATGCTCACTTCTACAGTGTTAGAATACAATAGGAAGAAGAATGAGAACCACGTTCATATATTTGTAGTAAAGGACATTACCGAAAATTTAACCTTGGTATGTAGCTATAGCTAAAGGCTACAAGAAACAACAATAGAAATCTACTTACAGCTGTTTTGTTTCTAGACTTTGTAACCCAAAACAAAATTTATATTCAAGGCCACAATAATATGGTCCTCTCTTTATTTCGAACTTTTAGTTTCACTAAATTCTATTCTCTTCGTAACAGCGGTCTCCAGGTCACAGATATACAAAAGAAAAGATGTAGAGTTTTTCCTGAAATAATTACTTCAACACAAAGCATATCTAAAAAGTGGTAGAATTAAATGATTGAAATTTATACATCTTTAAATTCAGAATAGAATAAAGCAATTGGGAAAATTAGAATAGAATGAAGTTATAGATAGAATTTAGTATGCACCGGTAGTTCCACGACCCTGCACGTTCAATCAATAAAAGATAGCTGATCAACCGCTAGGTTTATTTTTCAATGTCAAATAGATAATTGTGGACAATTCACTTTTGAAAGAAACTGTATATTTGAAAGTGACAATATCGTCTTATTAATGGTATTAAGAAAGTGCTATAAATAAATAAAAAATAATTACCAAATATAAACCATTGATTAATTGTTAATAGCTTAACGAAGTTTCTAATTTCGACTTTCAATTTTCTCTGGTTCACAAAAGTATGTGAACACTTAACATAAAAAATTTACAAACACCATAGAAAACTGTCAAACATCAGACAATCAATATTCTATTGTACATTCAAGTTCTTTTTAATATACAACGTACAACATTTCTGCTTTTAGGCCACTTTTAACAAACAGACTGACCTAACGTGGCAAGAACACTGAGCTTTTACACAACTACGATCAATAAACATATGCAATCGCAAAAAAGATTTCCAAATGCTGCAGCTAATTTCTTCGATCACAAATTTTCCTTCATGAAACAAGTTTACATTCAGTTACAATATTTATTGCACAACGATCGATTGATTATAGAATAAAACAAGAACGGAAATTTAAATTGACATAATCCAACACACAATAACCAACACGAACTCGACTGCGCCTAAATTCGAATTTTATTTCAATATCCGCAATATCGCTATATTGGCAAAAATGCCTGCCATTTATTTACATATATATGTACATATCTGGGGCAATTTTACCTTTCCGAGCCATAAATCCAATTGTTCTCCGCCATTACCCTCCGCAAACTATCGCGTACACCTATCATACTTGAGGCTATCGGTGTGCACCCAGAAAGTAGCGATTCCCCCTAAAGCTGAGCGGCAATCTCGACCCTCAAAATCGCGTGGATTAATTGTTTACATACCGTGTACGGCCAGTAGGTTCTAGCAAGGGACAAGGGCGTTCTGTGAACGAGGGAGGCTTGATGCGCGGTCATAGATATCTTCGAACGCACACGGCCACTGTGTGCCGAAGTAGCGGCTATCGAAGCTCCTAGAGCTTGCATGTACGTAGATACGCGGCTATGTACCGAATCCAATGGGGTTTGTCTGTCTGGAATTTACGTCGGAAGCCAATGGCCGTCTCTATCGATCGAGGGATCGATGGCGCCTCGGAAGACCGCCCGCTCGCTTGCCGTCATCGTCGGACCAAACCTGACCCCAGGAATTGCGGAATTGTCGTGTGGAAAATTTCATTCCTTTCCGCTCGGACTTCCTTCCCTTCCTCTCTTTCTTCGATCGTTTCTTAAGCTCGGCGGAGCCATTATCGTGAATTCATCGTCGTCTGCGGAAGTTACGAGTGATTACACAGCGTGGTCCATTTAGTTGTTATTTAAAAATATAAGCGGCAAAGCGACGGTTCTAAGTGGAAAAAATAAGTGGAACGAGATCTTTTGCCTACGACGTTCTGTTTTTCAGAAAGTCGAGTTTTATTTGTCTATGTACTTGAGAGTCACACGCGAGCTTGAGACACGACAGGGACGGATCGTCCGGGAGAAAACTGTCGCATATGTGAGAAGAAGTAAAAATTAACAAGCTTGCTCGTACACGAACTTGCTAATTGTCAATTACACGGAAACGGATAGTAGGACATTGCACATATGAAAGTAAGCGAAAAGTAACAAGCATACGCGAACCTTGGTTAATTCTCAGCTGAATAGAAACTACAATACATATGAAAGTGAGTAAAGAATTGCAGACTGGGACTATCTCGCTTGAAGCACAGTTCTCGAGAAAATCGAATTTAAAAATTCATCGAGACTGCGTCTATCAAGTTAATCCTTGACTGAACACGTTCAAACTCTAGTTTGTTGAAAACGAAGCCCTGTTAGGCGAAATTTCATTTCACATTTTCTATTTATTTCCTTAGAGTAACATCTGCCGATTGTCCATTTGTATGGTATCGAGAATTAGCCAAGTTTAAATGCCTGTAAGAAAGTTTCATTTTATATTTCTTATTTATTTCCTCGTGTAAATTAACACCTGCTGATAGCTCAATCGTACTATTATCACGAATCAGCCAAGTTTAGACATCTTTAACACTAGAACTACCGATAGTTAACACGAAGCTATTTCTACCAAAACCAGTTAAAATGACTGATCTTTAAAAAATACTTAGTAATAGAATATTTTTATATTTATTGATTTATTATTTTCTTACGAAAGGAATTCAATGTTATGTAGTACATTTTTGGTATTATTAATTCATTTGGGATCATGATCCTTAAACGAGGGTTGACATATTTATAAAATAGTAGAACCAGTCGTTTTGACTGGTGTTTCCAGTGTTAGTATTTAGTGATCTAGCGATCGATCCGGAATTTTCCTAACAACTAATATCATCATATCGAATAATACGCAGTATAAATTTTAAAAACGCGTGGGAAATTGTGCAAAACGGGGGAACTGGTTAATTGGGGTTCGATAAACAGATCGCAGCACCCTTTTACACTTTGACAAGTACCAGTCATTTTGTCTGCTATTGGTATAAGTAGCCTTGATACAAAATTATTTTGAGTTTGAATACATAAAAAGCAAAATAAAATTCATTATATTATTCTTTTAGTTATCGTTGCAAAAGTCATTACATCTTCGCGGGAAGAATATAACATGAAGTAGGAATTTTAAAATAAAATTGTAAAACCAGTCAATTTGGTGTGGTAATTCTAGTGTTAACAAACTCGCAAATTGGAGCTTCTCGAATACGAATGGTCCCACGAAAAGATCGTGTTTCCTATTCTATCTATCTCTAAGATCTATGTTTCCTATTCATTTTTTCACCTAAAGTCAGCCCTTTTGCCTCGAGTTCTATCGTGATTACTGAGACACCCTGTTCTGACACTTTCGTAACGTATTTGCTATGTAATTACGAAGCCAAGTTTTCATTTATCGACGACGAAGGGGAGGTCAAAGGACGTAGGAGGGCGGGTCGCAAGCTGCTAGGCGGTGGATCTACATGCCGCACATTCCTGTACCTGATTGTTATTAGGTCGTTGCACCGAAGCGACAGGAAATGTCAAATAGCCGGAGCAATTTGTCCGGAAGTATTTATTACCTGTCGTCCTCTAGCGTTTCTTGTCTGGGGAAGAAGAAGCTCGGGGAAAAAGATGGAAGAGTAACGCGGGCGTGCAGGTTAGCGGCAAGATTATACTCGCCTCTGTCGAAGGTTTCTTCTCGGCCAGTAATGTAGGAAGGAATTTAATAATCCCGATGGAAAGGTAGTTTGCAAACGCGAGTTGTCGGGCTATTCGTTTTTCGTTGACGCTTGAAACCGAAGGGCAGGGATAGGTTCAATAATGGCGAGCTCGATATCGTTAACAAAGTGCCGTGGGGCGTGCGATTTTTTTCAATGTGTCCGGACATTGCGTCGGAAACGCAGAGAACTGGAAACGACGGTGATGGAACGAATAAACGCGTTCGGTTTTTTCCAAGCCGCTTTCGCAGCCGACGCTTAAATAATGCACGCGAGAATTTTTCGTTTCGCCCAATTTTTTCCTAGCGAAAAGTAAGCGCGAAAGCGCTGGCGCGTGAAAAAATGCTCGTCGTCGAGAAAAAACGCCGCGGCTCATTGTTGTCCGCGGCAGTCGAGCTACGGCTTTTCCGAGAACAATACGTCCGCGTATTGGCCTTTATTCAAAAGTGTATTGAAGGTGTATCGAATTGTCGATGCACCGCGCTTTTTCGTTCGATTCCCTTTTTCTTTTTTTTTTATTTCTTCCCTAGACGTCCAGCCTATCCATCAAAGAAAACAATAGCCAACAGGAAAAATTAGGCGACCGCGTACTTGATGGCTATTCATTTTCGGTTTTATAGAGCTTTCGTGTCCGTATCGTGGAACGCGAGATCGCGATCGGATCATGATGGTTTCGAGAAACATTCGCGTTCCACCGTGCAATTTCACGAAACGCTGCATTTTTCTAACAAGATTACGCATTTGCCTGCAGTTTTCGCGGAAATTTATATTCGTCGTAAAATCGATTTTCTGGACATCCTGTGCGTGATATGTCGCACTGCATAATAGAAATTTTCCTCCTTCGAGCACGTGGCAATGGAAATTATTAACGGACGTGGAATTTTATTTATTTTGTACAAATAATAAATATATTCTTCCCTCTAAGAGAAATATTATCTAACCATAGGAATATTAAAGCAACTGTGAGAGATATTGGATTTAAAAAAAACGTTATAAAAATTATTGGTTACTACTCAAACTTGTAAAACAAACAATTCGTACAGATTTTTCCTAAATTGTTTCGAATACAAATATTATTACAAAACGTAATAAATACAAACTTTTCTTCTAGCGATTTTTCAAATATCTCACATTGAAATGAATTAAAAGCACATTTGTTTGAACGTGCAGTATCATTTTTCGATTTTAATAAAACCGTCTAAACACGAAATATTATATTCCTATAAATTGTATTCTTTAAACATTTTTTTAATCCATGGTACGTAGTGAAAATCAGCAGCTTAAATTTGAAATAGGAAATATTTTCAAAATGCAAATATCTAGAGAAAACGAAGTAAGCTAGCTACTTTGAGATTCGATTTTGAAACTACCCTCTGATAGACACGAACTTATTGTAGTTTCGAGAACCTATCGACGATCTACCTATATTCTTTTCCTTTCTTTTCCTAGCCACTAAGTTTCCTCGATTCTCCTACGTGCACGCATTATTTCCGTGGAGAACGTGTTTTCGATTTTCTGTTTACCTACTTTATTGAATTTGGTCATGTCCTTTTAAATGAAAAATCTATGTTCTTTGTACATTCGTAATGTTCCCTCTTTCCCTATTACCTTATTTCTTTTGCTTTTTAAATACTATAGTTAGTAAATTATTTAAATTAAAGAGAGACACGTGTTTATGCAGGCTATTACAAACCTTACGTATTTATAATTTTAAATATTAAAGTATTAAAGTATTTATAATTTTAAAATTGTAAAAAAAAGCGGCACATGGGCTACAGGACAATTCAAATCATGTTTTGCCTCGGAGTATCAATATCGTTAGGATACACATAATGTAATAATAAATAAACTTCGGACAAAACAATGTCGCCGCTACGTGCAACCGTCAAACGAAGACGAATTTGAATTTTCCGGCTCTCCCCCGACCAGTATAAATAAACGGACGCGATCCTAAGGAGTTGAGTTATCAGTTATCAGTTAGTCGCTCGAATGAGTATCTGTCAATTACCAACGAGTTATCAGCGATTATTTTAGCGATTATATACTGTCTTAGCGAATTTGTTAGTACGAGCGATTATTGTCTGTATTCACTTATTTATCATTTTAAATATACTTGACGGTTTTTAATAGCGAGATATCTCGTTATTCGAACAAACCAACCAACCTCTACATAAACCTCCACAAAATACAGCTTGTCAAATGCAGCATGCGATGTGAATATAAAATGTTAAGATTTTACATGATTTCTTTACATTGTTATTTACGTATGTAGGAAACGTTATGTAAATTTTCTATTTAAGGAAATCTCTTAATGATATTTAATAGAAGGAAATTTAACAGAAAATTTTCCGAATATGTCGAGAATTTTTCGCGAATAAGATACTCATCTAACAAGTTTCGAAGAACGTTCAGTAAAATGAAAAAATTTAGTTTTACTTTTACTTGTTTTATTGCATTAACAATAAGATATAGAAATACCAAAAAAAGAACAAATTTGTATTATAAAATATGCATAACAAGCTTCAAGAGTTCGTCACGTAGATTATTAACATTGCTGCTGTTAGAGATATCATAATAACAGAAAATATTATTTACTGATTGTTATCTTCTCGTCTTTTCTCATAATACAGCTGTAGTGATTTGCATCTCTGAAAACCGTTCCTTGGCACAATAGTCTATTAAATTTTAATTAAATCGAATAATTTCATTCCATCCATACAAAGAACAGAATTCAACGGGAGAAAATGAGTAGGTTCTCATTGTCGATGAATCTCTACTTAGTCTGCGATATAACAGTTCAACGCAATTTAGGCAGCATTTGTAAACCGGTGCTTAAAATACCAATGTTCAAACAATGGATACTGTTGTAGTTAACTCCAAACAATTACCAGGATTAATTTTTGCAGGCAGCTGCACGAAAGAGTCTTGTTAAAATAGCAGGACAGATATCTATATAAATAAATATAAATCTGTCCTACCAGCTGTACTTTATTATAGATTCCTCAAAATATTTGTATCGCTAGAAAAACAAAACAAAAAAAAAAAAATAGAAAAGGTAAGAAATAATATTAATTCAGAATGCCCAATCCTTGTATATCGTCGTCCGATTCATATTATTATTTCATATCAAATAAAGTATACTACACGCAAATGCACACTGAGAAACAGTGTTTCTAT
Organism: Bombus impatiens; assembly: GCF_000188095.3. Classification (NCBI taxonomy): domain Eukaryota; kingdom Metazoa; phylum Arthropoda; class Insecta; order Hymenoptera; family Apidae; genus Bombus; species Bombus impatiens. The sequence continues at coordinate 532,011 of NT_176528.1, read as the reverse complement.
TTCCTTGTTATGTTACTATACTTCGGCATGGAAGAGTTCAATTTTTTTACAATAAAATATTTGCGATACTAGTTTTATAATTACGGTAGAGCTTCCTTTATCCGAACTAATATGGAAACAAGATTGCTTGATGTGTAGCGGCACATGAGCTAGAGGACAATTCCAATCATGTTGTTGTTTTGCCTCGGAGTATCAACATCGTTAGGACATACATAATGTAATAATAAATAAACTCCGGGCAAAAGAACGTCGCCGCTACGTGCAACCGTCAAACAAAGTCAAATTTAAATTTTCCAGTACTCCCTGACCAGTATAAATAAAAGAACGCGATCGTAAGGTGATCAGTTTATCAAGTCTCAGTCTCGAGCGTTCTTATTAGCGATCTACAGGGTGGTTGGTAACTGGTGGTACAAGCGGAAAGGGGGTGATTCTACGCGATAAAAGAAGTCGAAAATATAGAAAATATAGAATAAAAATTAAAAAAAAATTTTTTTTTTAATTTTTCCATCAAGACAACGATCTACAGTGAGATGCGTTATAACGAAACGTGATAAAGTGCACGCGTACCGAGCGAAAATTCAAAGTCGATTTTCTCGAAAAGCGGGAGGGGGGTGATTCTACGCGATAAAAGAAGTCGAAAATATAGAAAATATAGAATAAAAATTAAAAAAAAATTTTTTTTTTAATTTTTCCATCAAGACAACGATCTACAGTGAGATGCGTTATAACGAAACGTGATAAAGTGCACGCGTACCGAGCGAAAATTCAAAGTCGATTTTCTCGAAAACAGAGCCTCAAACGAAAAATTTTTATTCCATATTTTCGACTTCTTTTTTCGCGTAGAATCACCCCCTTTCCGCTTGTACCACCAGTTACCAACCATCCTGTATACACAGTCTTTAGCGAATCAGTTTGTATCGAGCGTCTTAACGAACATTCTCTGTATTTATTAATTATTTTTAAATACACTTGACGGTTTTAACATCGCGTTATCTCGTCATTTAAACCACACGACCAAACCATCCTCTACAGATGAATGGAATTTTCGGATAATAGAACAATCATTTTACCGATATGAAATTTCGTTTATTAAAATAGAAATTAAAATTGACTCATAAATTCTTGTAATATTTTTGGCTACCGTACCTTTTGGCTGCCAAATCACAGAATTTTGTCGACATAAGTAACTGCATAGAGTTACACTCTTTTTGCATTTCGAACAATCGAAGCACTTTTTCAAATACCACGTCTTCATTAGCACTTTCGTTTGCTGTTCCTATTTGAATAAAATCGACATTATTGTCGGCTGTGTTGCGATAAATTTTCATCATGTCGGTATATTTAGGGGTTTTCTACTGTTTCCAACATCAGAAAAACTACGTGCTTCGTATAATTTTCAATACCATTTTGTTTTCCAACGCCCGTGATCGTGGTTTCTCCAACACAGTGTATTTTTACCAATTCTGTTCCACCTACGTCACTTTCGAGTTCGTTCTATTTTTAATCTAATATTCTATTTTTATAATTCTTTCTATTTTTTCTATTTTTCTTTATATTTTTTTATATTTTTATATTTTCTATTTTTATAATTCTATTTTTAATGCAATAGTTTCATAGTAAATTCTTCTAATCAGAATGCACTCGATCGAATAAAGGAAAGAATACATCGTATGAACGGAAAGAATATATCGAACATTAATGAGATGTCTACATATTTGAAACGAGAAAAGGCATTTGTCACCAGGAAATGTTACGTTCGTATAATCATATTATATTTGAATATTAGACGTTCGGATAAAAGGTGCTCTACTGTATTATTTTACGTATTATTCTGTGTTGTATAACACACACATATGAGATATACATGTACACAGACACACAAGTATATTAAATATTATTTGCCTTCGATTAAACTCAGCTGTGCCGTACGATATATACAAAGTTCAGAATAGTCTGGTACTTTTGGAACGTAGTGTGTACCAAGCGTTCGATATGATATTGAAACAATCGAAATGTTGGCTTAAAAACAGAGTTTCAGTTTCTAGTGCGTAACCTCAATACAGAACAATTGCTACAGTATTTGTTGATTAAAATAGCCTTTCATCGCTAACATCGTAGCCGGTCGTTCATAATTTTAATTCATCGGTTGTATTCGATTTAGCAATTTTAGCTCGCTCTTAATTGTATCCTGTTCAAAAGGAGAAAAGCAGCGTGGCACGAGGCGCAAGAAAAAAGACGATGAACGGACGGTGAATGAAAGAAATAGAAGCGACCCGGTGAATCGCATTGAAACTCGCTTTCTTTGATCTCGTCCGGTAATAACTTTTGTTCGTCGATGACAAAGTTTCTTTCAAACGAGTTATTCTTTCATATCCAAATTGATGCCAGTCCAGTTTCCATCTGAATTTACATTCGAACTCCGGCCCTAGTTGAAAACTTTCATCGATTCGATCCTGATAAGAATCGTGTATCGACGGAATAAAAGCTTTTCGTTTCCTATGCCAGGCGAAACTTCCAACAGCAAGAAGAAGAAGAGGCAGAAGGAGAAGAAATAGGCGAAGAAAGAGAAGGAGCAAGTTGCAAGAAAATCGGCGTGCAATGCAAACGCGGTGTTCGTATTCAATGAATAAACGACGATCGAAATATCGTGAACGGTTAAGTAGCGTGATCTCCATAGAATAGTGGTTTACTCTAGTGACTCGGGACAGACGATGGAATTCAAATCGACCGGAAACACAACCAGTCGTTCGTCACGAGTGAAGTTGTTGATCGTAATCGAATCGACAAGGTGGATATCGCGAGTCCTCCCTCGACAGAGACAGGTCATGAAAAACAGAAGAGAGAGAGAGAGAGAGAGAGAGAGAGAGAGAGAGAGAGAAATACGCTATCGTCTCGTTTGCCACGCAGCCTTGTCAGCCAGGCTGACGTTCGAAAATCGATTCTGAAACTTATCGAAGCTTATCGGGTAATAACCGACGAAATGACGAAGAGCTGCCGTGAATTCAATGTGATATATATATATATATATATATATATGTCGACTTCCCTCTCTACAGTCATTTATACGATCTCGTAAAGCTCGTGCAACGGTTTTCCGGTTTTCAGCCTCGTGCGTTCTAGCAAACTGAAGGATCAGAAGAGCAATAGCAGCAGCGATCACAACTCGCAAGTCGCTTCCGAATAAAAGTCGTGATAACGACAGTGATCGATGTTTATAACTATCGTAACCATGTTTTAACATTGGGTTATGTCAGATTTTCCTAGCGAAATACGATAGAGGAAGGATATCAGAAACCGAGGATAACCTGTATGAGTATAATATTCGAGAGACATACGTGCAGCTGCTTGTATTGCAATTTTCTTATTTATTTATTTTTATTTTTTAGTGAATTTATTTATTTAGCTAATAGATTTAGCTAATTAACATACAATGCTTAAGTTGAAAAGATTCTTTTAATACGAATTGACATAAAGTATTTGATTATGGCTTAGCCCTCCTACGTTTTTTGCTTCATTTTCGATACTATCGCGTCTTTCTATCGTTAAAAAGTTATTTAAATTTGTATACGTATTAATTTTTTTATTGATTTGACTGTTGGCCTCGTTGCTCCCGCGAAAGCTTCCCCAGCATTTGCCGAAAACTGAGACGATTTTTTAATCTGAAAAATTTTGTATAATTGCCATTGAAGATTTGTAATCAATGTTTTGTAAAAGTTAATACACACAGAGCAAAAAATATATATGTGAGAGAATGAGGTTTTCATTTGGTAAAAAAAGAATTCTTAATTTCGTGAGAAGATGTTATACGATTGAAATATCTTTTATTGGTAAACTATTTTAATTTAATTATAAAAACCACAAACAAATTTTTTACATCTGACTCACTTTTCTGCCTTCACATCCTTCGAAAATCGATCGTCACGTATTAAACAAACCACATTTTTTATCTTCTCCGCTTTCACTCGACGCAATTGTTGTGGCGGATTGCAAATTAATTCGAAGGAATTAGAAAATCCCGAATAAAGTAAAAATGATTTAAAAGAAGGCATTAAGGTAACTTGAAACGCGAAGTGAAGCGTAAAGCAGAAAATGTTTCTATCCCAGCAAACTGTGCACCATTCTATCGGATTATTCTTGGAAATTTTTAAATCGTCGATTGAAATATCGACTCTTCCCAGTGACCAATATATCACAGTATTTACAGAGGATACACGCGGGAACAAAATTCGATTCGCGTCCCTGGCCGACCCAATGGATTAATTAAGTTAATCACAACCAATCACTGAAAATTTACATTTCACAAACGATCGCATCATCTCGTATTTTGCCGTGGTGGATTTCTAGTCCGTCATCGAAGTAAATTTAACATGTCGAATCACAGAACTAATTAATCGAGTGGTGAAATCTTCCACGGCCAAGAAACACGAAATATCGTACCACTTTTGTCAATAAGTTTTCAATCAAACGCGTCAATACTAAGCTGACTGAAAGTATGAAAATTTTCCAGATGTAACGTGTCGTAAATCTGTTAAATCTGTTTGATATAAAGCAAATACAGAGAATATGATCAAAATTTGCATTTATTATTCGCTAGCGAACAAACAAAGCATAGCTGGGTGAAAGTATTTGGTAAATACATACATATGTATAAAGTATAAATACGCTTTTCTCAACAACATTTGGTTTGTTCACGATTTCCAATTGTAGCTATAGTTACATACATTTATTATTATTCTACTGAATAATAAATGAAAGTCTTGATTATCTTTTTGTATTTGTTTCGTGTGTTCGGCATACGTGCGATTTGAAAGAATTTCTCTAAATTCTGAAAAACATCGAACTTCGAAACCACCGTCGAATTTAGCAGAAACTGTTGGAAATATATTTGCGCTAGTAAATAAGCCGTTTTCTTTCCTGTACAATTAAAGTTTCGTAAACTATTCGAAAATTCTAACTATCAGCCGTGGGTTTATTCAAGAAAACGTTTATCCGAAGGAGGAAACGGAATAAAAACGAACTGTCTGTTGCGAATTGTTTCGCCTGAAACGCGTTTACTTAGAGAGCACTGTTTTCTAGCCCATTAAAGGAAAATGCTGGAGGATAGTTTGGATGTACGCAGTTTATCTACGATATCGTAAGCATAGTTAGCGCAGTAAAGGCGTCACCAGAAAGTGTGAATTGAAATTGTCTTAGAACTCTCGAACGACCGTTTTCTGGCAACCTGCTTAATTAAACCTCCTGGTAAAAGTAAACTGGAGGAAGATTAATTTATTTAAACGACAACACGACGAAAGTTGCCACAATGTAATTTTCGGAAAGTGCTTCTCCACACGCGCAGCCATTCGATGGTCGATCCGAAGTTCCGCAGCTTCGTTCCTATCTCTATAATTATATCTCGGGATTAACTTCTATGGGGAATTGATTTAAACAACTCACGAGGATTCTTAGGTATCTGTATGAATTAAATGAGTTAAGTATGTATATGAATTTCTTTTTATCGGTTTTGTATACCTGACTTTAATTTTTAGGATTTTTGATCCCAATGAATTTTAATAACAGTATGGTAAAAGGAGATATTATATATAATAAGAAACAAATATTATTTTATTAAATACGTAAATGTACTGTAGTCGAGATATGATTTAATTGCTTTCTCTTATTTTCTTGATATTAGCCTGTGGATAATATAAAAAATTGTAAAATTGTATAATCGATTTGTCACGTAAAATCTACCGACGAATATGACACTTCAAAAAGATTCTTCAAAAGTCCATAAAGTAATGTATTAAAAATTACAACTTTTTATTCTAACTGTTCTCTAAAAATATTCATCGATTTTTGGGTAAATTCGATTTATATAGACCATACGCTTGAACTGAAAATACTTTTTGCAAAATGCGAATAAAATGGAGTTTTCATACCGTGAGAGAATCGTTTTAATTTCCGGTTTATCTTGCTACGACTATACATCGTCATATCTGTGAAAAAAATATTTCCGACTGAAAAATCAAAGTTACGATTGGATTTGCAGAAAACTTTGAGAGTCAAAGTATTGCAAATACTTACTTAAGTACATAGTTACTCCTTCTCTAAAGATGCTTGTGTCAACCTTGACACAGGCGATAAATTAAATTACTGTATAGTTGATCCAAATTAATTTCAACAATCCATCAGAACTCCAGGTGGAGGTAAAAGATATTTACATTTAATCAGCAAATACCAATATACCGACGAGAGATAAAGTGGCTCGGTAGCACAGCACAAGAACTGCATGAAATTTACTAAAACCGGTTCTTAAGCTGTCCAAATACTCATCCACTCCAGTCTATTGTGTTGTAGTAGTTTACTGTCTCTATACGTTACCTACTTTTCAATGAAATTATTGGCTTTCCAGTTGTTGCATTTGAAGTAACGAGTTTAGATGTGGCCGTAATGAGTCGGGACCGACGATGAATACGTTAAATTAATAATGATTACCTGAACTGTGTAAATGTCAAACGCGTGCAAACAACAAAATTTGAGAAGAGTCGACGACGCGTAAGATTGTCAAACTTTGCAAATCAAACAGGAAATTTGATTGACTGCCGTAAATTCTATATGATTTTCTGTACAGTTTTCTTCGAAGGGTTGGTTAATTAATTATTATACTCATACTATATATATTACTATACTCACACTTACATTATTATATTATATTATTTTATTCTGTATGTTATACAAAGTGGTTGGTAACTGGTGGTACAAGCGGAAAGGAGGTGATTCTACGCGAAAAAAGAAATCGAAAATATAGAATAAAAATTTTTCGTTTGAGGCTTTGTTTTCGAGAAAATCGACTTTGAATTTTCGCTCGGTACGCGTGCGGTACGTTATAACGGATCTCACTGTAGATAGTTGTCACGATGGAAAAATTAAAAAAAAATTAAAAAAAAATTTTTGTTTATATTTTCGATTTCTTTCTTCACGTAGAATCACCCCCTTTCCGCTTGTACTACCAGTTACCAACCACCCTGTATATTGTATATTGGACATTTATTTATATTAAATCACCGTACTACACAATAAACGTAAATACGATATCAATATATTATTCGTAAATACTATTAATTCATATGTAGCGTATAATTTTATTCTATATATTATATATTGGACATTATACACTACATATGAATTAACGCTAGAACTACCGATAGTTAACACGAAGCTATTTCTATCAAAACTAGTCAAAATGACTGATTGTTAAAAAATACATAATAATAGAATATTTTTATATTTATTGATTTATTACTTTCTTACAGAAGCAATTCTATGTTATGTAGTACATTTTTGGTATTATTAATTCATCTGGGACCATGATCCCTAAACGAGGGTTGACACATTTATAAAATTGTAGAACCAGTCATTTCATTGGTGTGGCATTTCTAGTGTTAGCGATCTAGCGATCGATCCGGAATTTTCCTGATAACTGATATCGTCATATCGAATGATACGTAGTAAAAATTTAAAAAACGCGTGGGAAATTGCACTAAACGAGGAAACTGGTTAATTGGAATTCGATAAACAGATTGTAAGACCCTTTTACACTTTGACAAGTACCAGTTATTTTAACTGCTATTGGTATAAGTAGCTTTGATGCAAAATTATTTTGAGTTTGAATACGTCAAAAACAAAATAAAATTCATTATATCATTCTTTTAGTTATCGTTGCGAAGGTCATTACATCATTGCGGAAAAAAAATATAACATGAAGTAGGAATTTTAAAGTAAAATTGTAAAACAGGTCAATTTGACTGGTATGGTAGTTCTAACTTCTAAAAAGTTACTTTTACTAAATTCTTTGTACATTTCAATTTTGAAATTAATAATACAGTTACAGGATTATTTTGCAAATTGATCACGTACTTTTCATCGTTCTAATGTTTTTTAAAAGCTGTTATATCATTCATATTCCCCATAATTATCATATTCAGAACATTCCCCATAATTATATCTGTAAATTCTCAAATTCTTTCCATTTAACATTTTCTTATCAAATATATTTCATTGCGTGTTTAACTTGCTTCCTCGTCGTAATAAAAGATGTACGACATTTCTTCAGGGTTGTGGACTATCTGAATATGAAATTTCCTGATTCTTTCGCTTTGTCTGCAAAGGCTGTTCAATATATTATTAAAAATTTAGCTGACTCTCTTAGCAGAAATAATCCTTATCTATTTTTGCTCCCTTTCATTCGTCGATTTCTCCGACCTTGTTTTAAATTGACGTTCAACCAAACTGCTTCTTCCGACGTCCTTTCGTTCCAAACGGAACAGACGTCGCGATATATCAGGTTTTTCCTTGCGGCCAGTTTTACCGATTCAGCGATCGTTTCTTGCAGATTATTAAAACGCGATAGTTCATCACCCGCATTTCTCCTACACCGCTGACACAGGAGCTTTCTTCGCGCGCAGACATAGTCCTCGCTTCACCACCAGCGCTCCTATCTATTATTTTAACCGCTTCCCGATTTCTATCCCACTATTTTTAAGTAAATATATTCCTCTCGCCACGGCCTTAACCCTTCGCACTTGAGGACTTTTTTGATCGGACATAGCGGCTACTCCGGATGATTTAGCGTATACGTGACGCGTGTCTTACAGCTAACGTAAAATGATTTTATATACAAATTAACTTACAAAAATACTATATTCTAATAATTTATCTATATTTACATCGTTAAAAATATGATTTTGTAATACTAATTTGTGCATTTTTTTTTTGTATGATAATTTATAAAACATGGACCAAAGATGTATTCTTGAATCTCATTTTTCAACAGTTCAAAATCAAGTTCATTTTCATTTGAACTAATTTTACTTCTGAAAACCATTTTTGTGGGGTTTCTAAACTATAATACTTTTACCACGATCGTCGAATCCGATCTAACGTTGGAGACATTGTCAGAACCATAGTTTCGGGGGGGGGTATGGGACTAAATATTTTATCTCTATTTTAAATTCTAACACTTTACACTTCCTAACAAAGAACACAAAGAACTAAGGAACCCATTTACGAACCAATATTGCACTCTCATCAATTAGGAATGTCGAAACCTATCATAAACAGGGACTGTCGCCTCTCGCCGCTGGGGTTGCAGCACGGAACGTCGTGGTCACTGAGAGTCGCCTCTCGAGTGCAAAGGGTTAATTTATCACAGACGTGTGCACGCTTTTTACTTTACTACTTTCACGCTGACCGAGTGTTTATTGACATTAATTTCAAAATTGCGTATTGACACGTTGGTCGCCCAGTGTAATTCGGCTAAGAAATTCTCGTCTCCGACGTGTCCTCAGAAAATACTGTGGCTGACAACCATTGGAAGAAAACGAAGAAGGTGTCCCACCATTTCGAGATTCGTAAGAATCAACAGGGCAAGCCTATAAAAAGGATGTACACCCTATGTTACGAGAAAAAGAGGCAAATTGTCGCACGCCAAGAAGTGAGAAAAAACGCAAAAAAGACTGAAACATATTGTCCAAAGTGTTCAAAATCACCCTAAATGTGTTTGGAATGTTTTAACGAATACCATGCGACATAGCATAATGTAATATTTTATCCAGAATATAAATTAATAAAAAGTATGGTATAGTGTGTTTTTGATATTTTTATGTTGTATATTTCATTTATAATGTCCTATATTTAATTAACTCGAACAAGAAGAGCGTCATCCATATTTGGGTTACGGGACCCCCACGGAAGCAAACCCGTCACATAGATATGGGTGACGTTGCGACAAACGTGTTAATTGATCGTAAGTGACGTTTATTTGTACGTATAAATACGTATAAGTGTAAATATACTCGAGCACTGTTTATTTATTACTATGTAGCGATACATGAGTCAACGACAGATTTGAATCGGGAGAGACGTATTATTGTGCCTTGGAATACCAACGTTGTTTTGGTTTGTTAGGTTCAAAGGTAAACAAACTGCGGGCAAAATATTACTCCCGTTTTATGTAATCGTCAACCGGAGTTACATTTGAACTTTTTATAATAACAACTGTGTTTATAAATAGACGAACGTGCTGTCTAGGACAATTCAATAGTAGAGTACTTAGCGAGTAGAGGAGTTGAATTGTTTCGAGCGAGCGACGATTACGATTACATTTCTGTACTTGTACTTACAGTGATTTTAATATAATCGACTATTAAAGTTTTATCATTCGCCTCTTTATTAAACGAATCGACACGTTTAATATTCACCTCAACTGTTTCATTCGTTGCAATACGTGACTACTTCAAATCTCTCGTAAATGCAGAAAATTTGCAGCGTAGTCGAAGAACATGGTGAAAAAAATCTAGTAAGTTCACCTTTCGCAAAAATTGTACTTGTTGAAGTTTTATATATTTTTTTCATCGCCGGTCGATTGATACAAGAATCAGACAAGCCCAATGCGTTCATAACAAATTTTTTTAATTTTTGGGAAGATGAATCGACCATGTCCAGAACTTTTCCGATTTTTCTTCTAAAATATAGTATCAATGGCGGAGCTAATCCGTCAGCCAAAATATTTCGAATGTTCAGTAAACCTATTCTGTTAATCGCATGTCTTTCTTCTCATGAATTCGAAATGTTTTCGGAGGAACAAGGACCAGATCAGTCGAGATTTCATCGAGAAGTAAATATGTGCCAAGCCAACAAGAGACGACCAATCGAATGTCAAAATTTATCCAGGAAACTGATTGTGATAATAAATAAAGAAATAAAGAAAACAAAATACTCCATTTCAAATTTCCAGTATTTTCGTGCAAGAACCAGACAAGTCGAAATATCGAAAACGATTTCCTAGGTTCATCTTTCCAAAATTTAAGAAGCATCATTTCTCGTATCATTTGTCACCCTTGAAGACTAAAAAGAAAACACCTCACTGACCTCACTAAAGAAATAAAATAGTCAAACTCGAAAATGGTATCCCGCTGGGGGTAGCCATCCACGTGTTATTTAGCAATTAAATTAGAAAAATTTACCAAATGTCCAGCTGGACAAATTGTAAAGTACAAATTAAATAATAATAATTAAAAAAAAATTTGTCAGCCTTGAAGACTAAAAAGAAAACACCTCACTGACCTCACTAAAGAAATAAAAGTGTCAAACTCGAAGATGGTATCCCGCTGGGGGTAGCCATCCACGTGTTATTTAGCAATTAAATTAGAAAAATTTACCAAATGTCCAGCTGGACAAATTGTAAAGTACAAATTAAATAATAATAATTAAAAAAAAATTTGTCAGCCTTGAAGACTAAAAAGAAAACACCTCACTGACCTCGCTAAAGAAATAAAATAGTCAAACTCGAAGATGGTATCCCGCTGGGGGTAGCCATCCACGTGTTATTTAGTAATTAAATTAGAAAAATTTACCAAATGTCCAGATGGACAAATTGTAAATTACAAATGAAATAGTAATAAAAAAAAATTTGTCACCCTAACGCCTTTCTAAATCCAAGATATTAATTTCTTAAACAAATCGTGTTTGATTCAATTGTATTCAATTTGCCACGACTTTAAATATCTTGGTTTGTCCGGTTTTTGCAACAAGATTTTTAAAAGCCATTACTTTAAATATTCCTTTAGCTACGTAGTATCGTTCTAAAATAAAAATCTCTGGGAAGGAGAAGAAATACGACCACCTTCAATCTTATAACTTGGCTTACGTATTTGCAAGGAAAGAACACGCGACGTTCTCTGATTTTCTTCGCGTTTACGGTTTCTGTATTATAAAAAAAGAGACAATGAGGTATTCTCCACTCTTGCTCGCGTTTTTTCTCGCCCCTTGATGGAACTCTCGGTCGTCTGTAAATGTCTGACGCCGATTTTGCAGGTAGAAAGAGCTCTAGAGAAGATACTATTCGCCAGAGTGTTTCCTCGAAGGGCCCATAATTCCAACCTTTTAATCCTGCAACAAAGAACGGATTAAGTAGAGTCCGCGAAACGAACCAACCATGCGGTCTTAAACGTTTCTGACTGCTTTCGCTTGCACGCAACCGCGCAGCAATTTTCCAGCTGAATACCCGCCTTACGAGTATCTAAATTACTTTTCACCAAGTACACCCTGCTCCACGTACGCCCTTTGCAAACGCCTGTGGCGGTTCGACAAGAGGCCAGAATGAAAGGGCGAGCACGACGACGCTTTCAATCCTCGCTTTAAGCGGAATCCCTGTTCTTTGCTCTTCGATCATAAGTGTAAACAATCGCAGGTCGTTAGACGCGGCTCTCGTCTCTACCCTCTTGCTCCATTCTTCAACATAGATTTAACGTACACAGCGTAATATTTCAACCTGGCCGACGAATTAATTTCGTTAGTGGTTTTATGAAATTCCCAGGTTCCATTACGTGGAATGTATTGCACTCTTATCATATTGTATATACAAACTCTTCTACATACATTTTATAAACATCTTACGTGTCACATTTTGACGTTTCATCGGCGCCTCTATGACACTCAATCGTCGCGTTTCTATCGGTAAACAAATTCGGGACAAATGCATTCGCGATTCCAAGTGGCAGTCAAACCCAAACTCCATTGCGATCGTTAACTATACTTATCAAACGTTAGTGCTTTTCCTTAAAAAGAAACGTCACGTTTTTCTTACAAAACCATAGGTATCTATTATTGCCAATCAGCAAGAATAAATTTATCCTAAATTGACAGAAGAAAGTCAAATCGAAGGAATTACAGTTACAAGCTATGAAAATCACGTATAAATAACGACAGCGTCCTTAGTTAGATCAGCGTTCGCCTTAGTTAGATCCGCCAGGGTTTAAACGCGTAAGTGCAAATCCACTTACGGATTCTTAGACGGTCGTTTTAAGGCTTCGAGTTTCTATCGAATGAAAAATAATACCGGTGTAATGCCTCGTGGTGGCCAGAGAAGAAAGTAGGCTGGCAAAGGCAGTCATGGATGGCAGGACGCTCGACTAGGGTGAATCGGGGATAAAACGAGCGTGCTAAAAGGGGTCGCTGCTCTTTTCGTTGCGGCCTGCTGCCTGCTCGAATTTTGTTCAAGTGGAAGCCCCGATACCGAGTTAGGGGAATCAACGAATTGGCCGGATGAATAGAGTCGAACGTCAGAGGTAATCGCTCTGACAGTGTATCTTTTATCAACTTTGCCTTAACGACGGGATACGGCGCACCGTGCTGCGTCAGAATTCAAGTCCGATCATTAGCCTCTGTCCCTAGTTGAGTCCAGCTTTCTTTGTACAATTTAGCACGCGATTTCCGCGGCAACGAGTGCTTATGCAAAGCCGTTGCTTTGTACGAAATGCTCTGCAGTTGAACTTCTCTGACGAACGTACGCGCATGTGGAATTGTTACATTCGTTTACAGCCGCCTCGTCTCTACGGTGGCTACACTGCCTCGCGAAAATAGTTGAGTACTTACCATGGAAAGCCTTTATGTGCGTCGTATAGAACATTTTCGGGCTCCGCTATCGCTGTAACGAGACACGATCATATTGGGAAAACGTGAAACCTATCTGCAGATGTACGTGGACTTTGCAGGTTATTTACATTTGAGGTGAATTTTTCTCAGTTTCTTGGTCACACGTGTAGTCTATAAAAATAGACAAGATTTAAAAACTCGCAAATACTTTTTTATATCGATTATAATTCGATATAAATTCGTCATAGTATGATAGAAATATATCTGATGGTGTGATATTGTATATGTTGCTTTTAGTAAAAAGAATATTAACAGCTACAGTTGCGTTATCCTCGAAAAAGTTAAGAAAGACTGTCTACGTGAATTTAATTATTGAATATGAATGTGAATATTATCCAGATCATATAAAGGCTTGTAATTCTTCTGTTTCTTGCATTTGAACGATCAGAAATAAATTCTTTTTATTCACACGACGAAATTCTCAAATGTAGCGTCAATTCCTAAAAATGAGTAATCCAATGAAATATTCTAAGATTTGTTTACATGTATTGTAAAATATATTAAAAATTCAATTAAAGGAACTTTCTTCTTTATGAAATGAAACAAACTGTTCGTATCATTTAATAGAGACAAGTTGCATTGTTTACACAATATCGGAATGCAATTCTACCAAAATTTAAACAATCCAAACAAAGTATATAAGATAAAACACGAATAACACTCACAACAATGAAATATTCTAAATTTACAATTGAAATTACTTGAAGCGTATAAATTGACTAGAATAAGAAAAATGAAAAAGAATAATCTGTCCATAAAAAACGATTGTCATTAAAATAATTAAAAACAAGTTCCCGAAAGTATTAAAAAATTGTACAGGCTGTGACCTGAAACACGTACATGCGCGTTTTAAGAGGAACGCTAATATTTACGTTGCTCATTGGATTTCATGGTAAAAGTGAACTTATTATTTCCAGTGCTTTCACGTATCAATTCCTTCACGATGCTATATTCCATTGAATCGGCAATAATTGAGCAAGACATTATTTTTCAGGCAGTCGAATAAAACGCGGCATTCATCCGGTTCTTTTTTTTTTCTTTCTTTCCAATATATTCCCATCAATAGCTATCAATACAGTGTGTTATTCAATCCTTTTTTTTCCTCGTACAAACAATTTAACCGTGTTCCTCGCAAATACAATCCTCTTCGCAAATAATGAACACCGGTACGATCCATGATTCCACGATCGGGGTAAACGTGAATCGGGTTTGTAGACATCCCTTCGTAGGAATATAAAACATTTTGTTCGCTCGCTCGACACACGATCCGGCCTCATGTTCCACGACAAATAAACTTATTCTCTTTTATTAGAGGGGAAAATAAATTGCAAATCGTTTACCACGTACCGGCGCGTGTTCGACAATGCGTTCGATGCTTCTAGTGTGATTTCGATTTTATTAAGGGGATGAATGTTGCGTCAGTCTCGTTTTTCCGCTCGATTAAAATGGTAGAGGAATGAACAGATGGACGAAGTGCAGCATCAGATATCGTGCATGCATCAAAATCTTGTTTGGGTTAGATTTGTAATCTGATAAATAGTGTTTACCTTCTGTGTTATTACTTTTACTGTGGTATTCTGATACATTAAAATTTATTTATTTGAAATAACCTGTGGAACGATATACAGCAATTCGTGAGTAAAATTTGTAACGAAAATATTATTCATATTATATACGTATACAGTTTCCAAAGTTCCGATCAGATAAGAAAGATTTTTCTAATCTTATGTTATAATAAAATTAAAATATGAGAAACATCGACGAGTCGCGTTTCAAATTTTAGATACTTTCAGTCACATTTCGGATACTTTCTATCTCTTTCTTTCTCTATTTTTTAAATTATATCTTCAAACAAACGAATTTCCATAAAAATCCGCCGTCTAATCATTTGTTCCTTATTAGTCTATACGTGTTATTATTTGTACACAAATCAGTTCGAGTTTCCAGACACTTACAAACAATAGTGTAAATACTTTTAACGTCGAATCAGGATATTTCTGCCAGATATTTATTAATCAGAATTGATTAGAGGATTAATCAATATAAAAATAATAATTTTATTTTATTTCTGTTTATGCTGTAATCTGACGTAATCTCGTTTTTGTTATCCTGTGCTGATTTATACCATAATTCTCTTGTTCTCCTCAGATGTATACAAATCGAAATGATTGTTACATTTCGATGGATATTATTAAAATATACAATAAATATATAATATTTATAGTATTTTATAATATAATTTATAACATAAAATATATAATAGACAATTTCTAAATACTTGGTTTTAGTACTCAATATAATTTTACTATCTTTTGCATGTTCCATCTTTTATGAATAAAATACTCCAAAACAAAAAGATATTTAAAGAAACACAAACGCGACGAAATGAGCGGAACAGAGGAGTTGAACGTTCACGTTGTGTCAATTTCGACTCGACTCTCCTATTCGACTAATACTAAAAATGAATAAATCGACGAGATGCATCACGAGATAAATGCGCTGAGATTCTCTTTCATAGCGAACAGTTTCCTGCAAGAAGCGATCTCAGTGTAAACATTTTGATATTTCTATGTACGTGCGCGCTTTCAGATAGAGATTTAGTACCCGTGCTGTCCACTTTTATCGAGCGTAACATGGAACTGTGTATGCTTGGAGTTGAGATCGTTTTTTCCTTCGTGCATTGTACAGTCGACGTTTTTCTTGGAAAACACATTGGTCCATCTTACTTGGGAAAAATGTTAAAGTTATCCTGACATCGATATGAATCTCTAAAGAATGTTGGATTTTTTCCTTTGGAAGAGTCTGCTGTTCGTGTTGTTCTTCGTGCAAGTAGTGCGTTACGTAAAGTTCTTATCTCGATAATGTTAATGAACGTTATGTAAAATATAAATCGTTCGATATATAACTTTCAATTTGAAGATTATTCTATCATTTTATTGCTTCAAAGGGTATATAGTAAAAGAATGAATCCTTTACAGTCAGGAAGCACTTTTACGTCTCTTTCAATTCAAATGTGTATTAATAAAAGGATTTACGATTACCTTTATTACGTCATTCAAAATATTAATTCTTATCATATATATACGAATGTATCAATGTAAAATTTTACATTTACATTTACTAGTGTCTTCTGAAACGATTGTCGAAATGATTGAAAGAGAAATTACTAAAAATATTATCCTTCGTCAATTATATTGTACACTGTGATTAAAAAGTTGACGATTTGCTTCTAAAATGAAATGTTTCACGAATTTATTCTGGGATTTATTATGGATTTTTTGAATCCTTGTCGTCATACAATTTTTGTATTTGATTTATTATATTCATATTTTATTTCTTTCTAAATTGAATACCTATTTACATTTATAATCACATGAGAACATGGAACGAAAGAAAATAATTTTTAGATATAATTTTGTACGAAATATTTGTGCGAAAACTATGCTTAATAAGACTCATACGACACTGAAAAAATCGATAACTAGTAGATAGTTTGAATTTTTAAGAAATTTTATCTCTGAGAAGGACAGGACACGTAAAAATCTTTAAAAAACGCAAAGAAACTTGATATACTTTTCAAGGAACTTTCTTAGAGAAAAGAAAGAGTTCTTTAGAAATTCTAACCATTTGCACATTATCATTCTGAGTAAGTGAAAAGTTTGTGCATTTTAAGATATATTGGGGCAAGAATTTTTAGGATTCACGACAATGTCATACGGAAAGAAAAGACGAACAAGGGAACGAACAAGCGGAGAAATGGGAATCGTAAAAGGACATTGAAAACACAAGCACGTTCTCCCCGCGAAACTTCTCTTAATCGATCTTTGTTCTCCTTCGAACTCATTTGTAATTTATCTGCGCTAGTTTCATCATTTTTCTGTAATTTTTCTGGTTATTAAATAACTTCGAAATTAGGATAATTATTACACGATACAATTTTACAATAATGTTATTCTTCTTTTTCGACTTGTTTCTGCATGTAGAATCACCACTCCACCGCTTATACTATGATTGCGAGGTTTTTGTTATATTATTGTTAATGTTATATTATTAGTTTGTAGGTAACAGTATGATTTATACAATATCGTTTGCACTCACACGAAATCGAATACAATACCCCGTCTCACGTATTTGTTACTCACTACTCCTACGACACAACAACACAACGATCTTCACACAACAACGATAAATTCAACTCTGACTCTCTCAACTTTCGTTACAATGTTTTCCATGCTCACTTTTTCCAAAAACATACCTTGGTAACGCTTACAACACTCCTTGACGACGTCAACATATCTTGACAACGCTAATAAACAATTACCCCTCACGCTACGTCCTTCCCTGATATCACACTATCCCACACAATGTATGTGTAGTGGCGTATGAGTCAATGGAAGATCTGAATCGGGAGAGACTCATATTATTGTGCCTTGGAATACCAACGTTGTTTTGGTTTGCTAAGTTCAAAGGTAAACGAACTCCGGACAAAATATTATTTGTAATCAATCGGAGTTACGTTCAAACTGTTTATAACAACAACTGTGTTTATAAATAGACGAACGTGCTCTCTAGGACAGTCAGTATAGCGAGTCATATATACAGTCGAATAGTCGTATAGTTGAACAGTAGCATTGAGCGAGCGACGAGTGCGACCAGCATACACTATCTCTGTACTTAAAGTGATTTTAGTATAACTGACAATTACGAATTCCTCATTCGTCTCTTTAATAAACCAACACGTATAATAAACCAGTTCATCTGTACGTTTACAACATATACAACTTTAAAATGTGTATGTAAAAAGGGAAAGAACAAATTTCTTACATTACGTATCTGTTGTAACCTTTTCTAGAAGACTTAGGTCTTTCCAAGTTCTGGGCTAAGTGTCGTTTTTCACAGTTCGCTTACCGAAAAGGCATCTCTGCCTTATCCATTTCATGGCCAGATCTTTTGAGCTTTAAACGAAGTCTCTACTCTGACAATGCAACGTCGTTTGCCACTGGTAAACTATCTCAATAATTCCCTGAACAGTCATATCATCGACTCCTTATAGCCCGGCGACCTGAAGGCTATCGATTTCCCAAACATTCATTCAAGCACCTTGCCCAAGTCCTTATTGAGCCTTCGGTCCAGTCATAAATTACGGTAGGGCTAAAGCTAGAAATTCTCTGCGGCTAAGTCAATCCAAGCTCAGTCAGTCCAAACTGCGTCGCGCTAAATTGCCATAGTTTTTGGCACAGTCCCTTTGGACTTATCTGTTTCAAAAGATACGTCGCTGGTTTTACCATATACAGCTGATCGGTAACACGGTGTTTTCTCGTTCGCAAGGACGGGCGAAGGTTGCTTTGACGTCGAAAAAAGACCCAAAGGAAAATACGCTACCGCTACAGCTGAACTTAGGCTGTTTGGAGCAACACGACGGATGAACGCTACTTTCATCCTTCTTTCGTATGCGGATGATGTGTAAGTTCGGTTCAACATGTCCCATCCCATTTGCAAAATATCGGTTCTTCGTCGAAGTAGAAGAAAGAGAATTGTCTTGAGATATAGTGGTTTGTTATTTAAATTTATAATCGTAAAAATAATATTATTAACAGAGTGTGCTATCATTTCGACCTTAGAATGGAACAGTTTTTCTTTATTGTATAAAAACATCTACGACGTTGTGACTTATTTCCAGCAAGCCGCATATTCTCAGCTCATAATGTTTTGATATTATACGTTACAGACGAAAAACTTTACACGCGTCATTGAGAAATTAAAGATAGCACACCCGGGCTATCTTTTTGGCGAGGAGTATAGAATGTAACTCATATGTGAAGACAGCGAGATGAAAGCAGCGTTCATCCGCAATGTTCCTCTAAAGTGAAATGGTGTAAATTCGGTTTAACATATCGTATTCTCCTTTCAAAGTATCAATTCTTCATCGTGGTAAATGAAAGAGCCTTTAAATGTAGTAGATTTACTAATGACATTTTTGAAATGAAAACTCTTGTCTTTAAATGTAGTAGATTTATTAATGAAATTAGTACTCATGAATCAGGATCAAGCATAGCTTTTGTTATTTTCATCTTATAGCCCATAAGGTACGTCTCATAAGGGTACTTGGAAAAGCAGGTTCCGTTTCCAAACGAACGTTTGACGATTTTAACGAAATTTCAACCGAGAGTTCGAAAGTTCAAACGTTCTTCACGGGCCACTGGTTTAAAAAATCTGCTTGACCTCGCAGCGGGATGCTAAGGTCCAAAGCTAGAATCACAGTTGATTGCGTTGCGTTGCGAGGTGGTGGGTCCCAGGAGTCCGTAACAAAGTGTAGACTTGTTTTCGCGTTACGTTACGTACTCCTGAGAACTGTGCGCGTTTAAGAATTTATTTGCAGAATTCAAGAACGAAGAATCCCTAGTAACGGTGAACTAGATGTTTTACATTTAAACAATTTAATTTCGAACCCCAATTTTATCCAACCATTCTTATTTAGGATAAAAATTGATTTTACTTTTGACACTTTTAAAAAATGTTTTTCTTAGTAAGAAAAGAACACGTATTTAAACACTAAACAAATTTTAAATACCATGTCACCATAAATAAAACCATTAGAGCTAATTCTGATACAAAGTACGAAATACAAAACATGAAATTGGTTTAACAGTATGCAAAATCAAATAGTTCTATAGACATTTAAAAGTTATTGTTATAGTCTTATTTTAGTGTATCCTTTTAGTGAGTTTAGTTTCTGTATAGTAAAATATTCTCTGTTTCTATAGTTATGAAAAACTAGCTGTTTTCATAAAATATAAACCATTCTTTTTGAAGAAGGAAAGGATAAATCGTTTATATATCAATGGCAATATATTGTGCGATTTCAGATTTATAAGAAGCAATGTACTGTTACAATAAAAATTATTACAAATTCTATATAATTCCTACGTTTATAGCATCACGACTTTAAATCAGGTTAAGAAGCTCCTGAGTATACTTAAAAATTTGTAACATAGTATATTGCCACTGAAAGCTCAAGTACTGAATCAATCAATGAAGCAGTTGACAGAAACTTGGTAGAACCATAAATTTCGAAATCGATAGCGATAATATTCGCCAGATACATTATACATGTATCGATCATTTATCACGAATTGTTCTTTTCAGGAGCTAAACTGATCAATTTCACCTTTTATCGATTTTTCAACTTTGTTGGCGTAAGCTACACGATTAATGTTCAATTTTCAAAAAGCAAACAACTCACGTCCCTGAATCCACTCGTTAGTAGAAGGTACCACAGGTAATAGCACATTGCAAGTTAAGCAATGTAAATTTAAAAAACGGTATCAGATTGCTCCATAGGTTGGTGCAGTTTTGTCGAATGTCAAAAATCCTGTTTCTTTCTTTTTTCAAATATTTCATAGAAATTCATCCACCATGTATTTTCTTCGCCATTATTTACGTTCTTGTTTCTTATTCTTTTTTGGATTTTCCGTTACTTTTTTGGATTCCTCGCTTGAAGAATTCCGCGGTTTTCGAAATGAACCAATCTTCCAACCATTTTCGGAGTTGCACATCGTTGTGGAAGGAAACATCGCTTAAGCCGTTTTGGAGGCGAAAAAGATGATAATCCGTTGGAACGAGGTGAGTAGAATGCTGAAGAACCTCCCATGCAAGATTTTGTAGCACCATTTTCGTCAAATGGGCGAGCACGTCGAAAATATTCGTTTTTGTTAACCACCATCTGTCTCGAACAATTAATCGCTTTATTATTGGCACAGAATGGAAATATTAGGACAGCGTAAACGAAGAAAACGGAAGCGAATCGAACGACGTATTGTAAATGATAGCTATACTATATTGTTTCCAGTGTCGTCACTTTTTTCTACTTTCAATTTACGCGGTTGATCGATGTGGCTTTTTCAACAGCTCAATTAACAGTTAGCAGTTCCGGTGCACGAAATTCGGAAGCCGGCAGTTTTCAGATACGAAAGCTACGAAATATCATCCTCTTCGTTGTATACTACAGACACACGTTTGGATTCATGAGGGAATAATGCCCTGTCGCAGCAATCGATAAAACGCAAAGTTGACAGACTACTCGAGGGAATGGCTTTGACAGGTACAAAATTCTCTTGTGAAACCGTTACACGCTACATCGGCTCGAATCAGAGGCAATTTTTCCTTCGTGCGAATTAACTGTGCGACGTAGCAAACAACTCGTGCGCATACAAATGATCTTTATGTCACACCCTCGCGCGATTCTCTGTAAATCTTTCCCGCTTCTAGTTACGCAGCACGAAGGCATTAAACGAATATTTTTTTCCTTTTTTGCGAAATTTCATTTATAACTGTCACTGTTATTCCTTCCTATGGAAGTTTGAATTTTAACAACGTTAGCGTACATTCGCGTGTATTAACATACGACCGTGTATTTTGTATAATTTGTATGTTTAATCTGCTGAATTTATTATTCAAATCTGTTTTCTTTGATCTTCTTTATTACACGTCGTTCTATATTCTTGACTCTGCTACAGTTTTCGAATACGCGTGTCAAAACTTTTTCGAAGAAACCAAGAACGTTTTTAATATTTTACGAAACACTTTAGCATAAAATTGAAATGTATGTCATGCGTGTCAACGATGTTTCTTTTGACCTCGAAAGATTTTTCAAGCACTAGATTGCAAGATATGAACAGACTTTCAAAGTTGAGTAATAAAATAAATATTCTGAAAAATTTCATTTTATTTCGAAAATTGTGTTTGATACTGATTCTGCGATTCCATATTATATAAATATTTCTATTGCTCCGCAATGCATATGTATGTCTGAAATGAATTTTCATTTTTTCCAGCAGAATAATTCGAAAAGAAATTTAAAAATCGAATATTTCAATAACAGCAAATGAAATGTTTTTGGTTTTATGGCATGTTCAAATTAAAAATAAACTGTTTCAATTATTATTATTATTATTCTAATAAATTTCTATTCTAACAAATTTTGAAAATAAAGAAAACACAATTATTTGTATCAAAATTCAAGAGCGCGTGTTGTAATATCCAGAGTCTATTTGTTCATATTCTTTTTGAAGCTGGCTTCGCTAACTAATGTAAAATAAAAGAATTTTCCAAATAGACTTTAATATTTCGAAATTGGTCATGCAACTCTTGCCATAAATTTCATTTGTAGTTTGTGCTGGTATTTCAACTTCAAATTGAAAATTGCTAATTTCCGCGAATTCGTCCATGAATAACCACGTTTACATGGTTCGTTGCACTTTTCATAAAATTTTAGCTAGAATTATGTATTATAAAATTGAATGCTCGAGTTCAGTGTTGATAAAAAAGCTGATTACGTAATTATAAATTTGTTATGTTTAATTTCAACTTCACTGGATAGAATATTATAAATATTTCTGTTTTATTACGTAGCCAGCCAAAATTAAATTAGCTTGTAAAATGTAGGTTGTTACCAACTAGGGACAATAAAGCTGTTACGTGTTATTTCACTAATTAAATTTTCACTAATTAATACATATATAATATGTATATATATATATATATATGTGTGTGTGTATATATATATATATATATATATATATATATATATGAAATGAATTATAATCTGAAATAAATCAGATCAAAATATTCAATTAGAAGAAAGAAAATTTGTTTATTAAGGAAGCTATTATTATCAAAGGGAAGATGCTATAAAATTTGCATTTCGTATGGCATTACAATTTTAATTTAATTTTTTGAAAGAAATGATAATAACGAGTAATAGAATATTGCATTTGTCGAAAGAATTGTTTAAATATTCTATCATTCTATACTACATTGTTTATTTTGTGCCTTTATTTATCTTATTTTACATTTACCCTTACTGGCTTTCATTTATTTTATCTGTGTTTGTATTTCTATTATGCGATCAATAATACTTTGCAAGCGTTTATTTCACATTTGCAAGGGCACGATATTGAATTTAGTTAATTTTTATACATTGTACCAACATTTTTCTATGTGCATAATTCAATACACATAAAAGAAACAAATGACGCTTTCGCAACCAATTCGATCAATTCCATTTATCAATTTAATTGACAAATTTAAATAAATTTGCCAATTTCAAAAACAAAATTAATTTACTACTACAAGCTTATTTGTCATAAGCAGATTGCATAAATAATCGTGGATCCCATAATAAATGTTAAGAAATATTTACAACTGCACAATTTATGAACTTTAATTCACAAATCTGATTTTCTCGAGAAAAACTGTTCGTTATCGAATTCATTCGCTGTACGCCATACACATATATATAAAAATCGTCCTCAAAAGTTAGTCGTTATCAATTATTCTATCTCAAATTTCTACTAACACAAACGTATCTATCAACGCGGCGAGAATGTACTATTTCCGTAAGATTACTTTGCGAAATTGCATTGTCGTTAGTTCGAAATTCCTCGAGTTTCCTTTGGAAACCTAAGGTAACTATATCTTCTTCTTCTCCGCACATTTCCCACACACACACACACATTCTCGTTTCCTTATCCTTTCTGTCTTTCCATTCCATTCGCCCTATTACGTTCTTCTTTTTCGATTTCTTCAGGCTTTCTCGACATTCACGAAATTTCAATTGCTTCTAAATCAAAGTTCTCTGTTCCTTCTTATCAGTATACACCATAGAAATTGTTCGCGCATAACGTCGACGATATCGCAGTTTTAAAGGAAAATCAAACTAATTCCGTGGCATCTGATGACGTCGAATCGTCCAAGTAACGCACCAAAGTCTCTTTTATTTATTTATCTCCCTTGTTAGTTACACTTTGCTTTTATTGATATTAGAAACTACATTCGTCGATTGCACGAAAATCGGAACCCAAGTTTTCCAATTATGGAGACGTAGAAACGATTCTATTTCTTAAGGCCGAGATCTTTGACGTGCCGAACATAGAAAGGGAACATAGAAGGGGAACATAGAAAAAGGCGAACATTAAAGGCTCGCGACAAGCTGACACCCGCTCAAAAATCAGACTGTTTTATTTTTGCTTCCTGATCAATGAAACTTTTGCCAACACGTTTCTTACATTTTTCTGATTAAAATGACACCAAGCGCGATATAATTTGCGGCATATTTGTTTACTTGATAAATGATATTTCACGCTGGTGCTACTATTTGTGTTTCTCGCCGTGATGCGGCGCTTGTATTCATGTTTATAATTAGTTTATAATATTGAATTGTTATGTTTTTAAATAAATCCTACTTTTTTCAATTAATTACGTTAAATTTCCAGTATTTAAACTTTCAATGATATGGCAATTTTTTCTAGTTATTAAACGAACTACATTTTTGGTGGTACGCACCGTCTGATAGAACATTCAAGTGTGAGCCACCGATGGTGCACGCTACCTGATGGGAGATTCGAACGTGAGCCACCGGTGGTACACGCCGGCATGAACGTGTTAAATACATATCGATAAGCAAACATAATTCAAATTATATCGTGCTTGGTCTTGTTTTTATCGGAAAAATTTTACGGATATGTCGGTAAAAGTTTAATTTCAAAAAAATCAAAGATAAAAATGTTTCACTCTTCAATTAGTATCTACATATATTGTCTCAGAGATATCCGACATTGGATCACGTTATACCACTCGATAGCTGCCGGCCATCGAGCTTCGTGGTGCATCAGGGGAATCTTCCTTTCGTAGTGGGGATGACGACTGTGCATTTATTCAGAGGATCTTTTTCGTCCAATTATCCATTGTTTCCTGTAATTGTAATGATTATTCAGTCGCTCGTTTACTCACGTTGGAAAACATTCATCCCATTTAGCTTCCCATCGAAGTTATCGAAGGTTGTCAATTAGCTCGTTGTTACGGTGAATATGTCCACTGGATGTTTCCTTCCTTTCAACCTTTTCTATATTATAGCAATTTTTGATCGTGCTATTTTTACCGTACACGTCTATCCTCTTTTTCATTCCAGAATCGTGTGTCCCATTTTTGAATTAGGAATGACAAACAACTGATGCATCGGTGGATGGGCAGAGACGTCATCGGTTACCACACATTAGAGAAGATATGGTGGATGATGATTCGTAATGGTTAACGTGAAATAAAATTTACTCGATGTTACATTGTCCATGTGAAATGATAAACATTTTGCTAGATTCTATCAGAATTAGAAATGATAAACGACTGATACGTCGGTAGATACGAGATGTCACAAATTATCACACGTTGCAGAAACAGATGATAAACGATGATTCGTAATAGTTTGGTTGAAATAGATTTTGTCGAATACTATTTTGTTCGTGTGAAATATCAAAGCTTCGCTATACTTCTGCCCACTAGATTCCAGAAAGTTATGCGTTTTGTTAAGGATTGCATGGAAGAAATTGGTTACATTGCGCCATAGCCAATAGCATTTGCATTTCTTTTGCTAATATTCCAGCAACGTAGCGTGGTGTTTATTTCGTGTTGCGTTATCTCATTTTATTTTGTAATGTTAAATGACGGAAAGATTTACAGGAAATAATTAGTCAATTCACGAAACCTGATGGGAGCGCCAAATGTCGATTATATTGGATTACGTTGGTTTATTTAACGATAGTTGGTTAACTCATTGCCCAAGGGCCAACGTTGCGTTAACGTGTATTTCATTCGCAATTTCAGTCAATTTATATTTGAAGAGTGCTTGTAAAAAACACTGTTAAGTGGCAAAATTGAAAAACTTTGATTTCTTTATTGGAAAATCTTCTGTATACCACTGAGAATACTACAATATTTAATTTAAAATACTAATATTAATTTAAAATAATAATAAAATATAGTATTTAACTTAAATTTTATTTTTTAATAATTTAAGGGCAATTTCCCTTTCTAAGATTGCTGGAAGATGCTATTAAAACGTATGGATAAAAATATAACTATCGATAAACATTAATCAATTGCTTTTAGACTGTTTAATCTATCTAAATGAATAGAATATTCAATTCTTCACAAATCAGAGATGGCGTATATAAGCTTTTCTATAAATACACCTTTCTTTTTCATGAATTTAGACTACTGTTTAATATACCATCTATCTAAATGAGTAGAATATTCAATTCTTTACAAATCAGAGATGACGTATATAAGCTTTTCTATAAATACACCTTTCTTTTTCATGAATATAGACTACGTTAATATATAAGCTTCCTTTTCCTTTTAAAAAGCTTCTTGTCACTTGTGTTTCCCACAAGCATTCTTCATTTATAAAACTCTGCTTTTTGACATTGTGAACTTACTTAACCTGTATCCTTCTCATCATTAGTCTCGCCTAAAGCTTGAAGAAGCTTCAGTATACACAATACTATTCTAAATTATTTATTATCTCGTGGGAATATATATGTATGTACGTAATATAGAAGATGTAAGATACTAAACCACAGGAATTTTTCTTTGTATCTCTGATTTGTGTAATTGTCTTGTGTAGAACAATTTTACAATTCTAATACTTTTTTAATTCGATTTGGCTCGATTTAATTTGATTTCATCGATCATAATTTAGAACAAAACTTGTTCGATTGTCGTTCGCAAGAAGCTTAATCGCTTCGTAATTTTATTAATCCTTTTAGATTATTGGTGGAAATAAGACTAACTGAGAAGAGACTAAGTTGAAGGAGAAAGAGCGTGTGTAGATATTGAAACTTAGTAGAATATTCGGATATGTATCTTGTTGATTACAAGACGAGTTAAGAGTAGATGGAAACGTGGAAAGTGAGTTGTTGAGAAGTTCTGTGCGAAGAAGAGCAGTAGAAAAATAAAATACTAGATAGGTGAATGATGTTGAAGTATATTCGGAATAAAGTTCGAACTTATGTGTTTATAGAGGATAGCCGACGGTCCTCGTTGATTGTCCGCGTGTGACCTCTTCGACTTGACTTTGTAATTACTGTCTTATCTAACTTACAAGTATTAGAAAAACTGATGTGAGCGAAAAATGCTTATGGATTTTTTGAGAAAAGAGATGCCAAAATAAGCCCGAAAAGTGATGTTCCAAACTAGAACGCTCCCTTAATAATTGATAATGCTCTGGATTATTGATTATCGGTTTGAAAACATTTTACCATATTTCGGTGTATGTTGCAGATAACAATCTTATCTCTCGAATATACATAATGAATTAACGCTTTCAATTTCGAAATACGCGAATTCCTTGATACTTTTGCTTCATCATTAGCCATACATTATTAATGGGGATTCGCAACTGGGAAATGAGACAATCAATTCGACGTAATGATATTGTTTTTCGTTTTCCATTCTCTGGAAACATTGCCAAATGCGGGCTCATTATCAACCTAAAGTATCCAATTATTTGTGGAATCGTCGAACCGATGTGTGACCAATGAAAATGCGCTTCTTTTATGCGATTTAGGTACTTCATGTGCGTTTCAATTTCCAGCAAATTTGCACATTTTACCGAGAGCTATACACTTCAAAGCGATTCTAAACGCGCACTTCACCCAGGCGTTTGTTTCCTTTTTAAACTGTACGATTTTCACGAGTGGATCGACCATATTTAACAGAAAGGAGAGAGTGAAAAGTTGATGCATCATTAAGTGCTATTACTGGTCGAATGAATCGATATTTCCGTTAGCTAATGTCAAACAATTTTCGATGTGCTGCAGCGATAGTGAGAACAATGCTTTCTGTCTCATGCCGTGGCATGCAATACCGTGTTGCTCAAGTGCAAATGGTTTCAATAAGTTTCCGCTGCGTGTATCGAATCCACAATTTTTTATGAATAAAAAATTCCAATTGATCAGTCGTTGGATTAATAAGCAAATTTTGTACGAGATTATGCATTTATGCGAAATTTAAAGATGTAAAAATGCATAAAGTCTATATGCTTACA
This sequence comes from Bombus impatiens, assembly GCF_000188095.3. Lineage (NCBI taxonomy): Eukaryota > Metazoa > Arthropoda > Insecta > Hymenoptera > Apidae > Bombus > Bombus impatiens. Next base: position 503,654 of record NT_176528.1, on the reverse strand, counting down.
CATACTATACGAAAATATCTGAAATGTTCAATATATACTTCTTGGTACAATATTTAACATATGAAAGAAATCCGTTTCTTAAGAAAAGCATCCGATAAAATGTTCCTATTTTCTATAATTAATAAAAGATAATTTTTCTTACAGATGAAAAATGATTCGATTTCGAAAGGGTTAATGAAACTATCATAGCATAAAAACGATCATAGCATAAAATAGGATTACAGATTTTGGCTGAAAATTGGTCAAAATAGTGTTTCATTATAACTATTATAGTTGAAGAAATTATGTGATAGATTTTGATTCGTATGATAAATAGATTATAAGATAGATTTTATGTGAAACGCAACTAAATTTATAACATGTATTTTATCTACAAAATCAATTAGAAATTAAATAAAAATATTAAACATCTAAAATACCGTTTTACAATAATGAGATTAATTAAATTTTAGAAATTAGATCAATTAGATTTTCGTAGATATATCTATTACGGCGCGAACATAAACAGAATCGTTAATTGATATTAGTATCGATAACAGATTATATTACAATGCAATAATAATAAATAAATGAAGGACGAATTCGATTACTGGCATTAATCACAGACTATACTGTGTATGTAGTAATAGTTTCCAGTGAAACATTGTATTTTTATACCCAATGTACAATGATTTCTCATTACAGATAATATTAACCTTTGTCATATTATTTCTATACAAAAGCTATGACGTAGGTAACAATACGCGATACGCTGCTTCATAACATTTCCTCTATAAATAATTTGTCTAATGATTAATTAACGTACGATGCAAAATGCCTCGCTATTATCTGATTGTCTATTGTTAATTCCATATCATCTAGAATATGTAAAATATAAAAGTCGATATTTTATACGTGTCAGGCAGCGTTCTATATTTTAAATCTAATTGTTTTTGTACTTTTTTTTACTTTACAAAAAGAGAGAAAATTCTGTTCTATACTGTAAAATCGCAGCACAGTATGAATTCATTAGACCGTAAATAATTGCTGAATATGATCTGCGATACAAATGACCTCTATTTAGTATTACGCGTTTTAATTTAAAATTACACTTTATTTCCTTTCACCGAAAATCTCGTTTCTTTCTCTAAAAATAACTATTATATTTTATAACGTAGTATCGCACTAGAGGCTTAAGAGATATCGGGCGAATCATAAACAATATCGCGAAAGCCTAAGTGTCGACAGGCTCATCAATATATCGTCGGTCCTTCAATCGAACAGTTGCGCGGAAAAAGGTCTACGTGACTCTGGCCACGAACGGTTGCGAAACACGTGCGTGGTGGGGCTAAGACAAACGACAAAGGGATGTTAAAGGACAAATACGAGTCAATGTTAGTTGAGAAGTCAGAGAGTGTGAATCGAGAAGTCAGAGAGTGCGAATTGCGTTGTCGAGATAGTGTTGCTAGTGTTATTGAGAGAGTGTGGCCCGCGTGGGAGAAAGCGTTGGAACCGTGGTGACGAGAGTTGCAAATTAACTATTTAGTTATCTTAATTATTGTTACGCTCCGAGGAACCATAGGCCGTGTTCCTAACCGTCTCCCTTGGTACTACGGTTTCGTAGACAGATCGTCTTACATGACCGGCGAGATATACACAACGTAGCGATAAGCGCAGAGCTGTCGTCAAGCAGCGAATTCTAAAAAACATCGATTCGCCTTCGGTTCGTTATTCTACCTACACAAAAAAAAGTGGCATACGTGATCATAGACGCGAACGGTTGCGAGACCCGAGCGTGGTGGGGCTAAGACAAACGACAAAGGGATGCTAAGGGACAAGGACGAATTAACAGTCAATGTTAGTTGAGAAGTCAGAGAGTGTGAATCGAGAAGTCAGAGAGTGCGAATTGCGTTGTCGAGATAGTGTTGCTAGTGTTGTTGAGAGAGTGTGGCCCGCGTCGTGTGGATCGTTTCCAAGAGAAGACAAAGGACAAAATCGAAGGGCAGTCAGTGGCAAATGAGGATTCAAACCGAATACATCGAGAAGGTGAGAGGAATAAAATCGAGATCGCTTAATTAAACGAATACATCGAGAAATATCATAAAGTCGAGTCGAATTATAATTTTAAATATTGTTAAAAATAGAAGCTTATATTAACTCTGTTAATTCAGCGTTACAATCATTTGAATTACCTCTGTTATCCTAATCGAAACAGGGGAACGACTGGTTCGCGTCGTCGATTGTCAAAATCGTAGCGAGAATTTACGCCTCTCGCTGACGCGTTTCCTCGTGATCGCGTCGCTCCGCGAACGGTCGTGATAATTATAGTACGTTGTTGTATTTAGTTCACGTTAATCAACCATTATTTCCTGTTTAACCAACACCTGTTTAATCAATTTTAAATGAACTAATAAATAAAGATTCTAGAATAATGTAGTATGCACGAAACGAAATTTTTAAACATATTTTTTTTTAATTTGAAATTATGATATATACGAATAAATTGAACAAATTCAACGAATTGCTAGTAAAATTTGGGGAACGTCAAGATACGTGTTCCAAATTGTACAGATCAATGTTTGCAAAAATTATTGCATAAACGATGATTCTGATCTATTATCTCAGTAATGATTCATCACCCTGTAATCTGTAACGCCAAATATTACATTTACATGTCAATGTAAACGGATATGTTTTGCTTCGAGCGGTAGTTTACTGGATATCCAAAACAATTACGCTGATTTTAACGCAGATTATACAGTCGTGCTTTATCACGTGCAATTCGAGTGATTACATTCTAAACGTTGAAAAGTGAGGCTTTTGGATTTTAACGACTTATAATGGTCGCCAAAAAGAAACGCGAAGTGCTTAATTAATATATAGAAATAATATATAGAATTTAAAAAAGATATTTATTTTGTAATAACGATAAATAAATAGAAGATACAAATTCGCGGAATAATCTTAATAGACATTCACGATTCGTGCATGTTATTGTCTTGTGAACTATCTTTCAGATATTTTATCTGTATTTTTTAAGAAGTTATATTTAGAAGAATTTATAATCGGATTAGATTTCTAAATCTTCATTGTATGCTTACCGTGCACTGCAAGCTGTTAAAGTTTTAGTCTCCTATTTTCTCAACATCCTGCATTGCTCTACAGTAATTTACAACATGAATAATTGCGTTAGCCGTTAAACGCAAACAGCAACGAAGTTCGTCTATTTGTTTGCCACCTTCTAATACGGTCAATTGCACACAAGAGATTTACAGAAGCCGTTCGCTGCATTTAACAAGCCGCAGTATTCTCACTCAATGAATGGAATAAAAAGACTCATTAATTATCGAATCGGTAGGCAATAAGGCAGTAAGAAGGTATACGTATATACATATATCGACCAGGATATAAGCTGAGAAAAAGCGTTCTCAACACGAGATCATTTTCCAGTTAACTGCATGATATATATGAATTACAAAGTGACCTCTCTCATCAAACTACAAGTTACTACGTAACTGCACATTCGTTTTAAAATGTTCAATCTCTGCTATTTGTACGCGGTGTAAAGTAGATCACGACGAAATCTGATTAGAAATATGCAATATATTAGAATATATGAATATTCAAAATAAATTAGTAAGCTATCGTTGAAAGTTCGTTTTATATTATTATTCCGAACTGAATTTTCATATAATAAAATAAATATTCCGTTATGCTGATTATATACTGTTTTCTTTTTAGTCAGAATATTTTCTGCCATTAATATCTTTTGTCTCGATAAATTGCTGTTCGTTTTAAAATGTTCAATCTCTGCTATAGGCACGAGGTGTAAAGTAGATCACGACGAAATGTGATTAGAAATATGCAAAATCGAATAAATTTATTCAAAATAAATTAGTAAGCTATCGTTGAAAGTTCTTTTTATATTATTATTCTGAATTGAATTTTCGTATAGTAAAATAATATTCCGTTATGCTTTCTTTAGTCATAATATTTCTACCATTAATATCTTTTGTCTGGATAAAATGTTGCCATTGCGCGAATGTTGTCTCACTATAAGTTCCCGAATCATTCGACGTCTGTTTGTGTGTATTAATTGCTGTAAATGTGTATGCTATACAATTATTTACATATTATGTATATCTGAGTGCATTTAACAATATAGGAGATGTTTCTTCTTTTCTTTCAACGACGAATCAAATGTATGAATATTTGTGTCTGTCACTGTAATCTATCCTTTTCTGAGAAAACATTTTTTCTCAGTATTGCTTCGAACATGGCATACTTCGATCCATAGGCAGTGCTGAGAATAATTATGGATTCAAATACATTTTCTATTTTATTCTCTTATTTCCAAGATCTTAGATATTTCCAATATTTCCATTGATCATGCCTGGATATGTTGATTGAAATTGTTTTTACAAAATGTAAATTGAACGCTATGGAATATCAGGATATGTTACATGAAGAACTATTGTCTGTCATAATCGGAATAGAAGACAAAGGGACAATTTATTTTAACGAGACAAAGCTTCCATTCGTACAGCCGCCACTACAAAAAAGTGCTTTCAAGATTTCACAATAGATTTATTACCATGACCAGAAAAATTCGATAAACATAGAATGAAAACGTAACAGGATCAACGTTGAGTTTATTTTTGTTTTTTTCGCAGCCAAAGGCACAACTGAACAGTTTTTGTAGAAAACACTGTAATAATTAAGTTTGTCAAGAGGAGAAGTAGTCTTACAAATTCCTAAAAAAGATAAACATACCTCTAGAAAAACCTATATACGTTATTTTTCAGTTGTAAGCAAAACTCGACTCGTTTGGATAGGTGGGATAGGCGAAAGCCAGAAAGTAATTAACTAATGTTTCTTGTCAGTTATATCTTTTTCTATAGAGACAATGTTGCCACACCATCTTCTAGCATTATTAATAATATTTAGAATAATATTTATAAAGGGAGATTGCACTTAAATTATTAAGAAGTAAAATTTAAGTTAAAGGTACTACATTTTATATTATTTTAAATTAATATTACTATCTCAAATTGAATACTACAAGTATTTTCATTGTTATGTATATTTTCAAATAGAAACCCAAAATTTGTCAATTTTGGCACTTACAGTGTTCTCTTCTAACATTATTAATAATATTTAGAATAATATTTATAAAGGGAGATTGCACTTAAATTATTAAGAAGTAAAATTTAAGTTAAAGGTACTACATTTTATATTATTTTAAATTAATATTACTATCTTAAATTGAATACTACAGTATTTTCATTGTTATGTATATAATAACATTTTCAAATAGAAAACCGAAATTTGTCAATTTTGACACTTACAGTGTTTTCTCTTCTAGCATTATTAATAATATTTAGAATAATATTTATAAAGGGAGATTGCACTTAAATTATTAAAAAGTAATTTTAAGTTAAAGGTACTACATTTTATATTATTTTAAATTAATTAATATTAATTAATTAATATTTTCATTAATACGTATATAATAACATTTTCAAATAGAAAACCAAAATGTGTCAATTTTGGCACGTACAGTGTTTTCTATAAACGCCCTTCAATTTTAAGAGAAACTGTAATTTCCACACTTCGAAAGAAGAAAACTTTTGTTTATCGTATCATAACATGAGATTATATAAAATATTTTGTCGATCTTTGTTCTGATCTTACGAAAAGTCTAAAAACGGCGTTCAGTTTCTAATTATTCGCGGCGCCTTATGGCTTTGAGACGCAGCTTATGCACTACAGAAAAGCATCGTCGAATTGCGGATATTACTCGCGCACAGAATTCGGAACTCGATGTGTTCATTCTGAGAGAATCATTGCGCATTTCCGATGGCCGTGTCAACGGCGAGCGCACGTTTCATCGATGAAAGTACCGTCATAAATATCATCCACGGGAAAAGCGTTTGGATTCCGATAATGGACGTCGAAATAAATAACCAGCGAGCCGTTGTTGCGGCATTTCTGCTAAAAGTCGCATCTGAAACAACGCGTGTCCGACAGGCATCGGCCAACGCCATTAGGAAGTCGTCGGGTATTAAAACACACAGGCTACGAATGTCAATTCGCGCAGAAATCGTTAAAAATGGCCACGCCAAAAATATGTCGCGCTCGAGTCATGGACAGATCGCGCCAGCCGGAAGGAACCGCGCAACTAGCACGATGACATATTGCTATCGCGGCGTGCGCGAATTTCGAAAAAGCCAACCAGGTGAGAGGAGGGAAGAGCGCGCACGAGATATACCTTTCGGAAACTCGTGTACACGCGTGCAGCGGCGTGCACATTTTCGTATTTATGCGGCGACGAGCGCGTGATACAACGACGCGGCGGGACGCGTCAAACGACGCTATCAGCTCAAGCGTAGGATTTTAATAAGCGAGTAGCACGACAAGCGAGCCCATAAACGCCGCGGCGCTCACGGTGGACGTTGAAACGCGTAGCAGGAAACACGCAATACGCAAAACATAATATTCGAAGCCAACCAATTAATAACGAAATTTCACGCTCGCCGCCTCGTTTCTCCTCTCGTAACGGCTGCTCCAATGCTACATAACGTTTGACAATAATGGGCTTCCACCGTATTTTTACGTGGCTCTCGTAAACGGCCTCGTGTTTTCCTCGTAACCTTGTACTCTAGCGCGATGTACTTACTATGTTGAAACGTTTGAATACCTTGTACCGATGAAAACCATGCGTTTTAGTCGTCCTCTTATCATAGCCCTCAAGGGCTCACAAAAGTATTTGTAAACTTGCCGTAGAGAAGTTTCACGTTTGTATTGTAAGTGTTTTATGAGACTTTATGAAATGTTTCCTCTTGCTCCGTCTTAGCAGCACAGATTTCAATTGATTTCTTTTTCTCGTGATTAACCTTGGTTTGTCTTTTGATAATATTTGTTGTTGACTTCTTTCACGTTCTCTCTCTTTCTCTCTTTTTTATATGTTTAATTCGGATGAATTTTTATTCGGATTAATCGATAAACGGATTACCATTGTTTCACTGTCCGTTGAAAAAATGGAGAGCCTTTTTTTATATTCTACGCATTTCTGTTCCTTTTGTTCGACATTTGCAAAAGCGAGTTCAATCGAGCTTTTATAAGGATCCTTAATGGGTCTCTGAATACGTGGAATGAAAAATTTTAAGAAATAATACTGACGCTGAGATACACAAAAGTAGTCGTTTATCGGTTTTTGAATAGTCTTTTTTTATCTCTAGTGTATGGCGATTTAAATTATTGTGAACTACGCAGCAGCGTATAAAACGATCTTATTGTTGTTGGAACATTTAATTGAAGTATAAAGTTAACGGGACTCTTTTTCCTAGCGCATTAACGTTCATGCTATTGCCATTTCTTATTTTTTTAAATGAAGTTATTAGGATTATTAAAATGTAAATGTTGTATATTTTACACCAACTCGCAAAATTTCCTTCAAACGTGCTAAACAAACCAGAGATATTTGCAGGCAGAATTTCATTTCGATTCTCAAGGAGCAAAAACCATTGTAACCGGATAAGAAGCAAAGCAATGCGAGCAAACAAGGAAAGGCGAGTAACCAGAATTTTATTTTCAAACACAAACATTGCCACGTATAAACACAGATGAAAGTTTTGAAATTAACTTTGAGCAAAAAGTACACATCTAAATATTTCAAAAAAGTTTATGACAAAAGCAACGAAATTTCGCCGAAGGATTAATGAAGCTCTACGTACACAGCAAACGACGAAAGCGTCTGAAAACGCCGTAAACAGATCTCCAAAAGCGAACGAACTTCACAAACCATGGCTATGAATAACAAGTGCTTGAGAAGAGACAGTAGCTGCTTTGAATGTGAGGATTTGCTGCGAGACAAATGTATGTATGTCCAAATGCGTCCTAAATATTCAGCAATGTATGTGGAATTTTGAGCATAAGCAGACGCGATATGAATATAGGATGCGTTTGAGTATCGAGTTTGAGTATTGAACACATAAAAGGCGCGTTTAAATGAACTTACATATAGCTCAGAGAAGCACTAAACGTTCTTGAAGAGTGTAAAATATACGAATGTTGGATCTCGGCAACGATTTTATAATAAATATCATAATAAAATGTTAATAAAACACAATATGATATTATAACAAAACGTTAATATTCGATGCTTTAATAATACGTTAAATGCCAATTTCAGAATAGTTGCGCGTGTATTCGTGAAATACGAGTGATCAAATTCTACGATATATGGAGCCTAAAATAATTGAATACAGTTCCAAAATTGTTGCGTATACGGAAGGTCGATACGGATAATTAAAAATCGTAATTAATTATATCATATAATATCGCGCTATATGTATGTCAAATACATATAACTCGATATCAATGTAAATTTTATTCCGTCAATATATTTTACCGACTGTTAAATGTAATTAAAAGATTCCGATGTATATCGGTGACTGACATATCACCTTTGGACGGTTCGTGGAATTTATGGGTTACATCTATAACTGCTTCATGCAGCTGACAAGTAGGTAGAAAATGTATAATGTGTACAGTACATACACGCGTATAGACTTACATACAGCGAAGAAAGAACGACCTAGACTACGAGATCCCGTTAAGGTCTTCGGATTATATTGCTTCTTGCTCTTAACTGATCATGTATTGATCGCTACTAAAGGTCATAGAGTTGAATTCTAAAAGGAGACGTCTTTACCTCATATTTTTCTTCCAAAGCATCGACTTCGTTTCATATATAATATAAAGATTTATATTTACATTATAAGATTTATAGAGAGCTTATAATGTAAATATAATTATGAACGATAGATGGATCGAAGATGGATAGAAGAAAATCATAATAAACACATTTTTTCCCTGATTTCTATGTCACTATACTAAACTATGCCACTATATTAAACAGGAGAACATTATATGATCGGACATGAAGATAAACTCTAGAAGATATCCAAAGATGTAATAAATTTTAAAAATATCTCGTAAATTGGTGAAGTTTTAAGGAAGTCAAAGATATAATTATTAAGATAAGCAATATTTTAATACATTCGATATTGTAGTATTATAACGAGCAATATTTTGAGGGAATGAAAAAATACATATTTGGCTTCGAAACCAAATATGGTACAAGTTTGGTAATGATGTGAGTTTGAGGACGTAGCGAAATCTGAAATATTTCACTGTAAAAGGCAGGAAATAATATAATGTATCATGTTGTGCCTCCGTAGAATTCATAAGAATATAATTTCTTACCTGTAAAAATTAACGAAACAAATACAAAGCTAGATAAGATGAAAAGATGGAAGGTTGGGGACTTGTTTCAGCAAAGGAAAAGTATACGGAAAATGCAATACTGGTGTAAATGGAAATCGTTTTCATTGTGCGCAATCAAGCGACGTAAAAGCGAAGATGAACAAGCGAATCGATGTGCGAACGAATTGCTTTCATTTTTATTTAATACCCGCGCCCTATATGAGGGCGACTAAATTTATTTGCGGAGACAGCAAGAACCGATGGTACGAAGGTTTGACGAACCGGTCCAATCTACACGCCGAAAGCGACGATCGATAGTGGCCGGTGTCCAATTAAACTCATTGAATTCTATGACATTTCGCCGTTTCGCACAGCTAGCCGACACCAGCTATTATTAACGATTTGCTTATTCTTTTTGTCCCAACCAAGATTCAGAAAAATTTGGCACGACGTGCCAGGTACTTGACTTTCCTATTATTCGACATTTGATCGTGATTAACTATTCTGTACTTAAAAACTGAAATAGATTCAAAAGCAGATTTACGTGTTAAACTAAATGTGTATCAATATTCGGTATTTATTTATACGTACATTATTTTGACATTACATAATTACATATCGAAGATTTGAAATTTTTTAAATACGTGTACCTATGTATGTTTTATAATATAAAGTTAAAATTTCATTGAATAACGTTCGTTTGGAAGAATCAAATTTCTTTCGGATAATGTTATTAGCATTACAGGCCAAAGTGATTATTACACGTGTAATGCTTGGCCACGTCAGATTGACACTTATTTATCGCGGCCACTTAAAAGAAATTGGAAAAAAATGTTGTATTAGAAACAATATCAATGAAATCATCAACCCACGTGAAATTATTAATAATATTATATAATTCCACTCTTCAAAGAAATCAAAATGTGTGCCCAACTACAAACAAACAAATATATATATATCCAATATATATATTGCCCAACTACAAACAAACAAATATATATATATATAGGATATATATAGGATATATATATATAAATATATATATATATATATATATATATATATAGAGAGGAGTGCAATTATATTATTAATATTTTCGCCTGAGTTATTATTATGAGATTATTATTATGAGATATTATTATAAGTATATATATACATATTATTATCTCGTTATTTATTTAACTTCAACCTCATCAACCTAGAAGTGAGTTTGGCTTACAATTCCTTTCATCCGTTCTTCCGTGCTTGTCATACCTGTCTCACTATCGCTCCTTAGTTAACTAATTGCTTATTTACTTAATCTGTTCTATTCCAAACATATATTTGTATGTGAGATTATAATAATGTACGGCTTTCTACTATATGTATCTAAAGTTTTCCAATCTTTATGTTACAACGTAAATAAACGTAATAAGCCTTGAATTAAAAAAAATTATTAGCATTGATAAGAACATGGACTTGACCGCAATTAATAATATTACAGATAAAATTTCATTGAACTTTGACAATAATGAATTTTATTTGTATTCCGTTAAAAGGTGTTCGATCGAAAGAATACATAGATTTGAATAAAACGATTACATAGAATTGTAAAAAATATTTATTTTTATATGTTTTTATAGCCCCGATATCTCGTGTAAGCTAAAATTATTCAGAATACCAAGGACATAAAGGATGGGATAATATTAAACGCAGAGTTCGTCGCAAATTGCATGTTGCCAACTGGAAAGTTCGGTTGCAAATTGGAGTAAACGTTACAAGTCAGTGATATGCGTTTAATTTGAAATTCCTTGTCGATGCATAAGTTTCACGCATGATATCATTCGTTAAAAGCAATTGAGAACGTTCTTCGTTAAGCTTGCCGCGTTATTTGGGTCATTTTCGACCGAATCGTACTTTCCTGTCGTCAGAACGTTTCTGAATTTTGAGGAAAATAAGGAATAACTGCTATTCATATACGCGATCCTCTTTTAATTGCAGTTTATGAGTTGTATAACGAATATTTATATGAAATAGCGTTTAGGACAAAAATATATTTGAAATCTGTAAGGAAAATCGAATTTAAGCTAAATTGTCAAAAGAATCTATTGATATGCTCGTCACTGTATATTGCATAGCGCCAGAGAGAATTATCATCGAAATCAACAAAATATTATACGACACGACAGTTTATTTCCTCTTTAATAGGAAACCGTTTAAATTGATGAAAATCATAAACTGTCGTGTACATATCGTATTTATTTTTAAATATTCCTGTTTTGTTCTATATTCCCTGACATATACACATTTTCCATTAATTATTATAATCTAACTATATTATTTATTGTGAAGTAAATTATGTTTGTTATGTCTTTCTATTGGAACGTACTCAAATTTTGCTTTACCTTAATATGTATTTTTTTAAATTAATGTTTATTGTCTCATCAAGTACGAGGTTATCAGTGATACTATGTGAGAATATGTGTAAGATAATATTATACTAATTTATGGCTGAATTGGTTAAAATAATGAAGTTGGTTTTATAAAAGTTCCCTTAGATCGATTTTAACTTGCTCCATATTAGTTTAACGATGACGCAAAGTTCAAACTAAAAAATTATTACCAGCTCGCCAATTTCTTCCATTCAACCCCGAGTTTCTTTAAACGCAATTACATTTTCTATAGTCTCGTATGCTTTATATGTTAAATTTTCCTTAAAAGCCCCTTTTCTGCTTGAAACAAGAGCAACATTGAAAGATAAAAACTTGAAGGATCTTGAGATTAATACGTGATGTCAATTCTTACAATGATGATAGACGATCATTTCGATGAAACTTTGCACACGTGTTCATTAGACCTACCTAAGAACGCAATTCTCATAAAAAGATGATCTCTCCAAAGAATATTTCGCTCATATTTATAGGTCTCAAGACACGGTATAACTTTCATTTGAATCATTTGTTGACACCTTGTGTTTACGATTTACAGTCACCTACGTAGAAGCGTTGATGAAAGGGTCGATTTCTTCCTTAAAGTAAACGAATACGACTAAATTCTTACGTAGGTCGTACAAAGATAAATAAAAAACATAAACACTTATGCAAAGTTTCATGAAAATCGTCGTGTGTCAGTCACCGATGTTCCGTTGTTAGTTAACCGGTATTGCAACAAATCGCAAATCAAGACGCAGTTCGCAGCTCGCGAATAACAGTTTACACTATGTACAGTTAGAAGTTACAAGATAACGCGATAAATCGAGGCTGTCGCACGCGACGGATATTACAAATGTATGCCGGCGATTTATCTCGAATCGTTGCACGGCAGCAATTTACAAAGTGTGCATATGCGCCACGGTTGATTTTCGATTCTCGTTACAGAGGGGGCCATGGAGGAGGGGTGGCTCGACACGGGTATGCTCCATTGAGTCCACTGAAAGCTCTGTAAAATTTTCCACCGTAAATGTCGACCCGGCTGAATCCGACCGCTTATCGCAAAAAAGCAGTCGATCCACTCGGGAAGCCCGGTCATTAATTCACTAAGTAACGACGCATTGTGTCCGGCCATAATTTCCGCGCAGCTTTCGCGCATTTATCGGCCCCCTAGCTCCGCGACGTTCTACGTTATTTTACGTTCATCCGCCGTAACAAACACCGTCGAATGTCAAAGTAGAATGCTAGTCTCTCGATTGCCTCCGAACCTGTTACACACGATGGATGCATGTAATACAGTAGCGGACGAAAGTTAAACACTACTACGTTCTTGATAAGTTATCGCATTATCTTATGGATAATAAATAATCGATAATCTGCGATCCTTCGTTTTCTTCGAACTCCGTTCTGTTACAGTCTGTTATATAGTTAATTTGCATTCGTCAGAAAATAACACAGTTCAAAAATATGTGGCAGTACACGAGCTAGAGGACAATTCAAATCATGGTATTGTTTTGCCTCGGAGTATCAATATCATTAGGATACATATAATGTAATAATAAATAAACTCCGGGCAAAGCAATGTCGCCGCTACGTGCAACCGTCAAACGTAGACGAATTCGAATTTTCTGGCTCTCCCTCGACCAGTATAAATAAACGGACGCGATCGTAAGCAGACAGTATTTACGAGTATCTACGAGTATCTGCAAGTATCTACCGAGTGTCTATTAGTTATGAACGAGTTATCAACGATTTAATTAGCGATTTACCCTGTCTTTAACGAATCCGTTAGTACGAGCGTCTTAGCGAATATTGTCTGTACTTATTTATTTAATATTTTAAAGTACACTTGACGGTCAGCACCGAGCAATATCGTCTAATAAATCTCACGATCAACCATCCTACACAAGTCCTCTACAAATATACTGCTCATACTTGTACTGTCCAGTGCATGTGTGCTTCAGCGGGAACAATTCTCGGCTTCTGATTTTTGCAACCAAGTAGTGGACTCTTCTGAAACTTCTTCGAGATCAAAATCACGAAGACACCTCGAAACGGTTCTTACGCAAATGTTCAAATTCCTAGCGTTGATTTCGTTTTAAAAATTAGTAGCAATTCGAAAATGATCCTTTTCGGATAAGCAGCGGATGCGATGGTCCAATTTCGCTGTAGTTTTTTGCTTCATCGTATGAGTATCCATTTTTTCTAAATTTATAGGTACCATGTCTAGTTACGAGCTGTCTCGGATGTTCCAATAATGTTTACTATATTTCGACAAATGTCTGTTCCTTCTTGCGTAATGATGTAGCAATTTTTCCATATTCCGGGCGTAGATTGCGGTACCACCGATTTTCATTTAAATTTCCCAATTGTTATTACTAATTTGGTACATCGTGTTAAATAGACCTTTTATTGCTTGAGCAATTCGAAGCATAACCGTATTTGAATGTTCGTCTTAAACCGCGGCAGGTACAGCATCGAATCGTGTCATACTTATCCTCTCAAGTATCGTTCAAGTTTTAAAAGTCTCGTGGTCGCTTGTAGATAGAGAGTGAGGCCACATGTAATTCCAAGAACAACTTCCAACCTCCAACAACTGTTATACGTGTTATATGACACATTTTCGAATTTCATTGACGCTGTTATGAGGTTTGACTATGATTATATTTATTGGTAATATTTCAGACATCTGAGATAATATATTTAAAAAATTACGAGATACTCGATGCAAGTAATTGCATGCATAGAGCAGAATATTTCACAGAGATCACAAAAGTATTCAAACAGTCAATTATACTTATTAATGAACTTTATTATGCCTTAATTATACCTTTAATGAACTTTAATATTTAGTGGTGGCTATCTTTAACACTTATTACGCGGTTAAGATGGCTATGAGTGCTGTGTACTAATTCTTTTTACTAAATCTATAATCCAGTCGATTCCCTTCAGTCTATGTTCTCCACCATCCGTTTCTTGCTTGAGTTTTTCCTCACATCCATCTAGTTTACAGGTATCTTCCAACCCTTATTTTCTTCGTCTGCAAATCTCGCACGCTATCCTATCATCTATCTCGATTTTTAACTCCTCATCTCCTACGAACGCAACTTATTACTACTTAACAATAACTGTACAAATATTAGATCGTATCAAGTTGTATTATAATTCTAAAATGAATATTTTTAATCGAGGATCGACGTATTTCATCTCACATTTTTATACCTGTTCATTCTGCTTCTGTGAAAATCTGATGTTATCATATGTAGCTTTGATAAATATATATATATTCATGAACATAAATAGTAGTTTCTACGTATTGTAAAAATCTTATGAAACCAACAGAAGTTTGGTAAAAGTTTATGTGAGATACCATATACAATTCTTGCTGGGTATTGATTTTATTTTTCGAATTAGAGTTCACACTCACAGACAAACGAGCACTCCGCTCTTGACTCTTAACTCTTTCTAACCTTTTTATTTCGGAAATGTTTGAAATCCAATGATATTACTAATTGTCTATAAGAGGTTATTGCCCCTTTTACCAACGAGCAATAGTAGGCGAGATCACTATCCTGAAGCAACAACAATTCTGACTTACAAAGCGAAGTAATTTCAAAAAAATTCTATCATGAAGAGAATATAAGGTTGCACCAATATGGCTTCCTTATTCTTTTGAATTTCTGTCTTTTGAGTTTATTTTCTTCCTATAGACGAGCTTTCCAAAGTAAAATTCGCACAGACGCCACATGTAGTTTCATGGAGGGAGTTCGATTCAAACGCGCATCTACACATCTCTATACTTTAATTGTAAACTGTCACAATATCTGAACTTTTATGCAGAAAAAATTTGAATCTCTTTAAATAATAGAAAGTCACTGTTTTTAGAAGAACTCCAATTACCTTTTGTCGTACGCTTCTTTGTGCATCGTGAAAACTCGTGGGTTTTCTGGATGATCCACTTCACGACGCGCGTCTCAAACGTGTAATCGCACTTCTCGCCGATTTTCATTTATTCCCGCGTTTCGTGAAAATTCTGTGGAATACTAGAACGCGTCTTCGTAAAAAGAATGCCGCATTTATTCCCACGCGCAGGTCTCGCGCAAGTGGTCGCTACAAAGGGAATAATGGATTGAAGCCTTCTAGACGAAGTAAAACACAAAAGGAAGCAGTTGGTATATCACTACTGAATGTTTTATGATCCAAAAATGACTGGAACAAGATTTTGCTACAAAGGGACATTCGCCGTGTAACGACCTAATGATGTGAAGATGACAAGAGGAAAATATCACGTGTCTGTTTTTGTAGATTTTTCTCAGTTGAAATTCATTCGTTAGTTGAAGAGGAAAATTATGCATCGAGTCCAAAAAGAGAAAGATTGAAATATTTAGAAGTAGTTGATCGATTGACGACGCGTTGCAAAAGCCATGAGTATTTCTAACATCACGACGATCGATACTTTTAAAACGTTACGTACAAAAATACAAAGTTAATTCGGAAATTAAAACGTCGAGTAAGAAATATCTTGTTTATTATACAATTTTTCCTCACCGTATTTCACGTATCATTCGCTGATGAAAAACGTGTGTATTTTTACGGAAAGCAACGGACGTTTCAAATGATACGCTTAATATTTTGTAGCGTGGCACAAAAACGGCGCAGTGTATGCAGCAACAACGAGACATGCATCACTTTGAGCTTATGAAAGATACTAGGACTCAAAACATAAAATATTCTTCATTGTACCACCATAGTCGGGGATATTATTCATGAAAATTCACGACACGTTTAACGCAAAAAAGACGCAATACGATTTTGCCCAACAGGGGTTGCACGTAGAAATACGAAGAAATCGAAGAACGAGCCTTCCAAACTGCATCGAAAGAATTATTAGAAGGATTCTTTCGTAACTCGGCCGAATAAATCGAGTAAAATCTGCAATTTACACTGCTCGTAATCTTTTGCTACTTGCGAGAGGTGGAGCACTGATTATGAGGTAGAGACGAAAACCAGAACACATACTCGTGTACATAGATTCGACTCTAAATAGTACGACACACATTGCCACTCGGCACTGCGCGATTCATCGAATCGCCGGAGGAACTTTTACACGATCCTGGAAAATTGGCTCTACTACTTTCTACCTGTGTACAGAGTGGACCGAAATCCTACCGAGGATTGAGGTTGTAGATAGGATTTAGGTAGATGGATAGGTGGTTGCATTCTCGTGATGAGTTTTAACCCAGTTTTTTCCTGTGTTTGCGATTTGTACTCGGATAAACTTGTTTCGATGCTGCTTCAAGGTAAAATAGAAAACATAAGACGGACGGCTACTGGTGCTTAAGATACATGCTGTCGCGAAAGTTTACATATATTTCTGACGTATGAGATATTTTAGTGAAAGCTCTGGCTCTACTAACTCTTTTACGTATTGGAACATATATCGTTAAGATGCAACAAAATTTATTCACTTCCTTTGTTAGGAAAAGAGCTGTAAAAAAATACAAGATACAATGTTGCAAAAATTACGTAGTCTGTTAGAAGTAATTAATTTCTTACAATCTTATTAGTTTTACAAATAGTTTGTTACAAATTACATAATCATACGAATAGGATTAATGTAATATTAAGAGATTCTCCTCACACACACGCGTAAGCATTAACAATGCCGTGCCGTCTCCTTGGAGAAAAAATTGCAAAACTGTGTAGGCAGAGGGCTAAATGGTTTTTCAAGAAAATGGGTCGCGTTCGTTTGTTTAAGTGTTTTGTACGATGAGAGCTGCCGAAGTCTCGGATCTGCACCTCTTGACGTTTTCTCAGCGACTGACTAAAACCGACTATCGGCGGTTCGATGCTGCGGAATGTTTCGATTATCGGCGCTCGGTCCGCCCCGAACACCGATACCTGACACGGGTAGTCAAGAAAAGTTTCCGCTCTTATTGATTACAATTGTAAAGTTCAGAAAATTGAAGATTTTGTGAATGAATTGTTTCTATTAATTTTTGAAAAATACATTATTCTCGGGATATACCAATCCTAACACGCAACTGTTAGAAAATAAATCGAAAAAAATAGCAAGGAAAATGGATTTTTTTGATATTGGATATCGAATCTCGTACTCGATATTTAAAATAGGATTTAAAATTTGCCCATGGAAAAATTCTGGAAAAATATTCATCGAGTATACAATTCTTTAATTAAGCTGAAGTTTGAATAAATCTTTGTAAAAATAGAATCACTGGATAGAATTGAATCCCTCGCGAATGGTTTTATCCCCTGAATTGGTTTTCGATCTACATATTGTCTCAAATATTTCACGAAACCATTAATTCCAAACAATCCATTTTTTTTGCGATTTAATCTTGCTTACACATGTTTCTCTTCCTGAGTGGCTTTAATACATTATATCAATAAGTTTTCATTTATTATCACATTAAACTTTATTCCATTAAGATACACGTCTCAATTTCATTTGCGTCTCAATAGACAAGATATTCTGATGTTCCAAACAAAAACATCAGCATAAAGTATAAGCATAGAACCGAGGAAACATGTGTATTAGCAGTGATTCTGTCACAATGCCTCAAACTTGAAAAATACTTTAAGGATAGGAAAACAGGATTGGGTTGAAAACAACCCAAAGAGTATAGCACGAAATTTTCACTAACACCTTTCTATGAATACTATACAAAAACCTGTCATGCATATTTTCTCCATAATTGATCGAAAATTGGGTCTCCTTGACGATCAATTATCGGCCAGAAGACCCGATTGCGTGTAACAGGTACATTTGCTCAACTTAGAAAAAGACAACATGTAAATGTGACAAACTATATCGGGTTTGGTCTTATTTCAATCTGCCTGAAACGCACAATTATAGGCGGAATTCACCGTAGCGGTACCTACAACTTTTTGCGAATATCTCAGAAACTGAGAGATCGACGGTTACATATATAGGAAGAAGTTGTTCGAAATTTTGATTTCTGCAGTGTGTTCAAAAATCATCGAAATCGAAAAGGACAGGACGTTTCTGCAAGTTCATTGCGACCAATCACAAGAAAGTACTGTAATACGTTCAGTAGCTTCGATGATCCTCCAGATAATCACAATTTCTACGTTACCCACTGGCTTCGCGGTGGACGTCCACAGTTGCGAATAATGGAGCTGGTCGCACACATTGCCACGAAGTAGGGCAAATAAAACGACGAGCAAAAAAGAGGATTGGAAAAAGCGAAGAAAACGAAAACGAGAAAAAGTAGATCGATGGCCGTTGAGGCACTCGCGATGTTAACGACGTCAATCGATATTCAGGATCCCGTCGTTTCGCTATTAAACGAGCCAATATTTGAAACGATCGATTGATATTACAAAACACAGTTCGAGTGGTTATGCCATCGAAACGATGCCGATTTACCGTACGATGGAACGCGATAGTCCGATTATTCTGTAAAATTATAAATACCTCTCGCGCTCTGCCTCTGCCGAGTGGAAGTATTTGCCGGGTACTCAGCCTCTGCCGTGTATCGCCTCGATGTTCGTCGTTTGCACAGCATCTGCAAATACGTCTGTTCGCTGTTCCGCCGATATTTCCAACGCATTGTTTGCAGGACATTTTCGAGCATGCTCGCGCTCCAGTTGTAACCGTGGTACGTGCGTCTTCGTCGAGTAGATAATACACTGTAGCTTGTGGAAAAAAGATCGGATGTTTTACGAGACACCGCTTGGTGCGCTGCAGAACATGCGATCGAGATGAAACGTCGAAATGGCTTTTTCTGATTGCGGCGTTAATTCCCTCCTTCCGGTGACGATAAACAGTGCAACTTGTTTGTAGGTTTTTTGTGTGTCAGTAAAGTCTAAAAATGTGCCTTTTTGCCACCGAATGGGAGATTCAAGTGGAATGAGGAGGATAAACCATTTAAACCGTTTATAAAGTTTAAAGTCCCGTCCATATTGGTCAGGTTAGTCAAATTGTCTTAATTTTCTTGGTTAGTTAGTTTCGTAGTTTTTGACAACTTTTAGCATCGTGTGTTTTGTTAAGTAATTTTCATAACAGAATGCACACTAATTTTCGTAGTATATATATTTTTAACGTAGAAGATGAGCATCTTCGTAAATGTTTCTTAAAAAGCTGTTACTAAGATTGAGATAATTTGCACACGAGTAGAGAATGTTTTAAATGAAATAATATCTAATAAATTCTCTCGACATTAAATTAAAAGAGAAACGGTTTACTGGATTTTATTAAAGGCATTTATATCTCAAATTTAAACACAGATTTTGAATCTGATTGCTATATTGCTAAATAAATATTCTGTATTTTGGGTATATTTTATTTATTTTATTTCATTTTTCTTAACGTTACGTACATTTTATCAGTCAGGATCGGTATCGAATAACATCGTGTAGAAAGTTTAATTAATATAAAAACGAGAACTCTTTCGAAAATATTTATAACGAGCATTAAAAACTCTAAAGCAAAAAGGAATCCTTATTCCGTTAGAAGCTTACGTTTAATACCTTGTAAATTATTTCCTATTCATGGTAATCTTCGCCATTGAATTGAATGCTTTGAAAAGTTTCGAACTAGCTTTGCGAAACGAAAAGTTGTTAATTAGTTTCCCTTTGCGATATTTAATAGCTTTGTTTTATGTTAAACGTGCCGCATACTGCGTAGTATCAGTGTGAAACGGTTACAATCTTATTAAAAAGCACGAAACTGTTATAGCTGAAAAAACGAAATTTCGTATTTGTTATTACGAAAAATTTATAGTAAAATATTGTACATAAAAATAGTCGTAAATTATACGCACGGCATATTTCTCTCCAAACGAAGATCGCATCCGATATTTAAAACGGAGCTACTTAATATGTTAAAAACGAGAATAATATGCACCCATAATTAAAAAAATGAAGAATTTAAAAATAATTGATAATTTATGATAAACCAAGAATATTTCTAATACTATGATCAATATTTTGGAAATGTACAGGAAGATAAAAGAACGTTTAAACATATAAATTTAAAAAAAAAAGTAAGGAGCAAATAAAAACTGTTTTTTTTTTATTTCATAATGGTTCTACGTTCTATAAGAGCTTAGTATCTCTTAATGTTTCTATGAAAAGAATACAAAGATGTGATTTATACATATAACGCGTTCTACTCCCGTAGTTTTTAAATATTTTCTCTAACTTCAGTCTTATAATTAGAAATGGAAAGAGAAAGGATACCGTGGAGAGATAAAATAACGTCAAGTTGGTTAGCTGTTGTTTAAGTGTATATAAAGTAATTGAATAGATTGTTTACTATTCGAACGGCGATCTCTAATTGATAGAAAATTACGCGCGTCAGGCATAGGAAAACAAAAGTTTGGCCCGATCGAAGAGTGTCGGAATGGTTAATTTCCGAAGTTTATTAAAAGACTAATTGTTACTCATCACTGGTTCCATTACATTAATTAAATGGAAATGTTCACTGGCGAATAGCGCGCGCCTCGACTACTGCAATTTATTCTCCACTTGTACCGGTTCGCGTAATTAACTGCCGTGCTCGTAGAACTTTTATCAGAGCCGGTCGTGTTTTTATCGAAACATGCTGCATTATTAAAAGCGCCTCCGCGGAACTTTAAACTTGCTTAAAAGCAATAGCTGCTGGTTCGCGCGTACGTTTCGCTTTGTTCACAGACACGAGCGCGATGTCGTTTTGCGTTTCGCCACGTCAAATTTGTCGTTCGCCTTAAAAGCGTACCAAACCTCGTCACAGAACCGCGTTCCGACCTTTGGAACGCCTTCAAAGCATTTGAGGTTCGTTTGACTGCTGTTAGCGGGCCCCTAACGTTACCGATACCATCAACCATTTTACGATGTCGTATATCTCTTTTATTAAGCTCCCTTTTAATAAATTTACTAGAAATAATTCTCTTAAAAATCGTTATTTCACAGCGCTGTGAATAATTACACACTCAAACACATTTTCCGCTTTATTTCTTCGATATTTTCAGGAAACCACTGATCGTGACTGGATACGTTAAGTGAAATTGTGTTTATAAAGGGTAGATTAAGCGCTATGGGATATCAGAAGATGTTGCATGGTGAATTATTTCCTTTCACAATTGAGATAGAAGATAAAAAGATAATTTTTTAACGACACATTGCCCTCGTTCATAGAGTCGCCACTACAAAAAAGTACTTTTAAGGTTTCGAAATGAAATTATTACGATGCCCAGCTTCGAGTCCTGATCTGAGTCTGATCGAGAACCTGCGAGAAATTTTAGCAAAAACAGTTTATAATCAGGAGACGCCACTTGTAAAAAATATTGTTATAGTTAAAAAAAATCTGTGTGGGCGGATATTCGAAACGAAACTTTAAATAAGTTATTGGATAGTATATCTGACTTACTATTAATCCGTCGATTAATAGTAACAATACAAAATAAAGAAAAATGCATTAAATATCGAATGAAGGCGTAGCAAAATTAATATTGGGTTTATATTTTGTCACAGCCCAAAACGCAATTTTGGAGAATATTTCTTCTTTACTAGATTTTGTAAAAAGCACGTTCTTGTTTCTTGCATATTTAGTTTTGCTTTATATTATAATATGAAATTGTATAAATGATTTTGTAAATTGTTCTTTTGACACTATGAAAAATCTAAGAATATATTATATAAGCATTATTCGTGTTGTTGGCAAATTTAATTAGAAAATAAATTGCTACGTTTAGTATGGAGAATATGGAAGAAGAATTAAGAAATATCGTTCTTTGACCCTTGTAAGGTGATTGGCCTTAGTTCTCGTGGCTCGAGGCGATATAATAAGGTTGTAAAATCGGTCAGGCGTTAATGTTTACATGTTTGAACTAACATGTAAGTTTTAAAGAAGATTAGAACCTCGAGCTTGTTCAGGGCCGTACGATGTCAATCCAAAACTATAATATGTAGTTCTTTCTTTCAAGATTTTCTGGCAATCCTGATCACAAGATGCGTGCGTACTGAGTGCGGCTAACTCAATCAGTGTTTACCACTTAACACTTCAATTTGCGTCCTAACTATACATATAGTCAAACACAAAAGTATTTAGTACATCCTTTGAAATAGAATATCTTTTTTTTGAAATTGCACCAAACAAGTCGAGCGTTTTTGAAAAGCTACGAGGACTAATTCTGGATGACGTGCGAAAGAAATCTTGAGAAAATTGAAATTGGTAGTGAGGTGTTTTCTGTAGAACGCATAGGGTGCTAAAGAAATACTCGGCGCTTTGCTTAACAGTATATTTATTAACAATTCTCGTTTTCGACTCTTTACGTACGACCCTCGATTTCGACTGATCAATCTCGCTTCTCGATCACAACTCAACTGTTCTTTTACTCCCATTCTTTTCTGTTTCTGTCGCCTCTCAATATGCCCACTACACACGCGTTCTTCCAAGTATTCGGCGGAAGGACTGTAGGGATATCGATGGCTCCTTAGGCTTGTCGATATTTACGCTTCGTCGCGGCTTGTTTATGTTTCATCGGTCTCTCGAAAACAGTCTGTCGACGATGGTATACTTTATACCGACGAAACCGTTGGAAAGTTCTTTGTTGTTGAGTGTTGCTACAGTAGGAGTGGCGATGAACATAGTAAAGGTCACCTTGTACCTTTTTACCCGGGCTTGTAACTAAATATTTCAGTTTCCAGCCACACGTTCAGTCTCTTATGCATACGTTGTATTATCTAATCATATACCTAACACTGAAAAAATCAATCAGATATTATTATTATTATTCATGTTATTATTTAGAAATATGTGTAGTTGTTTGTGTGAAGTCATGTTTATCGAAAATGCGGCTTGGAAGCGTATAATATCTGTTGACAGTTGCAATGAGCGAACACGCGTGCTGACATTTAAGTATTAGCATTAAGTAATAGAATTAAAGTATCAGTGTTAGGAACGTGTTTAACATAATTCACCTTGTCACTCGCTCCCGCGGTTTGCATCCTCCTGACTTCAGGGAAATATATTTCTCTTCTTATAAGAAAGGAAGAGAATTCTTTCCTGAGTGAAGTAGATCCGTACAAAATGCTGACAGTCGCAAAGTTACAGATAGTTTTTGTCAAATTCCAGTGGCTCCACGTTTCAACGGTGTCAATTAATATTATAAAAAATTTTAATCGCTCGCTAAGATACGAAACAAACGGAGCTTCTGGGCAAGTAAAGTTTCAAAACTTGGAAATTTAAGGTCAGAAACAGTGAATACTCCCGTATCGCGTAGAAACAGAATCAGAATCATCTCGCATTATAGCGTTAGTTCGTCATTCAGCATATCGGTCATTCGACAAATTTGTTTGCAGATAAGTTGAAAAGTTGTATTGTGAAAAAAATAAAAAAAGAGATTAAAAGGGGAAACAAGGCAAGCAATGGGCCAGAAGTGCATGTCGCGCAAACTGTACCGACGTCCTTTGAAATGTTCCACGTTGAATTTCATGAATGACACCGAGCCCTTGTCCCACGGGTGTTTTCAAAAGAACAAGCGCGTTGTTGAAGCAGATGGTGCAAATGCGTTTTTGAAACGACACCGTGACGCAAGTTAAGGGCTATAAATTCGTGGGCCGCATCTCT
Source organism: Bombus impatiens (assembly GCF_000188095.3). Lineage (NCBI taxonomy): Eukaryota > Metazoa > Arthropoda > Insecta > Hymenoptera > Apidae > Bombus > Bombus impatiens. The sequence continues at coordinate 479,402 of NT_176528.1, read as the reverse complement.
GTATCACCTGCATGGTTTTCCTGCGCATAACTCATGAGTCGCAACTGTATAATGAAGATTTATAATTGAACATTCTATAATAAATAACAAGATACGGAGATGCATGTAAAATAAATTAACACTTTTTGGGGCCGGAAGATATTTCGCCCTTTATAAAACGGTATATCACGCGTCGTTAAACAGCACGTGGAATCTGGAAATTAAAAACGTATTTCTCTCGTGGAGGAAAATAGAAAATTATGACGATAATAAATTGAGCTTTTGAAAGAGATTGAATATTTTGATTAATATGTTGCTTCGCGTTGTCTACATTAATGTCCCAAGGAAGAAAATTATTGTTTGAAGTTTTACTTTTACTTTTTCATAATAAGGACATTGTTTAAACCTGGAAATTTTTGGTAAGGCTTATATCTCTGTAAGAATTGGTTCTTGTCTAAAAATGTTAATGGTAATAATTTCATATGTGCGGCATAATTATCAAACTTTTATGTAACAAAAAGTTAGAGAGAGGGAAAGAGAGAGAGAGAGAGTGAGGACGATTGTAGCGATAGAATTCTATTTCAAATTAAATTTTAAACGACGAACAGACAAAAGAAAAAAAAAACAAAATGTAATAATAACAATGTTGCGTAATAGAAAAAAGTTGCTAGCATTTCTCTATAATTTCATCTACAATTTCTCTACAATTTTAAATAGTAACAAAGAATATGACTTTGCTCTTCTATTTGCAACCCAAACGCTCGGAAAAATCAGCCAAGTTTCTACGACACTTTAATAATCTCTCGAACTCATCGTGGATCATTAAAGACTCGACGAACTTCCATCATCCTTCTCGTTCTACTTAAACCGTACATTCTGACACAAAATTTCAGTAATTAGTAAGGAGCGCCACTTCGAGGCAAACATCGTAAAAGGATTTGTTAACGAGGCTGATGATGAGGCCGATTATGGAACGTGCCAAGAAAATTAGTGGAAGGAGCTTGAATATGAGGCGAATGATTTAATAATTAGAAGCAGCACTTACACCTTCTTAAAAGACGTAATATAATAATATATGTTTACTAGGGTAATATATGTTTACTAGTACATACGTAGATTTGATTAGCACAGTTTGCATTGATCTCAGAAGTCTTTCTGTCATATCAGAAGGACATTCTTAATTCAGAAATTGAAGAATCCGAAAATAAAGAGCTTATCGAGCAGCAAAATAGTTCTGCAAAGTGATTGAGTTTCACTTTTTGGGAATTTCTTAATTTCGTTAGGTAATTGGAGGACATGGCTAATATTCGATTCTCAAAAAGCTTAGAAATCCATCCATCGCGAGAAAATGCTATAAAGAATGGTAAATATCAAGGTAATTTCAAGACAGCGTTTGTAACGTCATTTTTCCGTACTTTTCAGTTTATAGGGTTGATCAATGTGGTTTCTGGATAACTCAATAGCAAACATAAGACTTATATATTGATCATTATACTACATAGTTATGGCGATTATAAAGAATAAAATCACCGCAGTTCAATTTTTCCGTAATTTTGTGATTGAAATACGTCTTGTCAAAAGTAAGTGTCCGGATACTTTTGAAGGTTAATACAGATTATGACTCTGCGGACTATATGGAAGGCCCCATGGTACTTTGAAAACTAAATAACCCATAGTAACCTGGAAATATGTACCTACCATCGGAGATGAAGTCACAAACTACAGCAATTTACATTTCATGAAAGTCCATTGGTGTCAGAACTAATCAACACATACTCAGCTTAGAAGACACTCCCCTTACGACATGACGAACAAACTCATTTAAATTCATCTGAATAGGTCCAAATCATACGTCCAAAACTATCGTTATGCAATCGCTCCAATTCTAGTTTGTATACTCGCTATTTTTATTGTATAATCTTCTAATTCTTTCATTCAGTCAGAATATGTAACAATTTGAAGTTACTGCTCGTATCATGTCACAATGTTATCTACGAGGCTCGGCCAAATATAAACCGGGCTTTGTAGCTTTATGTTTCAACAAAATGTTTCAAAAAGAACATTCGAGTTATTTTTCTACGCATGTTCCATTTCTCTCTGTAAACTTTTGCCAGCGAATTGGCAATATTTACATTCCAGTTTTGTAGCAATAGAAGGGCTGAATCAAAAGCCAATTGCACACGATTTGTTCTACTTCTTCTTGTTTTTGAAACGTCCTTTTCCTGACGCCTCTTCAAGTGGTCGTGATTTTGCAGATCTTTGACTGTTTCCGCATGATGAAAACCACGACTAATATTAACTTTCGAGCAGATTTCGTTGATTGTTATGCGTCGATCGTACTCGATCACTTTCCCATATTTGCTTCGATATTTACTGGCGTTACGCTTGTCCCTGGACGTCGCGGACGCGACGCGTTTCGAACGTATCGACGTCCACTGGAAAACAATTTACGCCACGCAAACACTCGCGTTCTTCACAACGTTCCATCCCCAAACTGTAGTCGCAGCCTGTGCTAAATTCCAATGAGTATTCTGCTCTCAACAGCTAAAAACTCAATAATCGTGCGTTGTGCGACGGAAGACGTACTGTTTCTTCGCCCATTGTGTTATCTACTGAACGATGAGTAGAACGCTATGGAATGGAACGTCGTTAGGACACTCCTGTTTGAGCTCCCACGCAGTCTCATCCGGATAAGCGAAAATGTAGTACGCGTAGTCCGGTTAATATCTGACTGAACCTCGTGATTTACTAGAAATTCTCACGGGAGAATTGACCGTAAACGTAGCGTTGAATAAAATACAAAAGAGCTATATGGATTACGAAGACTTGGCTGTCTGTTGGATGTAATCGGATCGCAACGTACAAAACTCGGGCAATCGGTGTCACTTCTTACAGAGATACGAGGCTGCTTCAATACATAATCTGTCGGTCCTTTTCGGCAGAATGAGATTGCACGGTACGCCGGAAGGATTGTCGTGAAGCGACCGATTTGAAATTCGGTTACGGGCTTCGTTACCCTCATTTCGCACCCCTTCGGGGGTTGTCGGTGTCCTCTTGGAAACAGCTTCGAAAGTCCCGTGGAAGGAGTTTCTCAACTCGTTTTCACGAGCCGTTTGTGCCAGACGCTGCTGATATCTATACGTTACTTTCCCTCTCATTGTACCTCGTATTTTCGCCTAACCCCATCCGCCCTGCAGTTTCTTGCTTTCTAATTGTTGTCTCGGGATAAGGAAGAAATCGCGCGGATATTGGATCGTCTAGAGTTGAGAGAAATTGCTGGCTGTGATTGCTGTTCGCATTCGTCATCGCAGTTCGTGATTCTCGCGAGACCACTGTTGCGGAGAGTTTGTAATTTTGTTGCGTTCTTTGCATCGTTTCAGTTTCAGACTAATCATGTTTTTTTATCGCCCATGTTGGAGTAATTACTTCAAGAAAAATTCTACATAGAGACCGCTATTACGCAGAAAATAGAATTTAATGAGAAAAAGACGAAATAAGGAGTAGTCCATATTATTGTGCCCTCAAATATAAATTTTCTTTTGGATTACTATGTCTAGAAACAAAAGAGCTATAAATAGATTTCTATTGTTGTTTCTTGTAGCCTTTAGCTAAAGCTATAAGGTTAACTTTTTTGGTAATGTCCTTTTGCTATAAATATATGAACCTGCTCCTTATCGATTCTATTGTATTGTAACACTGAGAGAGTAAGGATCTGGATCAGCATAAACTTTTTTTTTTATTTGGTAGAATTTTTACAATCAGTTCTCATTGAGAATTGTAAGTAAATTATTTTGGCGTGGTACTGTAACTTGGATTATATATGTTTATAATATGTTTGATTCTAGTTGAATCTAATGCTTAAATCTAAAGGATAATGTCCTTTTAGTCTGCGGATCTGATTCGTCGTGTCAAGTAATTGGGTAACTAATGGGAGCATAAACTTATACATTATACTTATATATTATCCTTATACCTTTATTTATTTCAATATATTTTTCTATTACAAATTCATCCATTCGTTCTTCTATCAGTCCATCTCAACAGCCCGCAGATTTTTTACTTTTCAGGGAACTGTGTAGAAATGATTGTTGTTGCGCGTGATCTTCGGTCTTAAGCGTCTGTCGAAGCTTCTCTTCAGGATTTTCGTGTACTTTTGTCTGACAAAAATTGAATTATCAGATTTGTCTATTTGGTAATTAATAAAATTATCAGAATAACTTAATAGAAATGGAATTAATACCCAAAAATTTCTCACGTAAGTACGTCAGAGTAACATAAGATTGGACGAACAATGTGAATTCTCAGTGTTGCAGCATACTGTGCACATACTTTATTTGAGGCCTTATAATTCCAACATTTTTCCCCACAATCGAATGAATGCTACAACAATTGCTCCAAAAATTACGATTAACACAAGAATCTAATTAAGAAAGTATAAATTATTTGGGTATTAAGTGTTAATTAATGACACGATGTTTTGAAAATGAGCAATTGAGTAGCGAGTTTTGTACTGTTCAATATTTTATTCCGACAGTCAGTGTATAGTGTGAATAATCGTAGTTCCATTGCATGTTGTAAATTAGGAGATTATTTTGGTATCTAAGTTTAATTAAAAATAACTGTTGTACTTATAGATTCAAATTTTATCAGGTTGTATTACATGTATAAGTTTGTATATTTTTTAATAAAATTATTTTATATTTATCTTCCTAATAAAGTGATATTACAGTTTAGATTATTTTGAAAATATTATATTTGATTAGTTTCTCTGTATCAAGAAATAGAATTGAAAATTCACATATACTGGTAAAACATAAATAAATAATATGTATTTGAGGTATAAAAATACTGCATGAATAAACAAACGAATAGATTACTTTTACAATATATATTTGTTCATTAATTTTATGCAAGTACATAAGTTCATATTATTATTACATGTATATATTATACATTTATATTATTTATTGTTAAGCATAATGTAATGCATAGTCAAATAGGCGAAGCTGAATAGCAAATACAAAAGAAGATTTGATCTGTTTTCTTTTCATCAGTGCTTAAAATGAAAAACTAATGGAACAATATTAATGTTTCAAATCACTGTTATCTCTGCCAGATCGATATTTCGTTTAATATCGAATGATGATATTGAAAATAAACCTTGTTTACTTATTTATTTTTCTATTCAGCTAGCGTGATTAATTTATATGTCTCTGATTAATGGCAAAAATCAATTCGCATTCAATAATAATAAAAAAATATAGTATTGTAATATAATACTGTATTAAGGAAGTACCTTCTTACTTTTATCAACGACATTTGTTCCCTATAAGTTACCACTATCATTTAGCAATAAAGAATTAAGTAAAAAAGCGAATGCAATTGTGCAGTCAAATTTTACAAATCACACGTTATCTGATTACTCTATTCGACGAAACATCATAAAATTAGAAATGGAAAGTTTATACGAAATCGTAAAGTATTATAGTATTACACAATATACAATATAGTATAGAATACTATAGACAAGTTAATAAACTATTACTTTACTCTAAAAAGAGTTCTGGAGTTATGTGTTTTCTTAGGCAGTACGCGGTATTTTTTTCTAAAAACTAACAGAGATTAATCAGTAGAACTTGCCTGTGTCATTTTTGGATACTGAAATTTAGATTGGACATTATAGCTCGAAGAATATTGTTAAATAATTTGTTTGAAATAAGAGAAAGTATTTCTCGAGACAAACGACAAATTAAAATTGCATTGTTTAGCATAACTCGGTGTGCCATGTCGACGTCATCGTCCTTGGTGAAACCTGGGAAAATGCTCTTATCGGAGAGAGGATTTTCGTAACATCGCCGACTAAATCCTCCATGTTAGACGTCGTAAAGGCTGAACATCTAACCTTCCACCCATCTCCCTAATCTTCTTTTGTCCGCCTCGCCCCCTTGTCTGTTACGTGCTTCCAGCTTTTCCTCTTTGCTCTGCCTGTTCTCGCTGGAAAAGCGAAAAGATGTTCCACTTTTACCCGAAAACTATCGAACTGTTTACCGTATTTACGAAGAACGAATAGGTGGCGTCCCTGCTTGCAGATTATGCTAATCCAAATATGAAATAATCCTGGAAGTACACTCCGGCTGTATTTTGAATACAGAATGCAATTAAGTAAACAGGTTTGTTTCTCACTTTATTGCTGTTGTTTGATAATAGCAAGCACAGGTGCATTAAATAAATAACGAACATAGTTGACATTGTTTAACAAGTCGAACTTTCACGTAGAACGAAACGACACAATTTTCCTCTTTGACTTGCCTTGATTCCCCTTGTTCGCAAGTATTGCAATACAAATATTCCACGAATCTGTAGAATTACATTTGGGAGGACAATTTCCCAGAAATGTTCTTTCATCGGTAAATAATTAAATAATCTCTGACAAATCCCATAATGTGTGTCAAACACTTGAACCCTATTTTCCTCGCATTAGCAAATAACATTAGTAATATATATATATTAAATATAGTAATAAAATAATAAATAATATAAATATTACATTTTCCCAGAAATGTTTTTTCATCGGTAAATAATTAAATAATCTCTGACAAATCTCATAATGTGTGTCAAACACTCGAACCCTATTTTCCTCGCATTAGCAAATAGCATTACTAATATATACTAATCGTCTTTAATGTTGTTGCTGCAAGTTATTATGACATGTAGAAATTAAATAAATGAATTCGAAAAGTCGACTGAACATTCCGTTGTAAACGTTGAGATAGCAAGCACACGTGCACGCACACCTTTGAATCTCTTTCATCCTATAAATGAGAGCAGAATTCAGAGCTGCGTGTAATTTCGAAAACTAATCAACGAAGTCTAATACAATTAACCAACCCTAGATAATAAAGCCGGAGGAAGGATCAGCGATGTAAAATCAGAATGATCGGCGCGAGATTATAGGCTCAATTTTCATTCTCGTTCAACACCCTCTTACAACGTTCCAACAGTCGCGTCATCGTCGTCATCACCGGCCGTATTTCCCCCTCGGCATAAAAGTCTCGAAATGCAAAAGAATTTTCCAGACCGTTTCTTCGAAGCTGCCGCGCGAACTTCGAAACTTTCCCTACATTTTGTTCCTGCTTCGCCCTTTCTTCCTCCCATTCTTCCTGCGTCTCCTTTCTCTCCCATTTACATTCTCATCGCCCTGTTCTCTGCCCGACGTCTTGGTCGCGCCAGCGACAGCCACGCGCTTCGAACACAAAGCGCCATTCAAATTTTCTCCGCGGTGAAATGAAGGCTCGTTCCTTCTTACACGGCCGAACGAAGCCTTTCAACGGGGAAATTAAGGAGAGCCCGTGCTTTCGCCGCTGCGGAGAATCAAATTTCAATGAAAATCGAGAGCCGGCTACAAGCCGAGATGTTACCCGGAAGCTACGGAAATAATCCCTGCCATCGTTCCACCAATCGATAATAACGTAAGCCTAGATTCTATTGTTCTCTCGGCAATTTTCGCGTGCGAGTTTTCCTGCTCTCGCGCGAAATCAACAACTTCTCGTCTTCGGTTTTTCCGCCGTTGAAAAGAACACCCATGGCGAGCATCTTTATGTTAATTTTTGGATTTTAATGTCGTTCTACGACGAAAGAACTATTATTGTAACATTCTATCACGCAGTTGAAAGTAAAAACAATTTGTTACGTCGAACGACGCAAGTCTTTTGAAAATAGTTTGCAAGTTTTGCAAAAGAACCAACTAACTGAAAAACCAACTGTCTCAAGAGAGACAGTGATTTATACATTTTCAAATATTATGTTTTTTTATTATTTAATTTGTACTTTACAAATTTGCATTTGGACATTTGGTAAATTTTTCTAACTTAATTGCTAAATAACATGTGGATGGCTACCCTCAGCGGAATAGCATCTTCCAGTTATATGTGTATCTTGGAGATCGTTGTTACTAAAAGAATAGAATTTAATGAAAAAAATTCAAAATAAGGAGTGGTCCATGTTATTGTGCCCTCGAATATAAATTTTCTTTTGGATTACAAGGTCTAGAAACAAAAGAGCTATAAGTAGATTTCTATTGGTGTCTCTTGTAGCCTTTAGCTTGAGCTAAAGGCTACACCAAGATTAACTTTTTGGTAATGTCTTTTGCTATAAATATATGAACGTGCTCCTTATCATAGCTTCTTCTATTGTATTGTAACACTGTAAGAGTGAGTATCTGGATCAGCATACACTATACTTATACCTATACTTATTTCAATATATTTTTCTATTACAAATCCATCTACTAGTTCCTCTATCAGTCAACCTCAACACTTTGGATAAATTTCATTTAAAATAGAAAATAGATATTACGCAATATAAAAGAGTCGAATACTTAGAAGCAGAGCAAGTTAAACATGAAGGGCGTGTTAAAATTGAGCAATCGAATGAATTTACTGAATTTATTAGACTTATTATAGGTACAGGTATTATAGGTGGATTTTAAAAGTAAATAAATTATACTTTTAATTAAAAATACCACGAATGACAATGTTTATAAAAGGAAAGCAAATTAACTTCTGTATAATAAATTTACTTATCTGTATCATCGATATCAAAATAAATTTCTCTAAGTATAATTTTGTCTACTGTAATATTTTTCTATTACAAATTCATCCACTCGTTCTTCTATTAGTTAATCTCAACTTCTATCAGTTTAAAAGATGCAAACATTTTTAGATTCGCTTAGAAACTTCTAAATACTATAAATTTTGTTTTATTATTTAATTTGTACTTTACGATTTGTCCAGCTGGACATTTGGTAAATTTTTCCAATTTAATTGCTAAATAACATGTGGATGGCTACCCCCAGCGGGATACCATCTTCCAGTTTGACTATTTTATTTCTTTAGTGAGGTCAATGGAGTGTTTTCTTTTCAGTCTTCGAAATTTTAATGTGACAGTAGTATTTCGAAAACTGTGAAGAAGATATGATATGATAAAAGGAGAATTTTGCTAGTGCATACGACAACGTATAGAATTTTAAAATTGCTCTCATGTAAAAGTAAAAAATATCCCCCTCATCGTGTTCCTCTGCTGTAGTTTTTAAATATAGAGAGATCTGCGAACAGTACCAGTACAGATTTCGTTCTACGTATCGCGTACGGCAGCTCGCAATGGAAAATCTATGTTCAGCTTTCTTCAGGTTGTAGGTACTACCCATCTGAATTGAATGTATTAAATTTGCATTTTTATCTTCCGATATGTATTTTTCATATATATCGTACATATCTGTGTTTTATTGCAACGTGCAAGATCAAGAGCGATCAAGAAAATTCTTAAACTTCTTTCTGTTTCAATGCTCGGAGTTAATTACGATAATTATTGCGTCACGAATTAAAAACGATCGTCTCACGGCAAGTACGTTCGATAGAATTGTAAACTGTAAGAAGAAATAGAACGCTGAATCGTTTGTTTAAATGAGAAATTAGTAAAATTGGTTGAATTTTTTATACCAAAGTTGGTATTTTTTACTGTGAATGGAAAATGAAAATGATAAAATTCCAGACTGATGTGTTTGCAGACAGTTTTTCTGATAAGGTATCAACTCTGGTTACATTTATCAATAAAATGCGTGATTGATAGACATTTTAAATTAAAATCAGAAAAGATAGATTCTAAAAGACATTAAATCGATACGACTGCTACCGACGTATACATAGAAAGTTACGTACACAGAAAGTTTGAAGTTCAAGTAACATTTTATATATTGCTGATAATTTACGTACTCAGTAGATGTTTAAATAATAGACTTAAATAATCGCCTTTAAATAATAGCAACTCGAAGCTAGAAATAAATTTCATGCAACTCTTTCCATCTTCGACGCAAAATGCAATGCCTACATTAAGCATTGATTATATTAGTATAATATAGAATTAAAGTTGTCTTTCTTTGTTAAAATAAAGCTTCGTTGTGATATTAAAAATAACTCGCGAGAAAGAAACCTTACGCACCATACTTCTTTGTAAATAGTTTATCTCATAAAACCAAGTCTAAAGAACGTCTGGTATAAAATTCATAATTTTCATTCTAGATTGGCTTAAAAGATGTGGTTAATTTGATAGAATGAAGCATGGTGAGCTTTCGCGAAATAAATGGCAGTATATTCTAATTTACCGTGTGTCACTGCTAAAGTAGAAATTACGCGAAAATTGACCTGCAAATGGCGAACATGGCGAGAAAGTGCAGAAAACCTAGAACAATTAAATATATTCTAACATCTCTCCATTCCAATTTTTAATTTCGTGTATTAAAGGACAGAGAAGAAACGTTTCAAATATAAAGATCGAAAGTAATTCTGCAAGCAAATGTTCTGACAATTTGTAATTATCCGTTTTTAATGAAACCAGGAACGTATTTCCTTTTGTTTTATGTAACATCGTTAATTATAAAGAATTTTATTCGAGAAACTGTGTAGAGATCATCACAGGAACACAGTATCTCATGTTATAAGAATATTCATTTTTAAGTACACGATCGTTTAATTTCTTTTTATTTGTTTATTCTCGATGTTCAATCAGAGACAACTGAAGAGTGCTTGTGAAACGACACAGTAAGTGTCCAGAAACAAGTTTTTCAGAAGGAAAAGAAAACTTTTGCATTGATGTAGCCTAAATTCGCGAAAGAAGAGATGTATTTGTGCCACCTCTTGGTTGTAAAGACAATAGAAATAAAAATAGACAATAGCCAAGAAACAAATGTTTATTGGCACTTGTACCTCTTTCTATAGAGGTGACGTTGTGACACCATCTTCTAGCACTGTTAATAACTATTTAGAAGCACATTGGAGGTAAATCACACTTAAACTCTATACTACAGCATTCTCATTGATACGTAGAAAATTTTTCAATAAAAGAATAAACATTTTTCAATTTTGGCATCTACAGTGTTTTCTACAGGCAGTCATTTGTTCACTATGCTTGATATTTGTCATTGATATTCAGCATTAATACTTGATATTTTATTTTCATTCAATTATCAATTATAATATATAAATGTATTTTTATTTTAATTCAGTATTACTCTAGTTTGTTATATATAAAATGCCCTTGAAAGCTACTTTCGTAACCATTGTACTATAATTGCATGAAATATATATTATGGAAGACGTGGAAAAGAGATGTGTGGAGAGACACTTGTCAATAACGGAATAAATGAAAAATTTGAGATAAAAGGATGGTCGCCATTATTTAAAAAAAGACCTAATTTTGACAGTTCGTCGTTACGCTTTCCTGTCATAATTCGCTGTTAAAATATCGCTGATTTTGTCATTGTGAAACATTCGTTTCATTGTTCCTGGGAAAATTGCACATAGCGTTCGTGTACTTTTTTAGAGAAACGCGAAGCTGTTATGAAGTTTCGTTAAAACTCAAATGCGTAGATAGAAAAAGTCACCGGAACGAAATATGACGACGAATTCAATTTCTCGTGCAGTCAAACTTTTAACATATCGCGTTTCGGCTTTCATTTCAAGCTGGGAAATTATATTCTTGATATCTCAAATGAGAATTTTGACATGAAAGAGAGAGAGTTGGACGATTTTAGTTGAACGCGCTAAATTCGATAGTTTCGTTGTGACTATATTAATACGGGTTACCATATACGACGTAACCATTCGAATTTCAAGCAAATTTTTCGTTCGTATAATCCGTGTTTTCGAAAATTGACTTCTCTTGTTAATCGAACTATTACGGAAATTGTATTCTTCCTAAAATACTGGCCGCCCGTTCTATCGATATGCATATTCCGTTATTCCACTGCGAAAGTAAAAAAAAGTATCATTGCTTTTCAATTTCGTTACTTTTCCTAAAAAATTGTTTCGAATTTTTAACAAATTTTTCTCTCCGCGGTAACTCGGAAAAATTGATTTGCCGTGTTTAAAATTGAACTGTCAGTTACCGTTAAAATGCAATTAAGTTGAAGATGCAAAAGATCATCATTTGCTATTTTTTGGAGAATATTTTTAATTCTGAATTAAGAATTCTGAAACTGCATTTTGCAGTTCTAAGCTTCAGATCGAGCTGTTTCATACGGCTCGCAATATCACAACACGTTTGTTCCCATTAATAGATCGCTCTTTCTGCGCTGTATGTAATGTACAATATTTCACGAACTATCTGGAATTCCTTAACGAGAAATAGAATTTTTTACAATCTTCGTAGCTGAAAACTGTCAGTGAGACAAATAAATTCATCATCTTTCATATCAGCGTTTCATACAGCTCTGTTGTTCTTGCTGCATATTTCTTTCGAACAATAAGTAAGGCTACATAGCGCGTTGATACGACTGTCATGTTTACAATGCATCAAAAGAAACAACTCACAATGTGTCAGCTAAAGAGTGTCTCAAAAAGAAGTCCATAGTAAATATGACTGTATTGTACTGCGCCATTTTTTATCAACTTCCTTTTACCATCTCTCATCTTCTTTTATCAAACATTTCTCACAGTTTCCATCGATGCAATTATATAAACATTTTATTCTTACATATAAATATAATTACATATTACGCAAACCAGACACTTCTGTCTTGATATTTTGGAATTTCCATAAATTCATGTATTTATAGATACTTTCTTATCGATCTTTTTAACGTGAAATTTTCCTTTGCATAAGTAAATTAGATAAATGTTGGAGGGGGAAATTCCTGTCATTTCCCTTACCTGGAAAATCACTGCGCGTTCGTGTATTCGAAGTTTCACGTTCACGATTATTATCAAAGAATTTCAAAAGTCCATTCACTTGGTTTGCACAAATGTAACATTCCAACAGGAGCAAATTTTATCGCTGACGTCAGCTGAAAACCGTTTCCGAGGAGAATGTTCCTATTCAGTTTTATTTGACTTTCTCTTGAATGATTAAAAACCTCATCTACGATCACGCTGAAAAAGCGATATTTTATCTTTTTCCGCGATGAAGCGACGCTTCTGAAACGCTGGATGCGCTGAATGCGGTTACGTCGCGTGTCAGTTCTTATCGGCTATCCTGTAATGGTTAAATCCTGTCCGCTTCCTTAAAATTTACATGCTGTAATTCAAAATGAATAAAAGATAGGTTGGCGTAATAACGAATCTTAGGAGGGCAAACTCTACGCTATATTCTCGTTATATTCTAAAAATGGAAAAGCTCTATTCGAAAACTGCTCTTATTGATCTGCTTTTTTTTTTCTTTTATTCCAGGGGATTGAGAAATATTCCAACAGAAGTTTGTCTCACGGAAAGGACTGCAAAATCTCTGTATGCGTATTTAATGCTTTAGGTTGATGGTAAAACAGCCCCGAAAGGATTTGAGCACACGGTCCTCTGTTTTCGAGAAATTAATCGAGAAATTACGGTTCTTGGTGCAGCAATCTCCTTCGTTTTAAATATTTTTATTACAATTTCCATCCACAAAATTGTAAGAATATGGAGGAGTACTATAAATAAAAATAATCAAAAATTGATGAAAATAAATAGTAAACATTTGATATTAAAAAAATAATATTCGTAGTAAAAGAATTTATACATTGAGGTGTAAATAGGATAATTAATTTCTCAACGACAAAAGGCCATGCAGCAAATTCTTTTGCGGCTGTTTACCATCAACTTAAAGCATTAAATCCAAATACAACCAGCTCGTCCGAGATTCCGCAGTTTTTGCCACTTGGTTGTAAGACAAAACCTCGGTTGGAATATTTCTCAATTTCCTGAGGAAAAAAAAAAAAGAAAAATTAACGAGGATAGTTTTCAAAATTCCTTCATTTTTAGCATATGCTGAAAATACGGCGTAGAATTTGCTTTAAAGCATTAAATACATAATACGGCCAACTCATTCGAAAATTCCTACTTCTTGTCAATCGTACGTGTCTACAGTTTTTATATGGAGAAGAATACAATGTTGTGTTCTTCTCTTCATAATAAACTTCATGACTGGAGTATAATACAATGTTTGTATGGATAAAGGATACATAATTACTCACATGAAACTTTTAGATAAATACTAAACCATACATAAAATTCTTCATATAGGTTCAATTCAACGTTAATTTCGTAATAAGTTAAAATAATTGTATAATTTTTGTAAAACTGCTGTGGGTATGTGGAACAAAATTTTCCAGTACAGCGCAGTGTTTGTTAAATTCTCGATCACGTTTCGAGCCTCGCCTCTACCACTAGAATATTCATTACAGAAAATTGACAAGAGCGGTTTTTCTTAAGAGGCTGTGAAATATTCCGTGGAAACATTGTCTTGCTCGAAACTTTCCACTTCTCGTTTGCCGTAAATTCGACCACAAGTGTCCATATTGGCATATCATGGTGGAACAATGCGCCCGGAGCGCAGATAGAAGCTCCATTTCAGAGGTTTCTCCTGCGCTGATGATAAACCACGAGCGAAAAGGTTCAATTTCGTTGGCCGGGCAGCACCAGAAATGCAGACATCATCGATTCTGTTGAAAAGAAGGAAGGAAACCATTCCTCGAGTGGCAATTAAAGGCTCTGGCTAGAATCGAAACCGATCGAATCTGGAAAGCTATGGAACAGCCCGAGCCGAAAGCTCGCGTGAAAAAAAGACGAAGAGAGGCAGAGGGATAGAGCGAGAAGAGGAAGAAAAGGGGAAAAGACGAAAAGGAAGAAAGACACAGGGTGAACGCGTTTTCCCCTACCTTTTCTGGCTATCCCATTTCCTGTTCGCCCATACGAGCCACAGCAAGAAAGCTTTTAAATTATTGCCGACTTACGGGCCGCTTCTTTCGCGTTGCGTTAATTTCACGTCGTAAAGGAGGATTGAGGGAAGGCTGCTTTTGTCGCTTATCCCAGTCCTGGCTTTGACCGGGCGCGGCGCATTGATTTCTTCCAAATAGAGGCTCGCTCAATTCCACCTGTCACTTCATTACCGGACCACCTAGCCTGGTAATTACATCGCGCTCCACCGCGAAATGTAATCAGCTCGCCGATTCACCGCCTATTTCCACCACGAATTTCCATAAGACGAATGCGACTCAATATATGCACGTACAGTATGTAACACGTATAAGCGTTTCCACGATTACAAATTATCGTAAATATACGAGAACATGGTATTTTCTCTACAATTGTAAGCTGCTATGTTTCACGTAATTGAATGGTCGCCATACCAATCCATGAGATATTGACGAAACTTCTTTACTTTCGATCTTTCAAAAATTACACTTTTTCTAGTGTATTTACGTGTACATTTAATAGACGAAAGAGAACAAGTTAATGTTATTAAGTAAACAAATGTGCTTCGAATTATATCGTGTTTGGTGTTGTTTTAATCAGAAGAACCTGGCAATTACATTGGTAGAAGTTCCGTTCAGTGGAAATTGGAAATAAACAACTTTCGTTGCTGCGTTAACATTGTCTAATCGAACCGACTCTCGCAACTCTTCCTCTTTCACTGGTGCTGTCTTTCTCCAAGTTCGGCAAAATGTCGTATCTATTACACGCAATCGAATCTCCTACACGACAATTGGCCGAGGATTTATTTATGCAAAAAATATCGTGTGCGTCAATTAATATAATATAATAATTAATATAATAATTTCATCTATTGCAATTTTCGCCTATCAATAGATATTGATAAAAACAACAGTCGATATTAATTACTATAAATAAAAGGTAAAAAGCCAAAAATGGATGAAAATTACTCCTACGGAAGCACCTAAATTCAACGATTTTAGGCGTCTCTGTTCAACGTTGAAATCTTCGAATCACCAGAATGTGTGTGTTACCAACCACATTCTGAAGGTTTCTGTCAATTTTGTGAAGCGTCAGGCATTTGTTAGAGGCAAATACGAATCCTGATTGACGCAGGTATATTTGTTGTTTCAGTTTCATATTAGTAGAACATTTGATACTTATATATAATAATACATATAAATTAATAATAAATTAATTAACACTTTGGCTGTCACGCAGAAATCACATGTTTCGCTCAGGACGCCACGGGAGTATTTTTATTATTCAAAGCATATAATGGCAAAATAATAATAAATTGATGATGTAAGACAATATTCTTCCCCAATGGACCATTTATCTTATTGATGGTCACGGGTGACCACCGTGGCGCCTTGGTAACAGTTGATAGCGACATAATATAACAAGGTTTCGTTTATTTCAACAAACAATTCGCATTCGTTATTTCGTCATAAGCAAAACGTCCAGAATATATTGTTGAAACGTGTAGATGATATTTGTGAACAGTATTATAATTATTTTTATGATTTCGACGAAACATTCGGCTAAAACGGTAGAGGTCCGCAAAGAAATTATGTTTGTGATAAACCAATGGCAGTGGTAGATTACAACAGAGGAAAATGTGCTGTAGATTTATCAGATCAAATGATAGCATATTCTATACCACATAGAAGAACATTCAAGTGGTATATAAAATTAGCTCTAGAGTTATTGTTAATACATCCATTTCAAACGCGATGATACTCTATAAACAAGCAACAAAAATAAAAATCAGGGTATCAGATTTTAGAATGGCACTCGCAATGCACCTTACACAGTACCATTCACCAGAGCCATCAACTACACTTATTTGACAAAGATTGCGACACGAAATCCAGAAGAAAGAAGGGTAAGCGTACCTGGCACGAAAATTTTGGAGAGAGTACTATAAAAAAAATGTTAAACAGTTAGGATCAAAAATTGCTAAGAATCGGACCAAAAAGATGACCACCTATTCTCCAGATTGTATTGATGAGCCACATTTATGTTTAAAGTGCTTTAATACGATGCAACACCGTTAGATGCAAGAGTTGTTTTCTTTTTTTTATTGATGTTCTAATAAAAATGTTTAATTGTTCAATGGGGCACTTTTTATTTCAAAGTATTTTATATTTATCGATTATATTCAAAATGTCCTCACCGTCAATTTTCATACAATTTTTACAATTGTAAGAAGTTCAAGCACTCCGGTCACCAATGACCACCGTGGCGTCACAGGAGAAACCGTGGTCGGTCATATATGACCAACGTTGCAGTCAAAGTGTTAATGATAATAACTCTAAGTTGTGCTATGGAAAATACTCTACGATCGTAATATTGTTTATCGTGTTATAGTTGGAAATATCGGTTCGATTGGATCGCATTAAATTTCCAAATACTTGTGCACAGTGGTGTGTGTCAGAAGTTCGAGTAGCGCAGTAGGAAAATATTCTATATAGGGAACAACGAGACGGACGCTTTTGTTAAGATCGGCGTTTAAATCGATGCTCCGGTTTTTCTCTTTTTTCTCGATTTTTTTTTTTCCTTTTTTGACTCTGGCTGAGCTGTGGGATGAATGATCGCGCTGCAATGAATGTTAAACGCGAGCAGAACGCTGCTGACAAGAAGCTGCTCGATCGGTTCCCATTCTTCGCTCTTTTCTATCTGTAAAGCGATCGAGGAGATTGAAGTGATTGACTTTAAAAGAGATGTTCGAAATGTGTTAAGAAATTCTGCTTTAGCGTGAAGTTTTCTGGCAAACTTCTGAACTGAAATATAATAAATAAATAAATACGTACATTAAATATAAGTAATAACATAATTTTGTGGGAGAGACTGACCAGGTGTTTGAAAAAATCAATTCATGTCCAAAAATCGAATATGTAAACCTATTATATTATATAATTTAGATCTGGATTTTCTCAGTTTCTACAGTAAGCTATGTTCTCCAGACTCTGAAACACAGTGCTGTGAATAATTATACGCTCAAACATATTTTCCGCAGTATTTCTTCGATATTTCCAAAAAAACGCTGATCATGTCTGCATATGATAAGTGAAATTGTTTTTGTAAAGAGTAGATTGAAATTTGAGGGATATCAGGATATCCCCATGGGATATCAGGAGATGTATGGTGCATTATTGCCTTTCGTGACTAAAATAGAAGACAAGAATTGAATTTTTCAACGAGACGATTACACAAGCACAAATTTCGAAATAGAATTATTACCATGGTTAGCATTGAGTAGTGATTTGTATCCGATTGGGAAATTGGGAGGAATTCTAGCAAAAAAGCTTACGATCAGGAGAAGTCACTCGTAGAGAATATCATCGAAATAAAAAAGAAAAAAAGAAGAAAATCAGCGTGGGCAAATATTCGAAACGAAACTTTAATTAAGTTAATGGATAGTATATCTGACGGATTAATGGAAGTAATAAAAAGCAAAGTAAAATTCACTAAATATCGAACGAGAAGATAAGAAATTTAACACTGAGATTATATTTTTTCACAGCCAAAAACACAATTTTCAAAGAAAATTAAATTTTTTCCAAGCGTTAAAAGAAAAAAAACTTTTTATTTCCTATATCTTCCGTTTTATTTTATATTATATTTAGTATGCAATCATATCAGTTTTTGTTTTGATACTATGAGAAATCAAAAAACTACGATTTACTTTATAATTATTCACTGTAATATATGCAATTTTAGCCTACTCTTTTTCTTTCTATTATAGGTGATACATCTAATATTTCTTATATTGTATAGATCGAAGATGATTTCATTGAAAACTGAAATAAATTAATCAAGATAAATCTTCTTACATAAATGAAGAAAGCAACAATGCAGTACAGTCTTGAAGAAATAACGAGTTTAATAATTCTAAGCTGGATATTTTTTCCTTGTATATGTAATGTTATTTTTTCCTACGTTTTACAGTAGAAATTGTTATCTTATGTAGCATGAATACAATACTCCTGACTATATACTAATAAAACAACAAATATCTGTCATTACTTCGAAATTCATCTGCAACTTTCAATAAATCTTCCCGGAAAAATGTAATAAATACGTGAAATGGAATCGACGAGTCTCACTTCTCTGGCAATTTATAGTTGTTTTATTCGATTCGTCGCGGAAAGAGGAATAGCCGTATTTGGAAATTTTGATTCGAGCTTGTCGGTAGCGCGATACGTGCACTGTCGCTGAGGTTTGCAACCAGACAATTGCAACGATCAATCGTATGTGACTATGAAATACGAGAACTGGGTGTGCTGGCCACAACGGTGGTGCAGTACCTAACTCCGGAAGTATTGCATTTTTGAAGAATTAATGACAAACGATCTGACGGTGTCGTTGTTAATATTCACAGATGTTAGGATATCAGAGGAGAAACTTTATTTTACAATTAGAAGTAGACAAAACGAATCAGGATTTTCCTGTTTAAAAATTAAGCGATCTAACACTTTTTGAAGGTGTTGGGTTAGTTAAATTTCCCCCTATTTTTGATTTCCTTGTTCTCCTGTATTTTTCTTTTTTTTTTTTTTTTTTTTTTTTTTTTTTTTTTGATATTTTATTATACGTTAGCTGGCCTCATAACAATTTCTCTCGAAAAATCCTTCATTCTCATAATAAATTTCTTCTTAATTCTTTTTTGCGTTTAGTTATTAACAATTACATAACAGACGATGTCGTTGTTAATATTCACAGATGTTAGGATATCAGAGGAGAAACTTTATTTTACAATTAGAAGTAGACAAAACGAATCAGGATTTTCCTGTTTAAAAGTTAAACGATCTAACACTTTTTGAAGGTGTTGGGTTGCTTGAAAATAACAAAGGTCATAGGCAGTCTGTTTCGATAGAATTAACACTTTATTGAATATTATATCTATTTTTTTTTCTTTTTTTGATGACATTTTATTGTACGTTAGATAGCCTCATAAAAATTTCTCTCGAAAAATCCTTCATTCTCATAATAAATTTCTTTTTAATTCTTTTTTGCGTTTAGTTATTAGCAATTATATAACAAATTTGTTTCGTTTTTACATTTCATTGTACAGATATTCAATCGATCGAAAAACAAAATGAAATTAAAAACTGATTATCGGAAACGTTACAAATTTTCATTATTTATTCTATATTATTACTTCTATCATTTATTATGTTTGAACGTAAAACATCGATTTTAAAATAAACTTATAAAATGCATTCGTATTTATATTTTGATTTCTCTGAATTTGCACTTAATTTCGAATCTTCTGATTAAACTGCAATTTTGCATTGCAGGATTGTTTCATCCTCCGTATTAAGAAGTTGACATTAAACATTGTATATATATATATATTTTCATAGATACTATTTACATTCCATACATTTTTCTATATCAATTCACATTTTTTGAATGTAAACTAAAGAAATGGAACTTAAACAAAGGCGAGTTTCATTCTTTATATTCTCAAGTTAACATTACACATCTTATAGTTATCAATATCTATTATAAATACCTATATTTTTATAGTTATAGATATCTATACATAGACATCTTTGCACAGATACTACGTAAGTATTAGGTTATCTGAAAAATTTTTTTCGTTTTTGAGGAAATAAGAGAGGCACAACATTTTTTGTTTTATAGTATTTTGTCGAATTACGTACAATCCATTTTGTTCTGTTGAGATAAACACCACGACATTTCACAGACTTGGTTTCACGTTTGTATGAAGGTTCATTGTTGTAAAAAACATGTTTGCGAAAGAAAAACGCTTTTCGGACAACCTGATATATTCCACACATTTTTGCTTGTTTAAATCTTTCAGAGACCAGGTGTCTACTTAAATCGACGACAAAGCAGATGTAACAAAGTGAACTTGCACGTTTGCAAATTACAACGATCAGCGTTTAAGTTACTCATTTGCGCCTGGAATTCTACGAAAATCGTGGATTTGTCAGTTCGATACTTACTCGTCGAAACTTGTCACTAAACTTCTCCCGACACAAATTACAAGCCTCTGAATAGGACGCATCAATGAAGAATGATCACACGTTAATCACTGCATTCATGCGATTCTCCTTAGTGTTAGTTAGTGTTACGCGCGTGTATCTTTCCAGTTTGCTCAACCATGACAAAGTTTTTGGACTATAGAGCAACTTCGACAGACTGACGCTGTTTTCAAGCGAAATACACGTAGCGTACAAATGAAATGTGCCAAATAATTGAAATTACAAATTATTATATAATTGAAATTATAACAATCGTATATAATAAAATGGTATTAAACGTATTAATATAATAATTTTAATAAGTTGTAATAAAGGAAAATCAGGTGTGTAACATTCGAAGACGAAGTGTACATCATGGGCCATAATTTGTGATAAAAGCGAAGCGAAGAAGATTCTATGACTCGAAATAAGATGATAATCGAGAATAACAAAATAACGTTGGAAAATTGATTCTCGAGAAAATCGAGTTTAGAAACTTGTCCGGTGCGCAAACAATCGGCACAACTTTATTCCCCGCGCGAAAATAAATGAAAAACGTAGAATAGTAGACATTTCTCGTTGAGGACTTCATTTCCAAGGGAACAAAGTTTGAACGTGTTTAATCAAGAATTAGCTCGGTACACGCCTATTCAACAAATTTAAAATTCGATTTTTTCGGAAACGAGATTTCAGAAAAATGTGATTGCACATTTTCCAGTTATCTTCGCCTGTAGAATCATCGCAATCATCCATCCCTGTTCTGTCGAGATTTAATGAATTCAAATGTACTCGACAAGTTTTCAAACTGGATTTTCTCAAAAATGAAGTCTCCAACATAATTTTATTATTTTTGACTTTCCTCTTATTTCGCGCCGCAGAATATCTCGCTAATTTCACTTGCACCATAAATTATAGTCCTCTGCGTGCATACAATATGCAGATACAAAGCACACAGAACGTTAAGTTCAATAGTGTTTGAGATGATCGCATTCTGTACGAGTTAGAGGAAGGTAAACGAGCTTTAACAATGTGTAAAGTAATTTATTTCATACTTATAGCAACGTCATTAGCGTAAAGTACAATATCTGTTGTATAACACAGATGCTTTATTAAGCTTTATTAAGTTCTTACATAATTAATACCACTGTTTAATGAGATCTCGTTTCACTCAGATCATAAATCATTCAACGATTATTTTCATTTGCGTATGCTTTGATATAATGTTTCTAAAGTTACGATATTTCTACTTCTAATTAAGATGCAATATACAGAAATTTTTGTATCATTTGAATCATTTCTGAACGTAAGTTTGTCCAACCTATCGCTCCAACGATAAGACCACCAATCAACAAACTTGCATCACGATTCACGTTAAAATATGCATTGATTAAGATGACGTATGGTCGATGAAAAAGTTTCCTTTTGAACCAAAGTATACTTACTGAAAATTGTTATTTCAAGAATAATTATCTACCCATTATTTTGGATTATTATTTTATTATTATATTATTTCTAAAACGTTGCATAAAGCAATCTAACGTCTATCCAAAGAATATACTCCAACATGTCCAATATAATCCAATTATACTATAGCTTAACAATTAATTAGAAAATTATATCAAGTCAAAGAAACAAGAAAACGTAGAAGAATGAAAGTAACGAGTTGCGTGCTGCATTATGACAATCTTCGTGGACGATACGCTTTAACCACCGGTGTAAAAGCCGTGGAATTAGCACGACAGCGAGTTCAAGCAGGCACGCGATCAAAATCACGCGGACGGATTGTCTAGTGTCACTCGACCTGGTGTCCTCGGGGGTGAAGCATCTTGAAAAATGCAGCAACGCACACGCCACAGCCCGAGACTTTTCCACGAGCATTTAGGTTCGCGGGAATTAATAATCCAGTCTGCGAACTTGGAAATGGCTGAGGCTCCGAACCGCCAACAATTCGTCGTCAGCCTCCGCCAACCTCCAGCCCCGCTGCTCTTCCGCGGCGAAACAATGCGTCGAGATTAATTTCAAGACGCGGCATTCAATGCAAATTCCCTTAATTCGCAGCCGGGTCATCGTCGTCCGGTGATTTTCCTCGCAATCGTGCGATAACAAGCTGGATATCCAAAAATATTTGCATGTTGAAACGAAAAACAATGTTCATTTTCGAGAATATGATCAGGTTCGGGTTTGTGGATTGTATCGATGACGAACTATTAAGAAAAGTGGCGTATTCAAGTAGGAAATAATTGAAAATTAAACTAGTTTGTAGGAGTCAAAAATAATGGCACTACATTGAGAAAGGAAATTTCAGCTGATTTTGAGAAAGAAAATGAAAAATGAGTTGTTACGATAAATTGTTATCGATTGTTATTTAAATGCTGATTCGAAGCAATTACCAAAGCAACTGTACTAAAAACGAGCTAGTTGAATAACTATGTTTTAAGATTATTATAGAAACATTTGAATCTTTTCAAGATAGCGTAATATGGGGCAATTGACTGTTTAAGTTATTACAGAAATATTTCAGTATTTCTTGAAGTAGCTTAATTCTGAAGCACGCTTTTGCTGAAATCCGAGCAATTCTGTCCTCGAATCATTGAATTTACAGAATTATTGAAGCATTTTATAGCTTTCAAACAAGCACTTGGAAAGCTTTTTTAGACGGAAAAGTTTGCTTTGAGGAATTAAGTAACACAGGAAATAAGAGTCGACAGAAAATAAATTCCTGTAGTAAAATTTCATATAACCTCTTTATTGTCTTATATAAGAAGTAACATTATTATAGGTTGTTAACGTTACGGTAAGTGGGTTCGGCATGAACTGTAAAACCACAAACCCAAACGAAAACTCGTTATTTTTCAAGAAAGAGAGCAGAAGCCATAAACAAATAGTAAAATTGTCATGATATTGAAATGGAAATAAAGTACGAACGCTTCTGACCGCAAGACGAAACAATAAAGTAAAAACATCTCTTAATAACTGGAAGCATAAAGTCGAAAATTATAGCAGATTGTGCAATTTGTGGAAATGTATAGTTTCAAAATATCCGTGTATAAATAATATATATTAAATATTATATAATATAATATATGGAAGTTAATAAAATATACTATATTATATAATATATGAACATATAAATTATACGATTCTGCAAATTATATATGTTGTTATATATTATATGTTTATCTTATATATATCACTATATATAATACATAATATACAATATATTTATATATAGATATCTGCAATTCAAAATGTCACAGGTTGGTGACAAAATGAATTTCCAATAAAGTCGGGACTCTAATTTTGTTCTGATTTAACTTCCAAATTATATGTATATTTTATACATATCATTATACATATAATATATATAATATATTTATATATAGATATCTGCAATTCAGACTGTCACAGGTTGGTGATAAAATGAATTTCCAATAAAGTGGGGACTCTCTAATTTTGTTCTGATTTAACTTCCAAATTATATGTATATTTTATATATCATTATACATATTATATATTTATATATAGACATCTATAATTCAAAATGTCACAGGTTGGTGATAAAATGAATTTCCAATAAAGTGGGGACTCTCTAATTTTGTTCTGATTTAACTTCCAAATTATATGTATATTTTATACATCATTATACATATAATATATTTATATATAGATATCTGCAATTCAGACTGTCACAGGTTGGTGATAAAATGAATTTCCAATAAAGTGGGGACTCTCTAATTTTGTTCTGATTTAACTTCCAAATTATATGTATATTTTATATATCATTATACATATAATATACTTATATATAGATATCTACAATACAAAATGTCACAGGTTGGTGATAAAATGAATTTCCAATAAAGTGGGGACTCTCTAATTTTGTTCTGATTTAACTTCCAAATTATATGTATATTTTATACATCATTATACATATAATATATTTATATATAGATATCTGTAATTCAAACTGTCACAGGTTGGCGATAAAATGAATTTCCAATAAAGTCGGGATTCTCTAATTTTGTTCTGATTTAATTTCCAAATTATATGTATATTTTATACATCATTATACATATAATATATTTATATATAGATATCTACAATTCAAAATGTCACAGGTTCGTGATAAAATGAATTTCCAAAAAACCGGGGCTCTATAATTTTGTTCTGATTTAACTTCCAAATACTATTTGCCGATATATACGTGTACAGCTGATATATATGACTCTAATTGCAGTATATTTACACGATTTATATATTTTTGTTCTTTTAAAGTTCTCATTCGTAGCAATATATAAATATTGAAATTTGAACGTAAACAGCGGAGCCGCGCAACTAGAGAGAATATAAAACTTGTTTCGATAAATTTTATCAGGGTATCTCTCTGGAAGCAAAAATTCACATTTTCAGTTTTACCATTAGAAATTGTTTATACTGTAAATTTCATACTGTATGTTTTCAATATTGTGAAACGCAAAGTCAAAGAGATTTTAGGAACACGCGTATGTATAAAAAATTTCACTAAAAATTGAGCGTTATTTATATCCATTTACAAATATAATGTCGCATCGATACTTTAATTAATCTCGTGTTCTTTTAACATATATTCGCTCTTTATTTCGCCAGTTTATGTTATTATTATATTAGTCATTAAACTATTAGCTACATCTATGTATTCTATCTTTAAACTATAAATGATATTTAATATACCAATTTGCACTGTTAATCGAGGAACTGTGACACCTGCAAGTACACATTTTTCTAAAAATGAAATAAGCACGCGAAACTAATTTTTTTATAGAGAATTTTAAGAATTTTTTAACTCATAAACATATTTCAATGTTTCTAACCATGTAATCTGACTTTGGTTAAGATCTTCTTAAATCAAAGATATTGCCACTTTTGCTGTTTTATTAAGACAATTTAAATTTTCATGGAGAAATTATTTCGCGGTATATCGTGTATTACACATCCTCAAACAAATCGCAATTGAAATCAGAATACACTAGAACCTCGATCATCCGAATTTTTTCTCATTCGAACACGTTTCGCACTTAAAGAGAACAATCCTCTACATGAATTCTACAAGAATTTTCGTCAACGATCAACGACGCTGCTGACGAAAAGTTAATAGAATTTCAAGAGCAATTAAGTTTAAAGAACTGCTGTTATATGGCGGCATATGTTTGGCTGGGCGTTAAACGTGTGACACTGAAAAGAACATGGAGAGAGCTAGTGTATTATATTGAGGATGAAGAAGATACCATAGAGGAAGAAATGGAAGATGATATTACGACAGATGTGGAAGAAATTCTTCCTGCATTGAATATAATACCACGATTCGATGATTGTGACAACGTCGACCAGATAGAATGCTTTCCATGAGCTGAATTTTCTTTCACTGACCATGGTACCAGCGTTGTGTGTGCTTCAAATAATGAGCTGAAACAAAGATGTAATGACAATGATGGTATTCCTCGACATTTTGAAATATTTGAAATCTTAGAAATAGAGTTAAGGGTAAATAACTTTACCAAATTAGATTTGCTAAGTTGTGCGACTTAGCAGCTAAGAAGATCTAGCATACGTAAATGTTTAATTTTGGTAATAATTAAAATCTATAATAATTAGTTTGAATCATATTTAATTTCGTTATTTGCATTGCTACTATTAATATTCGTTTTTTGAAATACATTTTACCATTTACCGTTCTATCATCCGTACGCTCTTGTCTCCCAATTAATTCGGATAACCCAGGTTTCACTGCGATTTAGTTTCCTAAACTGTCACAACTTCTTAGAAACTCCTCGATCATCATGAATGAAGTACCTTAAAAATTTTTATTTGAAAATTAATTTTAAAATTACAAAGACCATTCGAAATTATCTCAGCTCGATAGTCCACCTGGATAATCCTAAATTCGGATAATACAGTTAGCGTTCATAAAATCGTAGGAATATTTTGATAATGTTGTACCTGTATTTAAGTTTAATTAATTATTGAAGTAGTTGAAAGTCTGATTATCTGCTTCCACAATGCCTAATTATTTACCTTGTCGTATTCTTCGTGCAAAGTTCAAAAGGAACGAAATTATGATAAAGTTCAAAGTATGTCGAATATTACGGAACATGGTTTAAACGGGACTCGGATAATCGAGACTGCGCTGCATTAAAAATCAAACAAGTTAAATGTTCTCACATAAGAAATAAATCAATATTCAATGAATGGGAAGAATGAAAAATATGTATATAATACGAAAATGTATGAGTATTATATATTCACTTTGTAGTGTTCCTATCTAGGTTTTAATGCATTAATCTGTGAACTGCTTCGGCAGATATTATATTTCATACTTATCGCGTATAGCCAGGCTGCATATGCACATTATTAACCATCGAGATCTCCGGGGAACCATTCGGTCGAGATTTAGCAACTACGTAGTTAAATTATGCCATTTGATTTAAGTCCGAGGATGACGAAAGAAATAGCTGGCAACGTAAGAGCAGAGAGCAGCTAGTCGGAAAAGTCTGGAAGAATTGTTCGTTGAAAACTGGTAAATATACCGTGTCTCTACATAGAGTGTTTACTTCCCGTGTTGTACACCTGAAGACCGTGTTGTGTTCTTTGTTGCATGTGTCAGGGAAACACGGTGAAAATGGTCTTCGGGGCTTTCGCTCGTCTTTATTTGCGTTCAGAATTGTTGCACTTTTCCAAAGCAATTAGAATACAATTGGATGAAGGTGTTTTCAAAGGAGCGATATCTGTCAGAAAATTTGTCGGGAAATTTAAAATGATGAAACTGTGTTTGTGTGTTTTTTCATGTACGTGTAAACGTGTACATATTTAGATTTATTTTCAATTTCATATCGCACGAAAATACGGTAAATCGTGTTTTGGAAACAGGATACGAAATGTCAAACAGCGCTAGACATAATACGAAGAAACATGTCGCATCGCATTTTATCTAGACAGATCGCACTCTGTCTGCGCTAATTGTAAGTTACGTAAAAGTACGTTAGCCAAATATAAATTATGATCTAATTGAAGAACATTTTCTTGCTCCCTCCGATTCTTCTTACGCTTTTCTGAGGCTAACGAAGAAAAATTCGAACAATTCTTTAAGCGATGGACAAGAGTTTCTTAAACGTTTTTACGAAGCAGAATGTATATCAAGAAATATAAACGCAAAGAAGATAATAAGGGAAAAAAGTAACACGTTTTTCCATGTCCCTTTATTTTGTTACAATCAATAATTACATATATATATGTGTAATTATTAATTAATATGAATAAATATAAGTAAATATAATAATAATATAATAAATAAATGAATAATAATAAATAGTATATATACTATGAGATTTACATTTACTGTAATTCACTTTCTCAACTTTCTTTCAAAACTTGCAGAATAGCTTTTGCGTTAACCTATTCGACATATATCATAGCGCATTTCTGCGAAACGTATAAAAGCCACATTTCTTTCCGCTCGTTCTATCAGTATAAAACACTAAATTTCAAATATCTGCCTCTCCGCCGGCATATTATAAATATTCAATGAACTCTTCAACTTGTTACATTTCTGAAATAAATCTTTTAGAGGTTGTTGCTTTAGCGTGGCGAAAGATATATGAAACAACGATATGACTTCATCGCGGGTTTGTTCCTTTAAAGTTCTGGTCTGATCCCTTTTGAAGCTCTCGTGTCTGAGAGATGCGACATTTTAATACCAGATAAAATGAAAATGTTGCAGGAAGCTCCCTTCCTTAGGAGAAAAAGAGGTACACGTTGGATAAAACATAAGTATACTTTAAACCCTGTTCTTTCAACCGAAAAATTCCAAAAAATGAAGTTCTCTCCGAGCTTCTAATGCGCTTGTGGCATTTCATTCTTTCGCGTACCTTATTGTCTTTCCTTATCATTAACGCGTCTCATCATCCAGATAATAATTTCCACGGAAACGTTTCACGAATGTTCGTTGCAACATGTGGCCATCCGATGAGGCAATTTAATCGTGTTTGAACGTGTTGCATATTATCCTAATAGGATAACGAAATCGATAATATTGTAATATACAATTTTGATGGATGCAGAGTTGATATAACGATTGTTAAAATTCTACATATAATTTCTTCTGATATTCAGAAAGATGTAGAAATTCTTAGATTAGATTTAAATTGCTACAAGTTAAAATAAAAATTCCAAATACTATACATTATTGAAGTGAGAAATGAGAAATTTGTTTGATGATTTGTTTTATGATACACAGACTTCCCTATCGCTTCAATGCGTGACAGCGTCAGCTTTAGCACCTTTATGTATCGTATGTCGGTAGTGAATTGTCCGATGTAATCAAAGTGTCAGAATTGTCGCGGCGGACACTTACCGGGATTTTAATTGAACGCGTACGTAAGAGGTTTATGGTCCGTGAAAATTATAAAATTTCTCCCTTCTAAGGCGTGTCGAAATCGCTTGATCGCGGTGTACATGGCGAGTGAGTTTAAGGGTTTAGTAAGGAAACCTAACGGCTGCTAAGAATCTTTGACACGTTGCTGCAGGACCGCTCCTAATGCATAGTCGAATGCGTCTACCGCGAGGTTAATGGGCGCGCTAGGTATCGGATGCGCTAACATCGTGACGTTAGCGAGGATGCGTTTCGACTCGCGGAAACTAGCTTCGGATTGCTCCGACCACTCGATGGGCGTGTTGCCCTTTTTCCCTCCTTGTGATAGGTCATTGAGGGCTTGAAGAATTTTTGCGGCCCCCCCGGTATGAAACGTCGATAAAAGTTAATCATACCGAGGCACCTACGTAATACTTTAACGGTCGCGGGAAGCGGTACTTCTACAATGGCGTCAACGCGTTCGGCTAGCGGCTTTATCCCGTTCGTGTTTACGGTGTGTCCCAAGAGTGTGATTTCGTTCACACCAAATTCACACTTTGCGGGGTTGATGACTACGTCGTAATCGTTTAAGCGTTCAAACACAATCCGTAAGTGCTCAGAGTGTTGTTCTTCGGTTTCGGAGGCTATTAAAAAGTCGTCTATATATGCGAACACAAAATCTAAACCGCGGGTGATTTCGTCGACGAATCTTTGACACGTTTGTGCGGCGTTTCGAAGCCTAAACATCACGTTGGCTGCCTCGAAAAGTCCGAAAGGTGTCGTGATCGCAGTTTTCTCGACGTCTTCGGGCGCGATTGGAATTTGATGGTAAGCGCGGACAAGATCGATTTTTGAATAGATTCGCTTACCGTGGAGATGTTGCGCAAAATCTTCGATATACGGTGGGGAGTACCTATCGGGTACGGTGCGTGCGTTCAACGCACGATATTCACCGCATGGTCGTAAATTTCCGCCCTTTTTTGGTACGATGTGCAGGGGTGATACCCATGAACTTTTCGATGCCCGCATCACTCCTTGTTCGATCAAGTGTGCAAACTTCGTCTTAACCTGTCGATCCGGTGCGAAGCGGTGGGATACTGTAGACGGGTGGGCCGGGTGTGGTTTCGATGTGGTGTACCACACCGTGTCGAATTTTCTCTAGTCCGAAGGCCGGTGGACGAGTTAGATCCGGAAACTCCGCCAAAAGCCGATGGTAGATCGCCGATTGTGATTTTACTAGATATTTCTTCGGTCGTGGCAGCGTATCCCTTTGATAACAGTTGGGTTGTCGTGTCGAGGAGTCGTTTATTTCGCGGGTCCACGAACAACCCATAGTGGCTGAAGAAGTCCATACCGATGATAGGCGTTTGAACGTCGGCTATCATGAAATGCCAATTGAAAACTCGTCTTAGGGACAGGTTGAGGTAAATCGCAGTGGTACCATATGTTGCGATGCGCGTCCCGTTGGCCGCGAACAATTCCTACGCGTTTCTGTTGATATGCCCGTTGTTTTGCTGCAGGGATATACGTTGATGTCAGCGCCGGTGTCTACAAGGAAGGAAATCTTCGTTTTCTTGTCCGTAACGAAAATGCGGCGGAATCCCACGCCGTCGTCGTCTGCCGCTTTTACTGACGGCTGGTCCCATTTTCCTACTTCCACGCGCATGGCGATATACACTTCGTCGCGCGTTCGCGATACTTTAGGTGGTAGAAACATAGTTTATCTTGCTGCTGCGAATTTGGGGAGCGCGAACGGTGTCGACGATATTTTTCGTTTATCAGCCTGTCTATTTGCACTTGCATTTGTAAAAGCCGGTCGCTCAAGCTGTTGATGGCGGCGGCCACATCGTCGCTGATTGCCGCATCTTGAACAGGATGGTTAGTGGCTGATATCCTGGATGCGCACTGGCTATTCCGTGAAAAGACTTCCTGTACCTTGTCAGCTATCCGTAATAGCCCTTCTACTTCGGTATCATCGTCGACCGCAGTCAGGACTTCGCTGATGTGATCAGGTAGACGACTCCTCCAAATCGTGAGGATGAATTGGTCCGACGCAAAAGCACTGAAGAATTTTTTGTCTAAGTCGTGGTAGAATTGAGATGGCTTCCTGTCGCCCATCACCTCGCTTTCTACCAACCTTATTATTCTATTCATGTCTACCTCGGCCAGGATGAGAGTAACCTCGTCCTTCAGTCTGTTGTATAGTCCAGTGTCCGGGGGATTCAACAATATGTTATCGATTCGCTCCAGGTACTCAGGCTCGATGGTTTCTAGGAGAACCGCGGATTTTGTTACGTCGTCCGTGATGGACAGTGCCTCCAAACGTCTTTCCAGTAAGGCGAACCATTGCCGTATCTCCAACGGCATTACTAGAGGCATGCGGAACAGTTGTTTCATTGTGATTGCTTTGTTATTATGTGCCATTTCACTAGCACACTTAGAATCGCGATGATTGAAGTCTCACTAGCACTATCGCGGTCACCTCTTTCACTGAAGATCACGTCGGTGTCACCAATTTGAGGTGATAGGTCGTGATAGTGATAGGAATATATACGAGTATATTTAACAATATATATATTTGTAGTGGATCGTGTAGGGATTAATAATTTAGAATACGAGAAATTTGCTGCAACCCGTCAAATATATTTTGTGTATATATATAATAAATATGAATAAATATAAATACCGTCGAGAGACGCTCGTACAAATGTATTCGTAAAAATAGAGTATGATCGCTCGCGGGAAACTCGAGAACTGTAACTCGGATAATGACTCATAGATATTGATCGATAATTCGTAGATACTCGGCAAATACTGACTTGCTCGCGATCGCATCCGTCTATTTATACTGTCGGGGGGGAATTGGAAAATTTGAATTTGTCTTAGATCGACGGTTGTCCATAATGGTGACTTTGTTTTGTCCGCAGTTTGTCTATCGATATGTTTCGTGCGTCAAGCTGTGTCCGTGTTCCGAGGCACAACAACATGAGTCGCTCTCGATCCGCCTCGTCCTATGACTCATGTGCCGTTACATATTTATTATGATATACTCTATATGTACACTTTGTATCGAACTCGCGACTACTATTAGCGGTTCGCGATTACAACTTCGACTTCTGGTCGATGCGTTTTGATGCGCGACTGACTTTCCGTCACGATGATGCTGCAGAGGAAAACTATGATGGGGTGTGTCTAAGGATACAAGATCATCGGATTCGTTGAGGAAAGCCTTAGTTCGGAAAGTGAGGGAAATGGATGCCGTTGTTAATTGACTAATTTTGAGAGAAAGTTGCTAGCTGGAAGCATCGTACGTGAGAAAAACAGATTTCTCTAAGACTATTTGTCCCTTTGGAGAATCTTAGCTAAACAATCCTAAAGATTATAGCGGACCCTTAGGCTAGCTGAAAATATTCTGTGAGGATGCATCGACATCTGGTAATTATCTTATCCGAAAAATAGGGTCTTTGTGTAACGAGCCACGGGACAGAAACCGAAGAAAAGTTTACTGTTGAGTGCGGCTACATATTTATACTTATTTCAATATATTTTTCTATTACAAATTCATCCATTCGTTCTTCTATCAGTCAACCTCAACAGGTGTTAAAAAAGATGCAGAAATTTTTAGATTCGCTTAGAAACTTCTAAATACTATACATTTTTGTTTATTATTTAATTTGTACTTCACAATTTGTCCGTCTGGACATTTGGTAAATTTTTCTAACTTAATTTTTAAGTAACATGAGCATGGCTACCTCTAGCGAGATACCATCTTCGAGTTTGAATATTTTATTTCTTTAGTGAGGTCAGTGGGGTGTTTTCTTTTTAGTCTTCTTTCTATAAGAGTTTCGCTCGCTTCAACAACCAGCTGCTTTGGATGTAAATAACGTAAATGATTAAAAAGAAAAAATCTGGTAATTTGACGAACGCTTGTAAAGGAAAAGAAACGGATTATTGTAGTATATCATCATATGTAGTAGATATCATCGTAAAATATTGCGGCTTATATTATTCATAATTAACAGTATTTCTTTCTACGTTTCTCAATTGTTTATTATTTTCTCATGACTTCCATTCACATAAAAGCTTAATTTATATATAAGCTATCTGTTTTTAATAATGAATAATCAAAGATCTAAATAATTGAGTAATTAACAACATAATAATTTATCGTAATTAATAATAAATATCGCTGTTGTTCCTACATTTATTTGAATTCGTTGTGCATACGTTTAATACGGTGCAAATAAATTTAATTAACTATCACGTTATGTTCCTTCGTATATTGCAGTTTTAAACATTCTTTGGATAAAATAAAATGTTAATAAACAATTGCTATTGGCAATTTAAAGGATAATGGATAAGAACCCATTATTTAGAAAGGAGACAATTGGAAACTTCGTTCAATCTCAACATCCATTTTTTCTCTCAATTTATATTGCCTTAATCAACTATACTAAACAGAATTTAATAATACATAATTAAACGCATAATGAAAAATAATAATCAGGTAACGCGATACTATTCTTACGTTACAGAAATAAAAGTACGCGTAAACATGGGAAGAAATCTCAATTATATGTGTAATAATAATTATTTGTAGAAATTACTTGAAAATCTATCCACGCATTGCGTACGCATGTATGTATATTGCGAATTATGAAATTACACGGAATCGGGAATGAATACCGTAGTACAATCGAACAGGTAATTTAAAGAATAAATGGCCGCATAATTAAAAAAGCTGTATCGTTCATTACAAACAGATATTTTGCATCGAAATTATATCGCGGGGGTAAATTGGAAATTAAAGGAATAAAGGAATAAATTTATTTATCAGTAATCACAAAATATTGCAGCTAGAATGTATTTCTTTTCTGTTTTTATACGTTGGATTACGAGCTTTGCTAAATAATTTTCTCTTTAATACAACTGTACATCTTACAAAATGATTCAACACATTCACATTCAAGAAAATCCATTACTTTCTAGAGTTATTATATTGCAAATTCGTGTGATGTTCACTGAAAGTCTAAAAAAATGCTGCGAAACACAATAAGATACTTGTAATAGCAGTCCATAGAAAACGATTAAGGGAACAAGTACTATAAATAAAAAATTTCCATAGAATAACTTTCACTGATCTCGTAAAACGCCTGCTACAGATAAATACGTAAGTTAGAAAACAAGAAACAAATCAGGATAAATACAACGTAGCTCGTACAACGAAGATAATAGAAGTTAATCCGGTTTGTAACGCAGAGTGTACATAAATTTCGTAAATCGTTTTAAGGTACAGCTTTTCGCCGGGTTGGCCAATAAGCAATTTCTAATTCCATCTTTTTATCGCATTATTCCACCTCCAGATGCTTATGTTTCGAGCTTAAAATATTTTTATCCCGCGTTCACTGTCCCCTCGACTCCCTGGAAATTTCCTTTTCTGGCTTAGTGAACAAAAATCCGAGTTACGCGATGGCTACCACTTAGTATAGTAGAGTCGAAACTACAGTTCAGTTGACAACTACAGTTGACAAAAATAAGCGGACGAGTAGTAAAAATACGTATAGATAAAGTTGGTGAAATATACAGCTCGTTCACAGAAAATCTAAATATTAGCTTCCTGACTCTTTCTGTACATTCACTGTTTACCATTTTTCATTCATCAAATTCTTCTAAATATCAGATAGAATTTCGTAGATTCTTGAAATCGTTAAAATGTAGTCAAACATTAGCTAAATTTGAAGATTTTCGATAGGAACAAAAGCAATACAAAAGCTGAACAGGAAATTCATAATTTATATTTGTAAAAAACAGAAAAAAATAAAAATACCTGTCGAATTGAGATACCTTTCTTCCTTCCCGAAATCGCTATGAAAACATAATATAGTCGATACATGCTAATAAATGTATATGTGGTGGTTTATATTTGATGGATATCCAATAGACGATAGTGTTTGTTCGACGAATCGCGGGGAGACGCAGTCGCGAGGAGTGACGTCAACGGGAGTCGTAAATTCCCGCGGGGGTCGTAAATCCCCGTTACGATTATAACAATCGACACCACGAATTGATCGATCCCCTGATTTCCGTTGAGATAATAGGGGTGATTGAGGTTGTATAACACTGTGATTCACAAAATTATAAATGATATATTTCCAACACTTAGATTACACTGTTGAGCATAGATAAATAGATAATCACTTATCGCACGAAGATAAGATAGATATGTGCGTTAGAGCAGGGCTCTTATAATTGGATATAATGTATTAGTGGACGTAGCACTATAAGATATTTAGTAGAGGAAATGTATGCTCGACAATACCGAGAACCGACTCTCGCGTTATGCTCA